>NW_028230441.1:8438998-8763851 GCF_043228905.1 Azolla caroliniana | reverse complement strand
AAGTGGAAGAAGCCTTCTTACTACCTTCATCATGATGATGGAGATAAGCAATGGCGGCGAAAATAATAGAAAGGATAGGGAGGAAGAAGAAAATGGGCAAGCTACCATGGAAGCTATGGAGGTATGAGTGATTGTTGGTGATGGCTTTACCCATGCTACTACTTACTACTTACTACTTACTACTAGTAAGGAGTAAGTAGTAAGTAGGTAGTACTAAATTGTAATAGTAAGCAGCCAACTACTACTACAAAGTATGGAAGTGTATCAGTTGTTTAGACAGTAAACACTTAACTATATAACAAACAATGGGTGTGTTCTTCTTGTCAAAACTAACTGTAACTAGCTGACCCTGTATACAAATATGTAGATGCAGAGTTATGGTGTTTGTGGAGGCTAGCTAGCTATATATATATATGCATTATATTCATACATAATACATATGTACACACACACACACACACACACACACACACACACATATATATATGTATAATATGTATAATGTATATATATACATGATATGGCTGGCTGATTTGTTACATACTTTACTACCTTTCTATACACACACACTCTCTCTCTCTCTCTCTCTCATACATATATGCATGTATGTATGTATGTATGTCCACTCTCAAACTCAGGTTTGCATTAAACAGTATACATAATGGTCTGGTCCCCCCGCCCCCCCTCTCTGTTCTGCATGCCAGATAGATAGATACATAACCCCTCTCTCTCACACATTAACTATGTACTCACTCTATTACCCCTTAAAGAACCTCTTTTGCGCTCTTTTTTGTTTTGCTTCCGACACATCGTTGGCAAGCCCACACTTTTGTTTGTGTTTCTGAATGTAGCAAATGTCTAAGGGATCCATTGCGTCGTGCGCATGAAACGGCCGCCTTCTTTCGTAAACAAGCTTCCTAGAGCAGATACCTCACATACAAGCATACTAGACGGAAGGGTGTTTGGGTGCCTAGCATACATGCATATTGGAGGGAAGCATAGATTGACATATTTTGCATTCGTAGGGCCTCCCCCACGAATGCATATGAATATGACGAATAGATGGAAAAGTATTCGTTTTATTTTTTTAAAACTTACCTAGCAAGCGAACAAAAGAAGCCTCTCCATGTATGTATCCTATACGTGATGCCTACTTCTTCACCTCCCCCGACATCTTGTTCTCGGCTTGCAAATTAGAGTTTCAACTGAAATTCCTAATTTCGACCATTCCCAGTGGATCAAGTGTGACACAAGAGATGGAGATGGTTGTTGCAACACTAATGTTGATGTACATCTATGTGGTGTTTTATTGGATAATTCCATGCTTATAGAACTCAAGAAAAAAGTACATTTCAAGTTCCTATAGCAAACGATCCAACTAGAATACATAATGCAATTAAGTGGTGGGAAACATTTGGAGCATGACCTCCAAACTTAAAAAGACTTGACATTTGTGTGTTTTCTCGAGGTTCATGTGCATCTTCTTGTGAACGAAATTGGAGCACATTCTCTCATTGATACATACAATAAAAGAGAAATAGATTGACTCATGCGCATGTTGAGAAATAGGTTATAGATACATACATCCAAGTGATTGTCTCATTAGAAGAATAATGGAAAAAGGATTATGCCTTATTGAAGTAACATTAGGTATGATGAACAAAAAAGATGATGTCGAGAGGCTTTTGAGAATGCAAAACTAAGCAAAACAAAATAGAGAGCAAAAGAGGTTCTTTAAGTCCTTTCATATTTCTATTAATGAGTGATTGCTCTTTTTTTAGTGAATTAATTAATATTTATTATGTAAATTTATTTTGCAAAATGAATGGTTTTATAATATTCTTGGGGCCATTCCTTATTCTTGAATATTGTGAATATCACAAATAACACGTATGTGTCAATCTGTGGAGGGAAGTATGACACCCTCTATGAAGATGTCAATGCCATTTGGCTAATGTTGGAGACAGCTAACTAATAGCATTCTATCCAAATATTGTATTACCAGTTGGTATGCAATGAGGATGACAAATTATGAACTAACTTGTATCTCTATTGATAATGGTGAAGGGTTATTAGACTCTTTCATAAAGGTTATACCTTGGTGGTAAGCCAAGTATTTTACTAACTTGTGCATTAGGGTTCAAATCTCACAACATGCACTAATTAATTGGATGCCAATGTGTAGATTGTTTGGCTTGAATGCAAAGCACTACTACACTCCTCTAGATAACCTTATAAGCTAAGCAACATTTGTTTGGGCAACTAAGAGTTGCTATGGAGTTCCAAAGTGAGCAAAGCAAGTTCGGAATAAAATCGAGCAAGTTGAAGTAACCTCTCACCATGGAATTCTACTTGTCAAACACTTTTTCGAAGCAAATAAGAGTTGTTGTGGAGTTCCAAAGTGAGCACTGCAAGTTTGGAATAAAAATTGAGTAAGTTGGGGTAAACTCACTTTCGCCTTTTGGGGATTTCGGATTAAGGTATATCATCATTTAAAAGGCCTGGGGGGCAAGACTAACAATGAATGAGTGTAAGCTTCATGGCCCAAAAATAAATCGGCGGTGCTGACCATGGGACTTTCGCTTCTTCTTCTTGTCCTCCTCTTCTACTTCAGATCAAGATGTCTTCGCGGTCTTCTTCGACACTGAGCTCATTACGCGTGGATGCATAAACCATTGTTTAAAATTTTTAACTTGTCGGTTTGAAATAAATACATAGGGAACAGAATCCAATAGTATAAATTCCACTAGATTCCTATTAAATTTCCCAAATATTGGTGGCCTTGGGTGCAACGAGGATTCAACCATGGTCGTCAACTTGGATCATAATAAATGGTGTTTGGGTGGAGACTTGAGAGCATGAAGTTCCAACAATATTTTGTGGCAAAATAAAACCCCACATCATTTAAATTTGAAGTTGGTAAAAATGCAGCAACAAATGTCTTGTCTGGTAATATGGTGTATTTGAGTTGATCATGGAAGTTTGTGGGACGATTTTTTCGTAACCTCTCTCAATCACCTCATAGCTCATCCATGCCTTCTACTCATGGTGTGATTGAATTTAGATTCCCTAACTAACGACCCTTCATCACATTGGAAAATGTGCAAAACTCCATCCATGTGATAGTGCTCAATGCCAAATTCGTTTGAGTGCCCCATATGTTTCTTACAATGGGCAACTTTAATGTTTTGCTTTTGAGCATGTGGGATGATGAGGACAATATAATGATCAACGTTGCCACTTGATTAGATATTGAAGCGTGAGGGAGAGTTTATCTCGATAATCCAATTGCTCCCCTAAAATCCAACATGGAGCACATATATCGAGAGGTTCACGAATTTATGATTTCAAGCCAAAGGATCATTCCTTGTCATTGTTGTTAGATGATGATGCGAAAGTTTGTGCCATCTTTCTCATAGGGGCATAACGCATTCTCAAAAGAGTGATTGAGAAGCTATGGAGGACTAGTTTTTCAAAGGCAACGCCATCGATTTTAGGAGCCATGACATGTGTTAAAGATAGGACTATGTAATGTGAATTATATTCATGAATAATTCACAACATTCGTGTTATGCACTAAAGAACATGGAAATTTTTTTTGTAATCCTACTACATATGTTCATCCATTTGCTTTATAGCCTCGAGTATACTCCTTATGATTATGCCCTTGCCTTATGTTTCACTATAATGTGATACTTTTACTATAAGTTTTTTCTCGATTAGCTACAAGTGAGAGTACCATCCTTATATAATTCATGTATACAAAAAAAATACACATGTTTATTCACCATATATTACATGCAAACATGATCCATTTTGAAGGGTGTAAATGTTCTTTGGGATGTTCGCATCTAATTGTTTAAATGTCCTAAAAAAAATTCGGTGCGTTTTGCATTCTTCATTTTCCATGAATGATGAATATAGTGTATGTCCAAAAGATAATAATGTCTCTTTGTAATTATTATCCGAAACTTATCGATGAATATGTTGTGCATGCAAGTGTTAGTGCCTCTTTGTGGTTATTCTTGGGAGATCTATGATTCATATTATGTGGTTTGATGGCATGCATAATACCTAGGTGTACGATCATGAATCGTGATCATCATGATATGAGAATCAAATTTGATAAGTTATTGGTTGTCGTTGTAAATCATTATTCGCTCAATGATAGTTCTTTCATGGAACCCGAGGGCAATGCCACTAAGCGGCGTAGTTATTTCCCATAGAGAAAAATAGGAGTGTTTGTATATTGATGTCAATAGCTTCAATCATTTAACAATGTGTACATTTACCTCCCTTTCTCTACCATATCAATCGATTCTCTCTTCATCTCTCCCACATAATGACACTAAGCATTATTACATTTTGTTTTTTGCTTTCTCTTGATAAAAGAGAACTTCTCGGTCAATTTGCCTTTTTGAAATATAACTGCAAGAAGGTGTGCATAATCCTCATTATTCGCACCATTGTTAATACCACTCAATGAAAGATGATTTGAACATCATTGATAAGTTTATTTTGGGGTGTTTGGCTTGTCATGGATAATCAAATGGATTTATCCCCCCAAATATCTTAATGCTCCACTGAAAGAAATCAAGATGGATTTATCACTTGTCAATCCTTCTTCAAGCAAGAAATTGTATACAGCCTTGCCGATAACATTAAATTGGTTCAACAAGCACACATGTAAGAAACATTGGTTAACTCATGGAGTAGTCTTCTTTATCAAGCAAATCCTCATAAATGATGAATTTTGTAATGTCTTGTGCTGATATTAGATTTTGTGATTACTATTGGATTTCAAACAAACCATCACACGTAATGAACTTTGTAATGTCTTCTGGTGATATTAGATTTTGTTTTTATTGTTGGATTTCTTTTCTTAGCCTTTTGGGCAAGAAACAAACTAGACACTAATAACACCAATTTGGTCTTCTTTCTACTTTTGCAATATGGAGAATCCGAGTTTCAACACATCTATTCTTCTCCAGAGATCAAGGCACCTCCTCGTATTAGAATACTCCCTCCAAAGTTACATCACCAAAATATTATTGTGAAATCAACCCTACACTTAATGGGTCATGTGAGATATCGAATTTGACCTCAAGGTTTCGAAGAACTCTTTTTAGCGTGGCTGTGCATGCATAGGATTTACGATGATTGCACATGAATAAACACCCCACGTCAAATCTTTGTTTCCTTAAACAATTCTATAATGGTATGGAGGCAAGCCTCCAACTTAGGTTCGCCCACTCGTTGGAACATGTGTAATCAATCATGAATCTTTTATGGGTAATTGATGAGTCCCCACTAATCCAAGAAAGTTGAGAGCTATTGTCCTATTTTGTAAGAGCCTCTTGGTAGTGCGTACAATCTGTTCTAGTCCCTTGATTATTGCAACTCTGTATTTTTGTGAAAGGACTATAGTAATCTTTTCATTATTGCAACCATGTCTATTTTGCAAAAGGACCATAGTAAGGTTTTAAACATTACTGTTGTGAAAATCAAATTGGCTATTACCTTTGTGTAGAGGATGCACTTGTATATTTGTTGCTCATAAGGTACACAATTTGTTCCAAGGGCATAAATCCAAAGTTATCGATATATCTGTGTATTTGCATGCATTATAGATCTAGTTTGTTTGATGGGCTCAAGTTGTCTTTTAAAATAGAACAATTTCAATGCAATAATAAATGTGTCTACGTGCATGTGTGCTTTCAATTCTAGTTTGATTATAAAGCTCAAGTTGCCCATTGGAAGACAAGAATTCTAGTATCACTATATTAGGATCAAGTGTTGTTGCCATTTCAATGGCTTCATAGTTTGTTAACTCATTCATTAAACTTTAAGAGTTCCTTTAAAAGTAAACAACATAAACCATCTCATCCTTTGTAGTGAATGGATGGATGCATTCAAAACGTTACCATGTAATCTCAATATCCTCTACGCTAACTCAATAAGTAACTGAAAAATTGATTGCTATATATGGTTAAAAGGTAACTCCAGTGTGAAACTAAAAGTTTCATTGGTAATACATTATTACAAACACTTTGACATTTTTGCAATGTTTTCCTCGCAAAAAGACGCCATCACGTTTCAATTTATGTGAATATATACACGTGGGTGACCTTAGCCTCAAACAAGTGAAAGTCATATAATGAAACAACATAGTTATGTCATTTGTACAATATGTGGGCATTTTCGTGGAGGGACACCTTTCCATAGAATTGCCAACTCTCCTCGTCTCCAACCAAGGAAATATAGTGACCCTACATGCAAAAGTAAAAAACATTAATAAGCATTTCCACCATATGAGCCAAATTGTCCTAGAGGTTTGACTCTTGTCGTATATGTTATGTATTGAGAGTTCCACTCCTACATATCCTTGGTTGCAATAAATAATCAATCAAATAATAAACCCATGAAGCTTAAAACTTTACCTAGAGTAAAGGGAACAATGTACATTAATGCAGGTTGCCCTTGGCCATCCATAAGGTTAAGTGCAACGTATGTTACAAAGAGTCCTACAAAAGTCAAAGTCGGAAAACCATTATGGACGATGAAATAAAACACATGTCTCTCAATAATGTTGGTGGCGTGCGTGTTTCATAATGCAATAAAATGTATTGCAAAAAGAAAGATTGCATGGCATAATGTGAAATCAAATAGGCTTACCAAAGCCATAGCCTATCAAAAGCCAAAGAAAATAGCCATTCCGAAGGCTTTTCTTCGTCGCTGCATCAAACCTAGGACACAAAAGGTCACAGGATAAACAAATGACTTTCATTGCAAAGATTGTTAATGTGAAAAACTTGAAGAAGGAGAAGAATAGTAAGAGCCATTAGTAGGACTACTCATGCCCTCATGCTTGCATCCATATAGTTTCGTTACCGTTTTACAAAGGAGATTAACAAGCCAGGGAGAAGGATGTCTCCAAAACCAATGATGCTAGAGCCTCCCCATGGATCAAATATTCGTGGTATCTTAAGAAGCATGGGAATGCCATCTTCCCCACTTCTATCACCACGAGCAACCTATCCGATCCCAAATATTTGTTAGTGTTTTACCAAATAAATAGAAATTGTGCAGCCAAGTAGTGTGCATTGGACATGGAAGGTAGTATTCAAATAGAGGAGTTCAGATGCTATATATATATATATATATATATATATATATATATATATATATATATATATAGAGAGAGAGAGAGAGAGAGAGAGAGAGAGAGAGAGGACTGAATATGTAGAAAATGATTTATGTTTACTGAACACTTCCATATCAAATTAGGATGTCTAACAGTGGGTGAAACAAGACATTATGTGCAAGGCACTATGCCACTCTTGTTTGCCTGCATACTGATGAGCACTGAATTTGGTAGACAACATTCAAAGAAAAACTGACAAGAGGAAATTGAACTAGTTGTGAATCGTTATGAAAGGCTTTTCGAAAAATAATTCTGAAAATCCTGGTTAAAATGTACAGTCTGTTCATCTGTTCTTAGTAAAAAGAAGTATTACTTATATACTGTTTTATTCATTAAAATCAGCCTTCATAAAAACTTTCTCGAACTTAGGACTCTTAAAACAACAGACTGCACAGGAATAGAGACATATAGGTAAAATGTGTACATATGATAAACAAAGTTGGTTTTTAATTGTGTTTGCTCCATAGATGGGAGTTTAAAGAAGAAAGACACAAAAAACAAACAAAGCCAAATAGAATTGAAGTTGTGGGAAAAACCCTGACCCCTGAGAACCCTGACCCCTGAGTTTTTCTTTGTTTCCTCAAATATCCTTAATTGTACATGTCATACTTAAGCAATTATATAATCATTTCTAGATGATATCGATGTCTAAACTTGGTTTTCTAAGCGAAGAAAGCATATGATGCTTTCTATGGCCCAGATATTTGGAAGTTGGAATTTAACAGAAAAATGAAAGAGAACCAAAAGATTCACTTGGAGATGTGTACTTACAACGATCATCACACTTTCATTGAAGAGTGTTGGTGACATAAACACCCAGAAGATGTCATATAGAAAAGCACACGAAAGCAGCACTGTAGAAACCTGAAATGTAAAAAGACAGCAAATAAACGAGCTTATTATGCTAGAAATACATGTTGTCTTCTTCGACAAGTTACAAAATGTCACAAACAATGTTTCAATGGTTAGGATAATGCACTGCCTTTATGTTTGGTAGCCGAACAATCTGAAGCACTGTCATGATCAAAGCAATACCCTGATGTGGAAACAAAACAAAAAACAAATGTTGCTTATATTTCATGCAAAGTTATTATGGTAAAGAAATTATTGTTACACAAGTTATTCTAGTTGCAACTCATGTGTTATTATAGCATAAAAAAGTTTGAAAAATAGAAATTACAAAAGAACAGCAGCAGAATGCTTTTACATATATAATTAGTTTTCATGTTATATGATAGTTAGAACTCAGTCCTACCATGATGTTTGGCTTATCCATTTCAACGTTTTTTCATGATAACATGTTTTGTGCATATGTACATGTGAGTAGCGTGATATTCGGGGAGAGGGGGGATATACTAACCAGAATGTCTTGGGCAACCCATGCAAATGAGGTATGACGATACACTGCCCAAACTGTCGCAAATGTTACACATAAAGGAGATACAATGAGAGCCAGCACAGAAGTCGTGCCAAAGAAGGGTATGGTTATATAAAGACCATTCATTCGAGTGAACCATCTGAAAAGGTTGTGAAGCTAACAGATATCACATATATGTACACACAGTAACACACTCAAACATTAAAAAACAGAAGACATGAGGAACATGAGAAATAACTTTGAAAATAACCTTGAAAGTAACGCCATAGAACACGTTTGCAATCCCTGCATGTCATTACACATGATGCTACTTTATTAGCATTGCCATTTTATAATCAAAACCTAGATTGAAAAGGCTTACAAGAGGGGAAGGGGTTTTTTCGCACATATTTTAATTAATATTTCATGCGCTCCTGTAGAAACTTGTAGCTTATTACTAATCTTTCTCCCTTAAGGTTGGTTAATACATTATGGTACGCTTGCAAATAAGAGATTACCATTTTCTAATCAAAACCTAGATTGAAAAGGCTTACAAGTGGGGAAGGGGTTTTTTCGCCCATATTTTAATTAATATTTCATGAGCTCCTGTAGAAACTTGTAGCTTATTACTAATCTTTCTCCCTTAAGGTTAATACATTATGGTACGCTTGCAAATAAGAGATATGAATTGTCGTTAGTTATAAATGTTGACTTGAAGAAACCCCGTAGGGCCTCCTCGCACACCATTCATAAAATGAGAACATACCTCAGCACCACCGATGCAAAATAAAATCACTAGCAACAGCACAAACCATCCAGACATGAACTTGTATACTATAAACAAAAATCCTGATGCAAACAGCACAAATAGGACTGCGGATGCCACACTGATATTGAGGATATTAGATTCCTCCTTTTCATCTTCATCTTCATAATCATCTTCAAAGTCCTGCACATATATAGATCCTTCAGTCATCCAATCTTAGGAAATGACTGGAAATAGAAAAAGCTACATTGGCTGAACTACAGTACATAAGCAAATCTAATAATGGTATATTAAATCATCATTAAAAAGGTGAGCTCTTTTTCTAAGGTATGCCCAGATTGCATCTTTGCTTCTATTATTATATGTGATACCGACCAGCATGTATATATAGTGAGATATTATCCAACAACCAACCAGTAAGGACAGGTTCAAGTTGTAAAAGATATAGAATTTTCCATATAAGTATCGGTCATCATTGATGCTATCAACATTCATATCATGTATAACATCAAATTGTAGAAAATGAGCCCCAGGCTTGGTCATAACTTTCACTTCATTAGAGAAATCAACTTACCTTTGTTATCTTGTAGTGATCCGGCATACCATCATGGTAAACCCATGCTGACCATATGGAAGCACAAGTAATTGTTCCCATTGCCATAATCCAGAGAACAAACTCAGCTGCATCCACAGCTGGCCTATCAGGAGAATAGAGTTGAACTTGCACTGCAAAAATTAGAAGCAAATAGCAAATAAAAGATACTAGTCAGTATTGGTGGCAAAGGAAGAAATAAAAAATTAAATAAAATAGACCAAAGGTACAAATAAGAAATTAAATTCACACAGCATTCCTCCATCAGTGGTACATACCCTTTTGGTTTCGATTTAACGCACGTTCTAGAGCTTCACCAGCAGATTTTGGTAATAAAACTACAGGAATTTGTATGTCTAAGAATGTGCCTGGTTCGTTCATATCACAAACCATCTTGTACAGCTCTGTAAGACAAACATTGAATAACTTGGTAAGACCATGAGATAGATAGCATAAGCTTAAGAGTTATAATTGATATATATATAAATATATCAAAACAGCAAAACCATTGATTAGGCAGCTGCTTGTATTCATCTTGGGATACAATAACTTATCTCAAATTTAAAACAGGGCCCTTTTACTTGGCACAAAGCTATAGCATGTGTGAATTCATTGATGTTTGATGTTTTGAGCCACAAAGCCAAAAACCAAAGTCTCCACGCATGTTAGTATAAGGAACTTAGATAAATGTTTTTAGTTGGGCCTATTGGGCATGATGGCCGCAAAAATGATATACCTTCTTTTGTATTCACTATGATTAAAGCACTTGCCCCAGCCTCCTGTGCAACTCTTGCTTTCTTAGTGAATGTACAATCTCCTCTCCATGTTAGAGCTGCATGTCCATTGAACTAGGAGCAATCCAAAATGAGCTTAAGATCTGAAGAAGATACAGTTTCTAATGCCATCATTGTTTTGAGAATTATGAAGATGATTTTTCACCTGGTTAGAGGTCAAATTGCAACATGGTGTAGGACTGGCAGCTTCAAGAGTGTATATTTGTGCCTCACGAGCACGAGATTCCATTGGTTTACCAAAACGAGCACTTATTCCGACAACTTCGCTTTCTTCTTTTCCATTTATCCAGCTTGAAACTTTCACCTGTGAGCTTAACATAAGTACATGATGCAATCTCCTTCAAGAGAAGTGAGTATCTAGATAGATTTGAACAGAATGCATTAGAGCATCGGTAGGGCAGGATGTATGTACAAATTTCCCTGATTTGCGCTTTCTATGAAGATTTTAATGAGGTACTACAACTAAACATGGTCATCACTACACATAGGCGCTAGAACTAAATATTCTGGTAGGTCATATCAGGATATCTCACGACAAGAAAACTCAAAGATGAAAGGATGGATCCACAGCTTTGAGATAGTTATCACCACCTATTAACAGTGGCTTCATTTGCCATAGCCGACTAGGGTGAAGTTTCTGTTGCTTCCAAAAAAATCCATTATTTGCATAACTTGCTTATGCACAATGACAATTAGAGAACAGACATTTTTGTGTTCTTAAATATGACATGTTTTCATTATAACCTGTGAAAAACTAATGAAGAACCTTGGAAAAGGGTAGAACCTTATACATTTTGGAAATATCTACATATTGATTTCATATTTCAAGTTTATCTAAAAATTAGCAAATGTGTAGGAATAGATAGGGGTAGAATGACTACCTCAAAACCAGCACAATCATTATAATTCAAGTGAATGGACTACCGATTTCGAAGTATAAACGAGGGTACAAACATATGGAATGGGCTCCCAGTTTCAAGGTATCAACATATCTATAAAAATGGTGCCCCGTTTGATACTGATTGTAGATGGGAAGATGTTTGGTCGTTGCATGGAACATTGCAAATCTAAGAAGTGCAAGAGGAACATACAATTCAATGAACATGTATATAGACATCAGCATGGATCCAAACAAAGTTATACTGAATGAACTCATTCATATAATTGAAAATATTGCATTTGATAAATGTCAGGTACTTAAAACATTGTTTGGTTCCGAGTAAACCCTAAACCCCAAATTCAATTAATATAAAGCGCATGCTTGAAGAGAGGCTAGAAATAACAGCAAATCAAGCACTGGAGCGTAATCTTAGAAAAGCAATGTATACACTTAATTAACTAATTAAGATAGATCATATTTGCTGGGAATAGATCAAATTTTCACTTTAAAATTGGAGAGAGAGAGAGAGAGAGATTGCAATGGAATAGAACGTACGAGGACAAATTTGTTTGTACAGCCGAGGCGCTTGGGTGCAACATTATCATCGTGGACGATGTCACCGGACGAAACGGGGTGAGGTGCAAGAAGAAGAAGAAGAAGAAGAATAGGCACAGTGAGAAGAAACAGAAGAGAAGAAGAATCCATGGTCTCTTTCTTTCTTTCTTTCTTTCTTTCGATGCTAGCAGCTACTTCCGTTCTTTCTTTCTTTTTTCCTTCTTCTATTTCAATGGATGCTTCTCTCTCGTTGATTCCCTATCTCTGTGTCTCTGCATCACAGCCATTCTCACTCTTTTCATTCATTCATTCATCGTCTTTCTTTCCTCCTCCCATTCCTTCATTCATTCTTTTCAGTCTGTCAGTCAGTCAGTGAGTGAGTGAGGAGGCATTCAGTCCGTGCGTCTGCGTGTACGGCAAAGAAAAAGAAGAAGAAGAAATGAAACTCAATTACTATTGTTTTTCAAAACACTTTCAAAAACACATGTATATGTATAACAATAATTTCATAGTACGAACCATAGGTACCATACGTGCATTCCCACCCGAGAATGTTTCAATCATTCGAGTATATGGTAAACACCCTCGAAGCATGGTAAATATACCATACCTTTTTGGATTAACTATTTATTATGAGGTAAAGAAACCTAAAAAAAAGGGGGGGAAAAAAAAAACCTTAAAAAAAAGGGAAAAAAAGAAAACACAAGAATGTTTGAATAACATTCGCATTCGTTTTTCCAACGTAGGAAACCGAATGTTATGCTAGACGAACACGAATCTTACGTACTATACATGTATTTATACGCATACATACACTACATACATGCACTCATACATACATACACTACATACACACACACATATACATAATATACGTAGAATGAGGAAATCTTGAATGCTTTCATACCAATCCAAATGCAAGCAAAAATTCATGCCATAGTTATTGGTCCCTCCTCAATGTGACCTCATTTGTTTCCCCTATCGACCTTCCACGAGCCTACGCCGAAGCCCATCGTCAGGACAATGCACATGTATATGCATTGTCTGTATTGACAATACAAAAACTAGTTCGCATCATCCTATCAAACATGCATGTGTATGTACTTTTAAGTTTGTAGCTCGTGTATGCGTTTGCCCATATGGGTTTTTATGCAACTGTGTGCCTATGTGAAGAATTTTAAAACCTAGACTATTTAGTAAAAATATTTCAACAAATTCTAGTTAGTAGATTGATCACTTTAAATCTAAATCCCCGACCCACCATTTGTAGCCAAAACAATATATATGACCAATTCGAGGAAAAAAGTTTAGCCTAGGTGTTGCATTAGCTTTAACCTTTAAACTTATGTTTAAGATATGCAATCCCTTTGATTGTAGGGCCTACCTCGCATAAGGAGGTTAAACAACCAAACAAACCATTTATATGTACGTATTTATGTATATGTGTCTCTTTTCCAAAAGATTAGAATATATTCGCAATTCTCTTTAATATTCGTTGTTCTTGTTGAAGCTAGAAACAAACTCACCTAATCTCATTGTGCCACCTAACCCTCTCCAATTTTGACGTTATTCCATGTCTTTCGTCTCATTCTCCATAAAAATCTTGACATCTGTTCTAAAAGAAGTGTTACCCTTTTTAGGGATATTTTGTATGCCCTGAAGAACCACATCTTTCCATTCATGTTTACATCTTCCATATTGACATTTCAAGTTCTCTTTCCATCAAACTTTTGCTAAAATTGCCTATTGGTTACACTTGTAAGTCGAACATGGATATGGAACCAAACATGCCACTTGTGATAACCCAAACAAGGATAAATTATGGTCACTATACACAATACATATGTGGGCATTGTCATAATGAGGGGCTTCAACATAGGCTCTTGGAAAAATGAAGTTTTGTCGAGCATGGGCTTACTGTGACGAGGAGTTTCCTAATCATTTTGATAGGTACAAAAGCATTTAAGGCTTCCTCATTCTTTTTATATATCTATCTATCTGTATGTATGTATGTATGCATGTATATTTGTATGTATGTGTATAGGAATGCATACATATACATCTCCACATACATATGTATACATGTACACACACACACACTCATGATATTCTACGCGATGACCATACATCTTCCTTATCACAATCAATATCGAACAAGGCACCATTTCTATAGATATGATATGTTCATACCTTGAAATTCCTGGGAACCCATTCAAGTGATATGAGTATATTGTTGTTTATACTTCGAAATTCCGAGTTCAGTTGAGACCTTCAATGCACATTTTGGTAAAATTTTAAGTAGTCATGAAATATGAAATCAAGATCTTTCTTCCAAATAACACTACTTCACATTAGCTAGCAAATAGAATACAACAGAGTTTACCCGAATCAACAGTGGGATCAACATATACAACTCGGAGGAACAACTCCAAAACTATCAAACAAAAACTTACACGACCCTTAACTCCAACCTAACTGAAATAAACCCCATTTCACCCCAACTCTACTTCTCCCAACTAACCCTTTTATAACAAAGTTATCCGGGTAACATGACTATACTAACCCACTTGAGCTTCAGTTATACATAATAATTACAATCCATGTACAATATTGGGAGCCATTAGCGGAAACAACCACCTAGTAATTCCACTTGGGCCTTGACGAAGATTTGACCATCATCGGAGAACCACCCCATTTCAGCAAGAACTTTGACCTTGCCCTTTCTACTTCATCTGATTCCCCCTGAATCGAGTCATACCGTCCGCGCAACCTAGCCACAAGCTCAAACTAGATATTTAACATCACCTCCCCACATGAGAGCTTTTGCTACTGAAAAACAAACTTATAACGCCTGATCCAAATGTGCCACACCGATAAACACGCCACCATAAGCCAAATCTCCTCAAAAAATTCAGAATTTGTGCTAGGTCTCACCCCATCACATTGGAACACGCTACCACCTTGCACTATAAATCCATGTCCTTGTGGTTTAACTGTTCCCCCCAGCTTTCCCCTTTTAGAGACAATCCTTGTATGGAACCCCACACGACATTCCCATTCACACCATAGGTTGCCACGATTTGAAGGCTTCTACTCCAAATGCTAATTGCCTTTGTACAATTCCAGAAATAGTGAGAGATTGATTCCAAAGCATGTCCACATAACTTACAGGTAGCCTCGCCACCATGGGAACTCAACCACTCCCCTACAGGTACCACCTTGTGACTAAGAAGCTACAACCAGACCTTTATTTTTTTTGGCATATCCAATGCCCGTAGTCTCCTCCAAAATGACTTTAGATCGTCATTTGATATACCTTTATCCTTCCAACTATTGTAAATCATTAAAACACCAACCACTTTGGAGCCAATGATTCATCTTCCCAGCTTAGTATTGTACTCAAAAAACTTTTTCAAGTTGTTTGTTCCTGGTGTTTGCCACCATACCTCCAATGGATCCCACTCTGAATCATATAAGGGCTTGTTGTCGAAAAGCCATATTTTACAATCCAGATCAAGTGTCTTAAGGTCAGGGTTAAATTGCACTCCCACCCTCCAACATTATCACCCACACTGCCAACCACCTGTCATCATTTGTCAAAGAACTTAGGTTACCCCACAAACGCTCCTCGTTAGTTGAGCACCTACCACGAATAAGTTGTGCATCACCCTCACCTACAAACCAGCCTGACCAAACTGCCTCTTTCACTTTCAACTTACCTAATCCATCAATGACCTTATCTATCAGTCGGGTCACCTTCGCTAGTCTTCCATTAAACCTACAATTAATAGCCTGAGGAGAATGGACCATAGATATGTGAGAAAGATAAACTGAAAATGTACAACGTGGAAATAGAAGGCAACAAAATACAAAGAAACAACAAATACGCAGTACACAGTATTTACGTGGAAAAACCCTAAAACGGGAAAAACCATGGGACAACAGGTTTTCACTATGAATAGAGGTACAAAGGAAGGATTTACAGGTCTCTATAAAACAGAGAATACCCTTTTAGGGTTTCGACAAGTTTTCCTAAACTCTGCCTCTCTCTCTATCTGTCTCTCTCGTGCGCTCTTACGTCCATATTCCTACTCTTCGTTGCTCTCACTTTTGCACACAACTACAGAAGCTCTAACTTGCATCATCAACATAATGTTTCACCTAGGTGTATTTATACTCATACACAATATGGGCTATTTACAAATGTAGCTCTTATTACTATTATTATTATTATATAATCAATCGGTTCAACTCGTCGGCCTTGTCTTCGACCATCTGGTCGACCCGATTTGTCGACTTTGTCTTCACTTGGAGCCTCCATCAATGTAGTTGACTATCATAGTCGACTCTATCTCCTCCAAGAACCAATTGACAACCCTATCGACTCGTTGATCTATTTGACCGACCATCCAATGTTCAACTTGTCTTTGTTCGACTGCCAACTTCTCCCATCGAAGGGACAAATTCCTAATAAACTCCCCCTTCACTTCTATGTGCAGAATCGACTAGTCTTGTCTTCAGTCGACAAACTCTGAGTCTGTCCATAGGTAGGTTCTTCGTGAGCATGTCGGATCCATTATCATTAGTATGGATCCACTTTCTCTCGCAACCAGTGATACTTTCTCTGTATGTTCTTGGTACGAGAGTGATACACAACATTCTTGGCTAGATGGATGACACTCTAATTATTGCAATGGAGCAAGATTTCTCCTTGTTTCATTCCTAGTTCACTGAGAAAACTCTTCATCCATATCAACTCCCTACTAGCCTCTACAACAACCATATACTCTATCTCTGTGGTCGACAAAGCCATAGTCTTCTACAGTCTTGACTGCCATGACATTGCCCCCCCTTCATAGGCCAGGACATTGACCGGAGTCTATATCTATTAAGAGTCTATTACTAATCAATCGACCAAAGTAGAGTAAAAGAAGGAAAATAGATTGGATAGAAGAACCCGTTCCACCCAACCACCCCCGAGATATGATCTAGACATAGACAACCTACCACCGACGTCCCATACCACCGGATATTAGGATGACTAATACCTTGGAAGATATAAACACAATCGTTGAGACGAAAGCCTAGCCTGCACCACCGGTGTCTAAGACAACAACCTTCCGACATAATGTGCTTATGAGGGTAGCGAAGCTTCATATTTATACCTTTTCCTAGGCCCCTTGAATAGATGTGCCTTTCTAAAAGGGTCTTCATTCATTGGTTGCCCAAATCATGATAGTGCATGCACCTATCATTCCTTCTATCCAATCACATTAGCCCCTTTTTTAACATTAGTGAACATACCCTTCACTAATGTAAATATTAGTGACCCACCCTCACCAACGTTATGTGTACATAACATACTCCCCTACATTAAAAGATTGCACTCTTGCAATATGAAGTGAGGAAATTGTGTCTTAAGAGTATGCTTACATTCCCATGTGGCATCATCAATAGGTTTATCCATCCATTTGATCTTGAATAGCCGAATCTCTTTAGAATGTAAACGTTTATTACGAGAATCAAGAATTCGTTCAGGAACATGAGGTTTGTAAGAAAAATCCTCTAATGTTACAAGATCTTGGATTGTGATGGTGTTATCACTAGAGCCTAAAAATGGTTTTAGATGATTGACGTGAAAAATAGGATGAATACCAACGTTACGG
Organism: Azolla caroliniana; assembly: GCF_043228905.1. Classification (NCBI taxonomy): domain Eukaryota; kingdom Viridiplantae; phylum Streptophyta; class Polypodiopsida; order Salviniales; family Salviniaceae; genus Azolla; species Azolla caroliniana. The sequence goes on along the minus strand of NW_028230441.1, from coordinate 8,746,037 downwards.
GGTAAGGCAAGGTGATAAGGAGATGACCCAACTCGCTTAAGGATTTCAAATGGGCCACCATATCATGGGGCTAACTTAGCGCACTTGCTCGTAGACAATGACGTAGAGTCAGTAGGGACATGCAAATTTTTTTTTTGACCAATAATAAATGCACGAGGACGTCTCTCCTGGTCAACATAAAATCGAGCACGATCTTGAGCTGTCTTGACATTTTCTTTGGCAATATGCAACATTTGGTTCATGTCTTGCAAAAAATTATGTGCACTATCTAATGTATCACGATGAATCGTGACATCGACTGGGGCACATGGCTAAAAACCATACATCAACATAAAAGGACTATATCTAGTGGATGTATGTTTAGAGCTATTATAGGCAAATTCTAAGATAGGAAGGTATTGCTCCCACTTAGAAGGGGTTTTTGCTACATAAGCTCGAAGCATGTCCTCAATAATTTGATTAACTCAATTAGTTTGTCCATCAGATTGAGGATGATCTGCGGAACTCATGCTAAACGTAGTTTCTAATTTCCTAAAGACTTGAGTCCAAAAGTCACTAGTAAACTTGGAATCTCGGTCACTAACAATATCCGTCGATAATCCATAAAAACGAAGTAACTCATCAACAAATTGATAAGCCAATTGTTGAGCGGTTACCGTGGTTTTGGTAGGAATAAATCTAGCCAATTTTGTTAGTTTGTCAACGACAACCCAAATGGCATCATGACCCCTCTGTGTACGAGGCAAACTAGCAATAAAATCCATCGAGATACTTTCCATTTGTTGTTGGGAATATTTAAGGGATGTAAAAGACTAGCAACTTTAAGTCGTTCTGACTTATTAATCTGACATTGTAAGCATTGAGTTACGTATTTATGCATGTCAGAGCGCATCTTAGGCCAGAAAAAAGTACTCGAGATGAGAACGAGTGTGCGTTGTATTCCAGGATGACTCGTAGGTGGCGCATCATGACATTCATGAAGAATTTTCTGTTTTACGTTTGGTAAATCTAGAACACAGACCTTTCCACTACGGTAGAGCAAACCGTTTGTAATGTGAAAGGTTGCCTTCGAGGGTAGGGTGCTAATAACGACATCTAAACCAGATTCGGCTTTCGTCCAGTATTTTGAGAAATAACTATCATCAAGGTATTTCCCTCGAAGGTGATCTAAAAGATCAAATTTTATTTCCGTGAAACTAAGGATGTTAACTTCTTTAATGCGACTAAGAGCATCTGCAACGGTGTTCATAGAACCCTTGCAATACTGTATGGAAAAATCAAAATCTTGCATAATGTCAACCCAACAGCCTTTACGACCAACAAGATTTGGCTGGTCACAAAAATACTTCAATGATTGATGGTCTATTGTAACCACAAATTTATTTCCATAAAGATAGTGCCTCCATGTTTTAAGTGCATGTATTACTGCAAACAATGCTTTCTCTTGAACCGAATACCGAGATTGAGCACTATCAAGCTTCTTACTTTAAAAAACAATAGGGTGACTGCCTTGATAAAGAACGGCACCAATAACATAATCACTAGCATCGGTTTTGATTGAGAAAGGCTTAGAAGGGTCCGGTAATAAAAGAGTGGGAGCCTGACACACATGCTCTTTGAGTGTCTCAAATGATTTTTCAAGTTGTTCATTCCATGCAATCGGTTTGATAGACTTACGTGGATGACCTTTTAAAATGTTAGTTAATGGTGTAGTCAATTTGGAATAGTTACAAATTGATTTTCGTAAAAATCCAACAAACCCTAAGAATGATCGCAGTTCACGAATATTACGAAGAATGGGCCAAAATTTAACCTTTTCAATACGAGAAGGTTCAATTTCAACGCCATTTTCCGTAATTGAATGACCTAGGTACACAATAGATTTTTGTAAAAAATCACATTTTGAATGTTTTGCATAGAAAGAGTTGTCACACAACTTTTGCAAAACAAATCGAACATGTTGAACATAATCTTGCAAGGTACGACTATATATCAAAAAAATATCATCCAAGAAGATGACAACAAAATCACCAAGTTGATTTCGGAAAACGTCATTCATCACTTGTTGGAATGTGGTTGGAGCATTAGTCAACCTGAAAGGCATGACTAAAAACTCATAATGGCCATAGCGCGTACGAAAAGCGGTTTTAGTAATATCATGCTTGGCAATGTGAATCTGATGATAACCTGTTCGTAAGTCAATTTTCGTAAAATATCGGGCCCCATGCAAACGATCAATCAAATCATTGACACGAGGTAATGGATATGCATTTTTTATTGTCATTTTATTCAAACGACGATAATTGATACACATTCGCCATGAACCTTCTTTCTTCTTAACTAATAGAACTGGCACACCCCAAGGTGATTTACTATACCTAATGTGGCCCATACTCAAGTATTCCTTAAGTTGTTTAGCGATCTCATCCTCTTTTAATCGACTAAGTCAGTAAGGTGGAATGCTCATAGGAGCAGCACCGGGGATGAGTTCAATTTGATGGTCCACATTACGTTTTGGTGGTAAAGTAAGCAGTAATTCATTAGGAAACACGTCTTGAAAATCGTCTAAAATAGAGTCGAGTAATCGTTGTTCATAATGTGGTAATTGTGTAGCGTCAATATTAAAATAATAAAATTGAAGCGCAAGATCAATTACACATGAATAAATTAATGAACTAGAATACTCACTGAAAGATTTAGAAGACACAAGTGAACGAGAAGGAATTTTGGAACATTGAATAAAATGTTTACAATTATTAAGTTCAAATGTGATTGAGTGATTAACCCAATCAATGGACAAAGAATTCATAACATGAAAGTCTAGCTTCTCCAAATAGGTATCTATTTGAATTGGCAGTTGACAAACAATGCCACTGATGTATTGAACGCTTCCATTTGCCATGTGAACTTGATAGATATGATCACTTGCGTTTATGTGGAGTTCCATTTGCTCCACAAAGTGATCATTAAGAAAATTGTGAGAACTATCAGAATCAAACAAGAAATGTGCTCGTGTTCCATTGATATACCCGACTGCTCGGAGTAAATCATTAGGTCCAAGTAAATGTGAAGGAAAAGTGCATTCACATGAGCTTAAGTGGTTGGTATGAACTTCAACAACATCAAAAGAATCACCTGTGTGACTCGTCGATTTGTCTTGAGGAGGGGTGTTCATTGACTTCCTCTCAAGATGACGATAGATATCCTTTGTGTGGCCCCGCTTCTTGCAATATGCACAGAAGAGATTCGGTTTCTTGTAGTCACAGTAAAGAGTGTCATTGGATTGCTTACGTTTATCAATGAACTTGACATTCGGAGTTTTGGTGAACTTAGGTTTTGTCAGGAGCAGTACTAAGACAGAGAAGTACTGTCAGGAACAATACTAAAACAGAGAAGGAATTAGTACTAAGGGAGGTGTAGAACTCTCAAGAGAAGGACTGAGTGAGAGAGAGAGAGAGAGAGAGAGAGAGAGAGAGAGAGAGAGAGAGAGAGAGAATGAGGATAACAAAAGATATATATTATGTTAAGGGGATATACAATAGTAGCTAGGAGGCTTAAGACTAGTGTTGAATCGATTTGGTTCAAAATAATGCCTTGTGCCTCGTTTTATAGTGTTCTTAGGAGTACTCCTGAAGTTTCTAGAATGTTCTAGAGAAATCTGGAATATACATCAATTTTTTATAGTAAAACCTAAATGAAAATAATATCCTTCGTATTACAACATATAGTCTAATGGTCAAGAGCTCGACCTATGTAACATAAGGTCTTGCCATATCATGACACTATCCCCCTTTTAAAACGACGAGCGTCACGAGTCGTTTTGGATTGAGGACCCGGTTTGTCTGGATATTGACGATGGAAGTCTTCAAGAAGAGCACAAATATTGGTCACATTCTCTATTGGTTCCCAAGTACGCTCGCTGGAACCATATCCTAGCCAATCGACTAAATAGTAGAGCTTGTTGCGAACAATCTTGGAATCGAGGATGGCGGCAACCTCGTACTCAAGGTCCATCTTCAGGCTCGATCGAGGGTGGAGGTTGTTTAATACGACCTGGGATGGTGCTGTCTTGATAGGGTTCGAGGAGAGAACCATGAAACACCGGATGTATCCGAAGTTGTGGAGGTAGATCGAGACAAAAAGCGACATCATTAATTTTTCCGATAATAGAGAAAGGACCTAATTGCCGGTAATCTAACTTCTCGCATGGGCGAGTAGTCTTGATGTGTCTTCGTAGTAGGCACACCCAATCTCCAATGTCAAAACTGGATGGAAGTCGATGACAATCCGCGTAAACCTTGTGTGTTTGTTGAGCTTGTTGTAGATGAGTAGATAAATCCGCTTGTATCTTACGTAGCCGCTCCAAACGATCCTCTACACAAGGATTTGTAGGTAACTCTGGGATTTCAAATACACACCCTCGGGGGTGACAGCCTGTGTAAGCATAAAATGGTGTCACCTTTGTCGATGAGTGGACAGAGTTATTATATGCAAATTCGGCGAAGTGGAGAATATTTGCTCAGTCATCTTGATGATAGCTTAAAAAGCATTGAAGATACTGCTCCAACGTTTGATTTGTTCGTTCTGCTTGGCCGTCTGTTTATGGGTGGTAGCCGGAGGAGAGGTTACAAGTGACCTTAAGCATTTTAAAGAGGTGCTTCTAGAACTTCGAGATGAACTGGGGTCCACGGTCGCTGATGATACTATCGGGAAGGCCATGATGCCGACATACTTCACGCATGACAATTTCAACAGTTTCTTCACTGGAGATCTCCTTAGTACATGGCAGGAAATGGGCCATCTTCGTATATTGATCTACTACTGTTATGATCACATCGAATCCCTTAGAGACCGGAAGATCTGTGATGAAATCTAGGGCAATGGATTGCCATGGCTTGCTTGGAATTGGTAATGGTTCTAATAAACCATATGGATGATGCCTTGGCATTTTTGGTCTGCAACATGTATCACAAGTCCGAACAAAATCTTCGACAAATTGTCGCATATGGGGCCACCAGAAGGATCATTGTACTAAATCTAGTGTTTTAGTACTACCAAAATGCCCAATTGTATATGTGTCATGACAGTTTTGGACTACTTGAAGGCGACAAGTGCCATTAGGAACATACAAGAGTTTCTTAAAGAATAGTAATCCATCATGACATTCGAATTGTCGATAGTCTGTACCTGGTTGTTGCGACTGTGAACAAGATGCTCGAGAGGGATCAATTTGTGCTAGAATGGCTTGTCAGCGAAAACATCTGTCTTCAAGTCCTCACGTATGGTATCGATAATGTGGGAATCCAAGGCCAAAATTGAAGACCTGCGTTGCTTGCAGTCGTGCCAGTCCCAAGATTACTTGCTTTTGGTTATCAGAAGCCGGCTCGCCGAGATGCGGTGCTAGATACGAATGCCGTGCTAATGCATCTGCCTTCCCTTGTTGCTTCCCCAGATGATATGTAATTTTGAAGTAGAAACGAGTGAGGAATTGGGCCCATCGAGCTTGACGTCGATTTAACACACGAGCATTCTGAAAGACTACAAGGCTTTTGTGATCACTGAATATGATGACTTGATGAGAAGACCCCTTTAGAAAATGCCTCCATTGCGTAAAAGAGTCCACTATTGCTAATAGCTCATTATCATGAATTTCATAGTTGATTTCCGTAGCGTCAAACTTGCGTGAATGGAAAGCCACATGATGTAGCTTCTCATCATCGCCTTGTTGAGACAGAATGCTACCCAAGGCAAAATCCAACGCGTCTGCTTCAATGATGAATGGTTTCTCTGGATCAACATGAGCTAAAATAGGAGCTGATGTAAATGCCTTCTTAAGACTCTCAAAAGCAATGTCCACTTCTTCAGACCAAACAAATGATTTTCCCTTCCTGGTAAGTTGTGTGAGAGGCAGAACAAGCTTTGAGTAATCCTGTATGAATTTGTGGTAAAAATTGGCAAAGCCTAAAAAGCATTGTACATCTCGCAATGAACGCAGAGTCTGCCACCCTACCACCGTTTTGACCTTAGCTAGATTCATGGAGATGCCTTCCGAGGAAATGACATAGCCCAAAAATTCTACCTAGTTGCACCCAAAACTACATTTTTCCAGTTTTGCATAAAGACCATGTTCTCGAAGTCGTTTTAGTACTAACAGTACATGAGAATCATGCTCTTCTTGGGTCTTCAAATAAACTAGTAAATCATCCAAATAGATGATCAAGAAATCATCCAAGAGATCTAAGAATATATCATTTTCCATGTGTTGGAAGATTGTTGGCGCATTAGTGAGGCCGAATGGCATGACCGTATACTCGAAGTGCCCATATCTAGTGCGAAACGTAGTCTTCCATTAATCTCTTGGTTAGATCTGTACGAGGTTATACGCTCCTCGTAAGTCGATCTTTGTGAAGAACCTTGCACCATTGATCCATTCTAAAAGACTTGAGATAAGGGGAAGTGCATACCTATTCCTGATGGTGACTTTATTCAACCTAGGTAATCTACGATGAGATGAAGTGATCCATCTTTTTTCTTGACATTCAGAAAATGGGTGCGCTGGCTGAAGATTTCGAATGTCGAATGAAACCATTTGCCAAATTCTCCTCTATATAGGCTCAAAGGACTTCTAGCTCGGTAGATTTGACAAATTGTAGATTGGTCCCCATGGTGGCTCTTTTCTCGGTTGTAAATTGATGGGGAAATCATACGGTCGATAGTGAGGAAGTGTATTAGCTCGTACTTTATCGAACACATCTGCATAATGACGATACTTCTCTGGAAGTTGAACAATGGACTCCTCTTTATTGATACTGGAGGGGTTTATTGATATTGCGAAGAGAAACATTTCTTCCTTGCGTCCTTCCTCACGCAACTGATGTAGCGAAATGGTTGCAATCTTATGAGTAGATCCTCGGGTTTGTCGACACCGTATTTCTCTTGTTCTCCAATCTATGGCTGGGTTATGTAATTCGAACCATGGTAATCCCAAAACAATGGGATGTTCTGGGATACTAATTATATTAAATGATACTACACATGCTAAGTTATCTAGGACAATATTAACGGGTTCTGACTCTTCTATAATATTTCCGGAAGTAATGGGACGACCATGAATGACTACTATAGAGGCTAGACATGGGAGTTTCTTTAGGGATATCTGATGAGCTTAGGCAAAATTCCTATCCATGAAGCAAGAGTTGGCTCTGGAATCTAAGAGTGCTAAGACATGTACTGCAGGAGTACTTTTAGTACTAACCATTACTTGAGCTAAGAACACATTACTAACTAGCTTAGAGGAAATGGAACCACTAATGGGTTGCACAGATCTAGGGCTGTCCAACCAAACGACTCCTATTTTGGCTGGACTTAATCGTTTAACTCTTCTTCTAGTTGACTAAGGATTTCAAATTTGTTTGAAAGACTTGGGCTATTAGGACTATCATACACACCTAGAGGAATAGAATCGGGTTTAGTACTATTAGTACTAGCGGTTAGCAATATGCCACGGTCCACCGCAATAAAGACATAATCGATTTGCCCTGCGTCGTTGCTTTTCTTCTTCCTTTAGTGGTCTGCGGTGACGTGTGGTGTCGATTTCCATTAGTCGGAGTATTTGTTGGAGACATATTGAATGACTCCCTTGGGAAAGGCTTTGCTACGATTGAAGCGTAGGTGGGCTCCGATCTTGTCCGTGGCATTTGGAACTGACGTTTCGAATGTCGTTCGAAGAGGCGATTATCGCATCGCACCGCATGACTGATTGCTTCTATCAATGACTTTGGCTCCTCGGGGAAAGTTAAGAGTAAATCTTTAACATCATTACGTAGGCCAAAATGAAATTGCTCCATTAGTGCCTGGTCATCCCAGGGAATATCGGTGGCGAGAAGACGGAAATCCGCAGCATAAGCCGAGGCTGACCGCTCACCTTGGCACAATCTTCGGATTTTGTTGATTGCTGTTCTAACATTGTCGGTATCTCCAAAACAGGCTTTAAACTCGGTAATAAACTCTTCGAAATTATTTAACAAGGGAGAGATTTTTTCTAACATGGGGGGCGAACCATGCCAAAGCCGTGCCACTAAGTAGAGTGCCTACTAGTCCCACTCGTGATGCATCGGTGGGATATCGAGAAGGATACATTTGAATGACTAATCGTACTTGATTAAGGAATCCTCTAAACTACGATCGCATTCCATCGAATTTCATGGGAAGGCCAATCTTGGGTTCTTTATGAATCCCTTACGTACTAGGTCCTTGTTGTTGCATCGTTACTAAGGTTGCTTCGAGTTGTTGCACGCGTACCACAAGTTCCCCATGTTGTTGTTGCATCTGTTGCTTTTCTAAGGAGATTTGTTGAAGATCCCCCAACAACTGTTGATTTTCTTGTTCCAAAGCAAGGAACTTCTCTTTCAAGCATTGCATCTCTGAGAAAATGGATTGATATTCTTGAGCGCTAACATTGGCCATAGTATGAGAGAAAAGAGGAATAAGAGATTTGTATGAAGGGAGGGAGAAGTAAGAAGATAAAGGAAGAGAAGGAAGGAGAGACAAAATTAGTTCAAACTGTCAGGAGCAGTACTAAGATAGAGAAGTGCTGTCAGGAACAATACTAAAACAGAGAAGGAATTAGTACTAAAAGATGAGGATTAGTACTAAGGGAGGTGTAGAACTCTCAAGAGAAGGAGAGAGTGAGTGAGTGAGTGAGTGAGTGAGTGAGAGAGAGAGAGAGAGAGAGAGAGAGAGAGAGAGAATGAGGATAACAAAAGATATATATTATGTTAAGGGAATATACAATAGTAGCTAGGAGGCTTATGACTGGCGTTGAACCGATTTGGTTCGAAATAATGCCTTGTGCCTCTTATAGTTTTCTCAAGAGTACTCCTGAAGTTTCTAGAATGTTCTAGAGAAATCTGGAATATACATCAATTTTCTATAGTAAAACCAAAGTGAAAATAATATTCTTCGTATTATAATATATAGTCTAATGGTTAAGAGCTCGACCCATGTAACATAAGGTCATGGGTTTGAGTTTTGCCATATCATGACAGGTTTATTGTGGTCTTTCTTGGAAGTCCTATGGTACCGAAGTACAATGTTGACGGCTTCCTCGAAAGTTGTGGAGTCCTTGTCACGGACAATCCAATGATAATCCCCGTTGGGAATACCATTCAAAAAGCAAGCAACAAACCATTTCTCACCCATACGTCCCGATTTTTGGATCTGGGTCCGAGCATGATGCACATAATCCTCGAGAGAGGCAAATGGCTTACTCGACAACGTGAGCAAGTGTTGCACTTGTTCAGTTTGAGAAGGTGGTTGCAAAAACTATTTCTTATAAACATCAACGAAACTTACTCAAGTTGTGGGTAAGTTCTTTGTAGTCCTAAGGGCGCACCACCAAGCAGTAGCTCGACCACCTAACTCACGTCCGACATAACCACTTTTTACAACATTGGGCTTGGGGTGGAGCTCAAAGTGAGATTCCCAACAACCAAGCCAAGTGCTAATGGCCTCCTAAGTTCTTTCTTTCTTATCTCCCTTGAATGGCGTTACTATGAAAGAAGGTTCACCTTCTTTCTTGGACCCAATAGTCAATTCTTGGAATTTCTTTTCCAATGCCATATTGGCTTGCCTCATTTCGACCAATTGATTCAAGGTAGTAGTGAGCAAGTGCTCAATAGTGATCTCAGCTTGTGTGCGAGATTCAGATTGGAGTTGAGAGTCCACTCGGTTGGAGAGATCGCTCCAACAACGTTCAAAACTTGTTCCATGATGCAAGCTGTGGGTATGCAATATAAATAAGGAGGTTCAGAAAATACACAAGCAAAATGAATGCTTGAAATTTTGATTGTAAGAACTTTACCAAGAAAGCATCTCACGTCTTTACCCCTCTAGACATATGAGATGTGATTCGGGATCCGATAACTATGGTAACACTATGGTGTTTAAAAAACCATGGGGGAAAACATAGCTAATATGTCTTTCTTGGATCTCTATCTTGAATAATCAAGGGTTCTAACATCAATGTAGTTTCCTAGTTAGCCTTATATTAGAATGCCAACCCAACATGTATTGATATGGTCAAGAAAGTGTATTACGTGAAAAAACAAGTGCACTCGCAAGTAATATTCTAGTCTTGCGAGTAGCAAGAAAATGTTATGAAAAAAAGAGAAAAAGAAGTCACTACCTCTATAAGAGTCAAGAAGTGACGAAAACAAGCTTCAAAAACCATGCGTTGTCTACAAAAAAAAATACCACCAATAAATGGATGGTGCGAGGTATGCACATATCCATCCCAATATGGCGATTGTAATGTGCACAATTGTGACATAAGCCACAACTTGATACAAATGGTGGTGGTGTTGTGCGCAAAGATGTAGTACTCAAATTTATGAGCAAAACATCAATAGGGGAACTCATGTGTTTTTAATCGAGTTCTAAGGCTCAATGACTTAAACCTAGAGGACACTTTGAAAAAAAGATTTAAAAAGCGGCGTGATGCCCACTTAATACGAAAAAATTAGACTACACAAAATCGTTGCCCAATAGAGAAACACATGTCAATAGTGTAGATGAACATAAAAATTAAGGTTAAAAAAATAGTGAAGTGTGGGTGGATAGATGAAAATCATAAGAAAATCATAAGAAAGGGAGAAGATAACTCGTGTAATTAAAAAATAGGTGGAATAATAATCAATTAGGTGTATGAACATTAAGCATGCCATAAGGCAAGAAACCCTAGGGTAGTCGACATGCACCTCCTCAAGACCACCACATCCCATAGAATCGGTCAAGTGATGGCTCAATAGAGAGTAGAGTGGTATAGGTAGGCGACATACACCTCGTCAAGGCCACACCATCCCATAGAATCGGCCAAGTGATGGCTCAATAAAGGGAAGAGTGGCATACTCAACATCATATGCAAAAGGGCCATGAGGTGAGCGTGTGCGATTAGGGAAAACATGCTCAGCCCAATGCACAATAATAATTAAAATCGTAGAATGGTAGAAAGTAGAAAGAAAAGAAAATAAAACGTAATACAAATTTGATTTGACCAAGAAGAATGCATCATAGAAAAGAAAAGAGAGATCGAGAAAGAAGAATACTAGGTTAAGAATGTTGTTTTGATCCTATGAAGAGCATGACGAGCCTTGTTAGATCCCCATCGATCACACACAAAAAACATAAAAAAAAAAGAGAAGTTATTAAATGCTCTGATACCACTGTTAAGAGACTATTACTAATCAATAGACCAAAGTAAAGTAAAAGAAGGAAAATAGATTGGATAGAAGAACCCGTTCCACCCAACCACCCCCGAGCTATGATCTAGACATAACCAACCTACCACCAACGTCCCATACAGCTGGATATTAGGATGACTAATACCTTGGAAGAGATAAACATGATCATCAAGATGAAAACCAAGCCTGCACCACCGGTCTCTAAGACAACAGCCTTCCGACGTAATGTGCTTATGAGGGTAGCTAAGCCTCATACTTATACCTTTTCCTAGGCCCCTTGAATAGATGTGCATTTCTAAAAGGGTCTCCATTCATTGGTTGCCCAAATCATGATAGTGCATGCACCTATCATTCCTTCTATCCAATCACATTAGCCCCTTTTTTAACATTAGTGAAAATACCCTTCACTCATAGTACGTAAAATTCGTGTTCGTCTGCCATATCATTCGTTTTCCTACGTTGGAAAACGAACACGAATAATATTCAAATATTCACGTGTTTTTTTTTCCTTTTTTTTGTTTTTTCCCTCTTTTTCCCCCTTTCCCCCCCCTTTTCCTTTGCACATCAACGTAACGTTACGCTCTCCTCTCCTCTCCCACCTAGCCTCGAACGATCTGCATACCAACGAGATTCAGCCTTCAGGTATATTTAGGGTTAATAATAGGGTTTAAAGTTCTGTAATGAAATTTCTGAAATTTCTATAATGAAATTATTCTATAATGTCTGTAATTGCTTTAATTTGTCTATAATTTCTATCATTTTGAAGTAATTCGTGTAATGTCTATACACACATACTAAGCTATGTAGTACAAAATTTATACGCACAAAAATTACAATAAATAGATTTTGATATTTATGTTTTACATTAATTTAGGAACTAATGGGTAGACAAAAAGGTCTGGAGTGGGAACATGTTCTAATTCAAGTAAAGAATGCAAAAGGAACGCATTTGATGAAATGCAAATATTGTAATCATGTCTTTGTTGGTGGCCCTCATCGAATTAGGGCCCATATATTGGGAATAAGAGGACAAGGTGTAGAAAAATGCACAAAAGCAAGCGATATCGTGAGGAGTCAATTAAAAAATGCAATGGTTCATGGAAATGATCACTTGAATTCAGATGTACAAACATATGCAAATAGTAATACTATTGTTAATGCTAATGCAGATGCGTCTACAGATGCCTCTATTTCTAGTTCCATTTCAATGAATAAAATGGCTACTAAAAAGCAAAAGATAGAGACGAGTGGTTCGCTCCCAATGGCTTTTGAATTGGCATTGAGGAAACAGGCAGAAAAGGCTATTGCAAGATTTTTTTATGCGGAAGATATTGCACATTGGAAAGTGGAAAACTCATTTTTCCATGATATGCTTATGGCTGTTTCAAAAGTGGGTCCTTCGTTTAAAGCACCTTCTGCTTATCAATTGCGTAAGAAATATCTTAATGGAGAAGTTGTAAATGTTGAGCATGATCTTATATTGTTGAAAGAGAGTTGGAAGACATATGGATGCACTATTGTTAATGATGGCTGGTCAGACACTAGAAATAGACCAATTATTAATGTTTTAGCTTCTTCACTACATGGCACAATGTTTTTGAAATCAATAGATAAAAGTGGTCATGTCAAGACAGGTGAATACATATTTAAAATTTTGAAGGATGCTATTCTTGAAGTTGGACCATCAAATGTAGTTCAAGTTTGTATGGATAATGCTGCAAATTGTGTGGTTGCGGGACATATGATAGAAAAGGAGTGGCCATCTATAATTTACACTAGATGCACTTGCCATTGTGTTGATTTGTTGTTGGAGGAGATTGCCAAATTTGCTTGGATTGATGCCATTTTGCGATCAGCTATGAAGATTAGTGGTTTCATAACTAGAAAACAATATGCTTTGGTTATGTTTCACAAGTTTAGTGGAAAAGACTTGCTTAAACCTTCTACGACTAGGTTTTCTTATAGTTTTATTGTGTTATCCAATTTTTTGGATGATAAAGTTTATGGTGGTTTGAGAAGAATGGTGGTTAGTGAACAATGGTGTCATGGACACACCAAGTGCGGACTAAGACGGAGCATGGATGATGAGGCTACGACGGAGCGATGACGGAATGACACAATAGCATAAAGATAGAGATGAAGATTAAGGAGAGAAGATGGGCGAAACGAGAATACTAGATTGATATGTCCATGACTGGTGTTGTTCACCTTGAATTCCTTCAAGATGAACTCAACTATTTATACTAAGTGGCATGCATACCTGTTGCACGCATGTGATACAATAGAGCATGTAGGCAGTAGGTACGCATGCATGTGCCAAGTGTTAATAATACAAGGGAGAAATTATGCACATGATGCTAGCTAAAACCTACAATGAGGAAGTATATACATGATTATATGCTAGATGTTTGGTTAACACATAACACTCAATTATAACATGGCTATGTCAAGAGTTCGAATCTTGACATTATCCCCCCTCCAACGATGCCTTCCCAAATCGTTTGCCAACTTAAGGGGATATTGTTGATGAAAATCTTAGATCACCTCCAAAGTATTTTGTAAATCCTAGACAAGGAGTAACCCTTCCACAAGATGACGTATTTAACACCAATGGGCATGAGCGACCATGTGCGGTCCTCACGGGGAGCATGAACACCAAGGGGCATGAGTAACCATGTGGGGTCCTTGCCGGGAACTGGAACGGTCCTCGCTGAGAGTTGGAACACGAACACCAACGGGCGTGAACCAACGGTCCTCGCTGAGAGTTGGAGTAATCGACCATGTGTGGTCCTCATTGGGAACTGGAACATGAACAATAACTGGCATGAGCGACCATGTGTGGTCCTCACCGAGAACTGGAACATGAGCCGCAATGGGCATGAGCGACCATGTCGGTCCTCGCCGGGATGTGGAACATGAAAAATAACTAGAGTGAGCGACCATGTGTGGTCCTCACCGGAGACTGGAACACGAACGGGAGTGAGCGACCATGCGGCCCTCACCGGAGACTGGAACACGAATGGGTGTGAGCAACCATGCGGCCCTCACCAGGAACTCGAACACGAACGGGCGTGAGAGACCATGCGGCCCTCACCGGGAACTGGAACACGAACACCAATGGGAGTGAGCGGCCTTGTGCGGCCCTCACCAGGAACTAGAACACGAACACGAACGGGAAAGAAACTAAAAAATAGAGACAATGATGAGGAGAACTAAAAGCCAATGAAAATTATGAGAAGAAACTAGGAGATAGAAACGACGGATGATGGTATGGTGACGATGGTAACTCTAGAAGCAAAGGCGATGCGGAGACGGGTGATGCTTCTAGTTGGAAGGTGAACAAACTGTCAAGGACACACCAAGTGCGGACTAAGACGGAGCATGGATGATGAGGCTACGACGGAGTGATGACGGAATGTCAAGATTCGAACTCTTGACATAGCCATGTTATAATTGAGTGTTATGTGTTAACCAAGCATCTAGCATATAATCATGTATATACTTCCTCATTGTAGGTTTTAGCTAGCATCATGTGCATAATTTCTCCCTTGTATTATTAACACTTGGCACATGCATGCGTACCTACTGCCTACATGCTCTATTGTATCACATGCGTGCAACAGGTATGCATGCCACTTAGTATAAATAGTTGAGTTCATCTTGAAGGAATTCAAGGTGAACAACACCAGTCATGGACATATCAATCTAGTATTCTCGTTTCGCCCATCTTCTCTCCTTAATCTTCATCTCTATATTTATGCTATTGTGTCATTCCGTCATCGCTCCGTCGTAGCCTCATCATCCATGCTCCGTCTTAGTCCGCACTTGGTGTGTCCATGACAAATGGTGCAATTGGAATGGTGCCAAAACAAAGAAAGTAGAAGAGATGGTTTCAATTGTATTGGATGCTAACTTTTGGGCAAATGTAAAGATGATTGTGAAGGTATGCAAACCAATTTTAAAGCTTCTTCGTTTGACTGATAGGGAAGGTGCTACAATGGGATTGATTTATCAATTTAAACAACAAATGTTGATGGAGATAAACAATATGACAGATATTGATCCTATGAAGCTTGATGAAATAAAAGAGTGTTGCATACATAGATTAACAATGTTGGAATCGCCATTGCATGGAGCGGGATATGTCTTGCATCCATTATGGGCATCAAATGATCAAGAAATAGATCATGATTTACAAATGGGCTGGATGAAAACAGTCATGCTTTATGCTAGTGGTAATATAGTTTTACAAAATGCTTTGTTAGATGAGTTTTATGCATATAGAAAACAAGCATAAGATTTGTTTCAAGTTCCATTTGCAAAGGATGTTAATAGATTAAGCACACCAATCAAATGGTGGGAAACTTTTGGAGCAAGCACTCCCAATTTGAAGAAACTTGCAATTAGAGTGTTATCTCAAGGTACAAGTGCATCGTCTTGTGAAAGGAATTGGAGTACATTTTCATTAATACATACTAAGAGGAGAAATAGATTGAGTTCAAATCATGTGCACAAATTGGTTTTTTTGCACACAAATCTTCGTATTCTTAAGAAGATTAAAGAAAGAGGTTTCAATCCTATTGAGGTTACTATTGACATGATTGAGAAAGAAAATGATGAAGAACGATTATTGGTTTTGCAAAGTGAACAAGAAGCACAAGAAGTTGATGAAAATGAGAGCCTCACCAATGTGATGGCTTATCTTGATGATAATGCACAAGATGAGGATGATGATTTTGAAGATGATGATATCACCTTGAATGAAGATTAGGAATGCTCGTTTTGATGTAACACCTCATTGAGAATTTTTTTGAAGACTAGGCATTTTGAATAGTTGTTATTAGAGTTTAGAAAAAAAAGCATATTGTTATTAAGAAGGTAATGTGTTTTATTTTTTGCAATTAATTAATTTTTTTTACCGTGAAAAAATATTTACCTTATAGTAAATCATTTATCCAAAAGTATGGTATTTATCATTCTTCGAGGGTGTTTATCAATCTCGAATGATTGAATCATTCTTGAACACGAATGCACGAATGGTACGTATGGTTCATACTATGCCTTCACTAATGTAAATATTAGTGACCTACCCTCACCAACGTTATGTGTACATTAAACTGCCAACAACCGAGGCATATGGTACTTTCGTCATCTCGGCCTTGTCCTTCTCCCTTTTTGGGCATTGCTTGGCATTCAGCTTGCAACTTGTCAGCAATGCAGAACCGACTGGCTTTGCTTCTGACATGTTAAATCTTTGAACTAGGACTTTTGCCACATACTTCTCTTGTGACAACCATAACACCTTCTTAGTTCTGTCTCTAATTGTATGCATCCCCGAGATCTATTTGGTTGGTCCAAAACCTTTCATGGCAAATGATTTGCCTAATGCTTTCTTCGAGCTCACGATCTTCTTTGTGTCTTGTCCGACTATTAGCATGTTAGGAAGTCACCTTCACCATACCTTTTTGCGAACACACAGAGGTAAGCAGAATACAACCGGGCTTGGCCGGTTGCAAAGCCGTACGCTCTTTGAAACACACCCCCACCCACACTCTCACACAGACAGATCAGGGAGCCTCTGGTCAGGAGCTCATGGGCTTCCTACGCGAGCGGAGGCTTCCTTCCAGATTCATACACAAGACAGAGAGCAAGAGAGAGAAAGAGATCTCGACCCTCAAACCTACAACACTTCGTACTCCCAAAACGCGGATCCCTAAAGCATCTCAAGCCTCCTCTTTTACAGCATAAGGGGAGACTGTTACATCGTGATCGGTGTCAGAGATTCCCCTCCCCTTGATTTCTTTCTATGCGTGTGGGACTTTAAAGTACCTCATTAAAACCAACTACCTAGTACTAACTAGTCCTACGCTATTTACATTATGTTTGTACATAATACTTGATTTGTGTGCATTGGTGCACACACCCGTTCACGAGCACTTGGCTCCGTTTCTCTTTATGGCCGGAATCCTTCACGACAACGGACAGTCATTGCGCTCACAACTGCAATAGGGTCGTACCTCCACGAAATGGATGTGAAGAATGCCTTCCTACGAGGTGAATTAGAAGAGGTCTTCATGATTCAACCACCCAGTTTTGAATTGAGCAAACACCCGAAAGCAGTCTGCCGACTTAGGAAGCCTCTAGACGGACTCAAGAAAGCACCGCGTGCTTGGCATTCGAAGATCACCCAGTCAGTACCTTCATCAAATCGGTTTTCTAATGTCAAAATCAGACAACTTCATGTACATCAAAACCAAGTCTGACAACCCGATTGTCATCATCTTGTACATCAGAGGAAAGAATCTAGCCGACATCAATAAGGTCAAATCACTCCTATGAGGCCAATTCGGTATGAAGGATATGCACGAGCTCCATTACTTCCTCAGTATCGAAGTAATTCGAACACTAGTTGGAATATTGTTCTCTCAACGACACTACATTCTTAAGCTATACTATAAGTTCGTGATGACTAAGTGCAAACATGTGTCTACGCCTCTCGATCGAAATCTCAAGCTTGATGCCAATTCAGGAACATAAGATTGTGAACCGACTCAATATCACCATTAGATCGCCAACCTAATCTATCTAACTATCACACGACCTGACCTAAGCTATTCGGTCGGTCTACTTAGCCAATTTATGCAGAATCCTTGAAATGTTAGTCTTGATTGCGCTAAGAGGGTACTTTAGTATATATGTGGGACGATGGATTTCAACATCATATACATGTTCGATATGATCATTCAGCTCGAAGGGTACATAGACGCAAACTGGGCCGACTATAAGGCCGATAGACGATCAACGTTAGAATTCGTCTTCTTCGTCGGTAGCAGAGTGATCTCCTAGAGCAACAAAAAGCAGCTGACAGTTGCACTGTCGAGCACATAGGCCGAATATAGGGGCGCGACAGTCGCCACATGCGAGGCCGTCTGGTTGAAGCGAATATTGAAGGATCTGGGCGTTCCCATCAAGGATCCAATTATCCTATATTGCGACAACATCAACAATATCTACCTGGCTCAGAACCCCATGTTCCACGCACTTACTAAACATATCGAAGTGCACTACCACTTCATTCGAGAGCGCGTTGGCGTGAAGATTTTTGGCTACGGTGTGAAAATCATGCGGAAATGAGAAAACGAAGAAGGGTTCACTTTCGTGCTTCTCTCACTGTTTTCTTCTCAGTGAGTTATCCCGCATATTTATGCAGCTAATACGACTCTCTCTATATAAAGACTCACTTATCTCACATATATATATGACAATGATTATGTATATGGGTGTATTCATTTGAACTTCTGTTATGTTGACTATTGTTCGTTTAAATCCTATTTTGGCTTTTTTGTTGATTTCGGCCAACCGACTCTTGTTTCGGCTTTCTGACCGATTTCGGCTGCCGACTCCCATTTCGGCTTTTTCGGTTGATTTTGGCCGATCGACTCTTGTTTCAGCTTTCTGAATGATTTCGGCAAGCCGACTCTCGTTTAAGCTTTTCGGCCGATTCCGGCCAACCGACTCTCATTTCAGCTTTCGACTAACTCCTCCCACAAGGGGGGACAATCTTAGATAGCATAATTGACTTATCACAAACCCAAGTCATTTCTTTAAAAGTTGTATTTTCATTGTTATACTTTTTCATATGTAAATTCTCATACATGAGAGCTTGCATGAGTGACATGGTTATCATGCATCACATGTAACGCATGAGCGACAAATGGCAAACATGCATCACATGCATTGTATGCATATCTTGCACCCTCACATGCATCATATGCATGGGGGCATCTATAAAAGAGTGGAGGAAAAAGAAAAGAATCAAGGAATGAATTGATCAAGAAAGATATACTACTGAATCAAGAAAACAATAATAAAATCTAGTTATCTTATTGGTGATATATCTTGTCTCTTGTTTCAACAGGGGCTCAATATATGATATCACCATCAATATAAAACTCTTCTTATAATTATAATTATTATTGTTCTTCTTATAATCGTCAATCTTCCGATCTTCTCAAGTGTAACAATGTTTCCTCGACTCTAAACTTGGCATTGTCCTGTTTTCGATAACTTGGCGAACGTCCTCCTAGGCACAAACGTTCTCCCTAGTTCAAGATCCCGGCGGTTTCGATCAAGTAGCACATGCACGCGAGCATTTTCGCAACATCTCTTGGTGAACCCGACGTGAAGAAGCGATAAGAAGGATCACGACGAGGATTGGCCGATATTTGGAGATGGCATCCTCAAGAAATCAGGCGGGACAATTCCAAAGGATGATGGAAATCGTCAAATAAATGATGAGGTCTTGGGACAACGATGCGAGCGTGGAGAAGGCCGTCGACCATGTTGTGGAGATCGAGGGTCAATTTGATGGAAGGAACATTACGAAGTTCCTTGATGCATACAAAAGGGAGATGAATTAGAGCGACATGTCTGAAGCACGTCAAATCTCAAGTTTCAAGAGAGTTGTCGCCAACAACATCCAAAGATGGGTCATCGAGCTTCAAGAAGGGAAGACAACATGAACCGAGTTCGAGAAAGCAATATTAGCGGAGTTCGTGACGGAAGATTTGTCAAGGATGACTCGACATGTCTTGATGAAGTGGACAGAGAAGAAGAATAAGAAGATGGGCGCCTCGAGGGTGTATGAGGAGTTCGACTAGATGTTTAGTCATCTCCCCACCACGGTGTCGTGAAGATTTTCGGCAATGGTGTGAAAATCGCATAAAACATACGAAATCGAGTATGAATCATATAAACAATAATAGTGAAAATACTATTTTAAATAAGTTTAATAGCTTAGTACAAAAAGATGGAGGTCTTCAAGAGCTTTCGAATGCACTTTACTACATAAGAAACAGACATCTAAGTCTCAAGTTATGTGGGTAGGAAGTTTGCTAAGGAAAAGAAAAAGATAAAACTATGAGATATCCCACATAGACAGGACAAATAAGGATCTCACCATATATAACGCAGAGCAAAAGCTATTATCTTTGTGTCTATGTGTGGAGCATAGAGAGTTCAAGGTGACTTGAATTAAGTTAATTGGATATGTGGGTGTGGCCTAACTACTTGTAAAAGTTTTTGGCCAATCGAAACCAACGACAGAGCCGGTGAGCCGGCAGCGACCGCCGAGCAACGAGGTGACTGGCGGTCGGCGATCGGCAAATAGCGATCGGTCGGCGATTGGTAAGCGACTCGGGATGCGGATTGGGCCGGACCAAACAGATGAAATCAGACGGATTGGTCGGGTCGGTTGATTGCGGTGCATGGTATCTTAAAGATATTTGGTCCAAAAGCCTAATAATATTTTGTGCATAAAAGAAAAAGATGTAAGCAAGACTCGAACTTTGCACCTCCAAGATAGGAAGCAATAAACTTACCATTAAGCCAAATCATTTCTTTAGGGATTATATTTTTATCATTATAGCTTTACATGTAAATTCTCATATTAGAGCTTGATTGAGTGACATGTGATTCATGAGCGCCAAATGGCAAACACGCATCACATGCATTCCATGCATTGTATGCATGTCTTGTACCCTCACATGCATCATATGCATGGGAGCATCTATAAAAGGGTGGATGAAAAAGATCAAAGGCAGCGATGTATTAATCAAGAAATAAAAAGTAAGAAACTCGTTATCCAATTGATGTATCAATCTTGTTCTTCAAATCTAAATTCAAGAGTTCAATCTTAATCTCTCTCAATCTAAAGTCAAGCATTCTATCTTATCTCAATCTCTCTCTCTTTCAATCTATCTTAGTTCCTTTCTCGCTAAAGCTAGTGCTAACTTTGAGTCCTTCTGGTTCAAAACCCCGACGGTTCCGCCTCACGATCTGAACGTAGTGACGGATCTTCACGACATAGTTAAGTGGTGAACCCGACGTGAAAGAGGTTGTAGGAAGGATCAAATTGAGGATCAACCGATACTTGGAGATGGCATCCTCAAGCAACCAAGCGGGAGAGTTCGAAACGATGATGCTGATCGTCGAACAAATGATGAGATCTCGAGACAACGATGCGAGTTGGGAGAAGGCTATCGACCGTGTCGTTGAGCTCGAGGGTTAATTTGACGGAAGGAATATTACGAAATTCCTTGATGCATACAAAAGGGAGATGAATCAGAGGGATGTGTCTGAAGCACATCATAACACAAGTTTCAAGAGTGTGATCGCCAACAACACCCAAAGGCGCGTCATCGAGCTTCAAGAAGGCAAGACAATGTGGTCAAAGTTTGAAAGATCAATATTAGCGGATTTCGCGACGGAAGATTTGTCGAGGATGACTCGACATACCTTGATGAGGTGGATAGAGAAGAAAAATAAGAAGATGAGCACCTCGAGGGTGTATGACGAGTTCGACCAAATGTTTCGTCGTCTCCCCGCCATAGACCAAGTGCTACTTGGAGGAGGACAAAACTTTGTACTTCCTAAAAGCTGTGGATATAAAGGATAGACGAGAACTAGGTACTCTCCTCGAAGATGATACCCAAGGGAACGAGCTTGTGGCGGACTGGGTTGCGGTGAAGCAAGCATGCTACAAGATCGACATGCATCATCGATGGCTCAATGATATTGACTTGGTAAGACCAAGTGTAGAAAAATCAAAACCATCTAAAGAAGTCGAGACGCCTAAACAACACATCCAACATGAAAAGAAGATTGATGATCACACAAGGACGATGACGACCATTTCAAAGGAGGTCGAATGTTTCGGAACATGCGTCGTGTTCAAAACAACGGATGATGGAACAAGCCAAATAAAAGCTTGCATCAATGGAGATAAAGAGTGCGAGGCTAGTGTAATTGAGGATCTAGTCGCTAAAGACAACGTCGAGGAGGTGACTATGAACAAGATAACAAGCGTCGACAACAACCATGGCCGGATTTTCTCCACACATGCTCTAGAGACTTGGGCAATTGCGTCCGAGAACCGATATAAGATCCAAGAGACGGAAGGTGACAACGAAGAACCAAAGGTCGAAGCTAAAGAGAGAAGGATAATCGAAGCTTGTTCGATCAAGACGGTCAATGGGTACGAGGCCCACGAGATTGAAGAGATAGCCACGAAAAATGACATCGAGTCAGAGGTGGCTATGGAAGAATTAATGGTAGATGGCCGCGTCGAGGATTCCTTCACACAAGTTCCAGAGACTTGGGCAATTGCGTCCGAGGACCGACGTGAGACCCAAGAGACGGATGGTGGCAAAAAGGAAGAGAAGGACCAAGATAATACAACCAATGATGACGTCCAAATTTTCTCCACACTTGTTCCAAAGATTTGGGCAATTGTGTCTGAGAGCCGATGTAAGACCCAAGAGACGGGAGGTGATGGCGAAGAACCGAAGGTCGAAACTAATACATGCGACGAAGAGAGAAGCATAATAAAGGATTGCTCAATAAAAAGGATCGATGGGTACAAGGCCCATGAGTTTGAAGGAATAGCTCTAGAAAATGACGTCAAGGCGAAGATGGTGAATGGCCATGAAGAGCTTTTCCCCGCACTAGTTCTAGAGACTTGGGCATTAACCAATGTAAGACCCAAGAGACGGAAGCTAGTGGTGAGGAAGCAAAGGTCAATGCTGATTCGAGCAACTTTAAGATGGAAATGGCTAACTGCAGCACGAAAAAGGCGAACGATGGAAATGTATGGGTCCCTCCACACTCATTCTAGAGACTTGGGTATTAACCGATGTAAGACCCAAGAGAAGGATAGTGATGGGAAAGAAGCAAGGGTTAAAGCTGATATGTGCAACAAAGAATTTGAGCAAAATATGACAAGGGATGGCGATGGACAAGCAAGCCATGAGGATCCGAAGGATGTGATCAAAACATCTATCAAAGACACTACTGTGAACGAGTCAAAGTGCCTTGAGCATGTAGACGATTGAGACTAAGGTGGAACATTCATGAGACTTAAACGACTATCCTCAAGAAGAGAGCAAGGGGCCATGCCAACAAGTCATGGTAAAGCAAAGAAAAAACGAATGATATGGTGGATTGGGTGGCAACAATGATTTGAGTACAAAGAAACAAACATGCTCGACGTTGAGGAGTCACACTGATCACCATTGCCTAAATCTCATATTCTCTCTTCGTGGCACGTACCAGAGGACATGCGGTTTGGTGGGGGTGGATGTCATGAAGATTTTCGACAATGGTGTAAAAATCGCATAAAACATACGAAATCGAGTATGAATCATATAAACAATAATAGTAAAAATACTATTTTAAATAAGTTTAATATGTTAGTAAAAATTGATGGAGGTCTTCAAGAGCTTTCGAATGCACTTTACTACATAAGAAATGGACATCTAAGTCTCAAGTTATGTGGGTATGAAGTTTGCAAAGGAAAAGAGAAAGATAAAACTATGAGATATCCCACATAGACAGGACAAATAAGGATCTCACCATATATAACGCAGAGCAAAAGCTATTATCTTTGTGTCTATGTGTGGAGCATAGAGAGTTCAAGGTGACTTGTAAAAGTTCTTGGCCAACCGGACCCGGCGACGGAGCCGGTGAGCCGGCGGCGACCGGCTGGTGACCGGCAAGCGACTCGGGATGCGGACTGGGCCGGACCAAACGGATGCAAATCGGACGGATCGGTTGATCGCGGTGCATGGTGTCTTAAAGATATTTGGTCCAAGAGCCTAATAATATTTTGTGCATAAAAGAAAAAGATGTAAGCAAGACTCAAACTTTGCACCTCCAAGATAGGAAGCAATAAACTTACCATTAAGCCAAATCATTTCTTTAGGGATTATATTTTTATCATTATAGCTTTACATGTAAATTCTCATATTAGAGCTTGATTGAATGACATGTGATGCATGAGCGCCAAATGACAAACATGCATCACATGCATTCCATGCATTGTATGCATGTCTTGTACCCTCACATGCATCATGTGCATGGGAGCATCTATAAAAGGGTGGATGAAAAAGATCAAAGGGAGCAATGTATTAATCAAGAAATAAAAAGTAAGAAACTCATTATCCAATTGATGTATCAATCTTGTTCTTCAAATCTAAAGTCAAGAGTTCAATCTTTATTTTCTCAATCTAAAGTCAAGCATTCTATCTTATCTAAATCTCTCTCTCGCGCCAAATGACAAACATGCATCACATGCATTCCATGCATGTCTTGTACCCTCACATGCATCATATGCATGGGAGCATCTATAAAAGGGTGGATGAAAAAAGGTCAAAGGGAGCGATGTATTAATCAAGAAATAAAAAGTAAGAAACTCGTTATCCAATTGATGTATCAATCTTATTCTTCAAATCTAAAGTCAAGAGTTCAATCTTAATCTCTCTCAATCTAAAGTCAAGCATTCTATCTTATCTCAATTTCTCTCTCTTTCAATCTATCTTAGTTCCTTTCTCGCTAAAGCTAGTGCTAACTTCGAGTCCTTCCGGTCCAAAACCCTGGCGGTTCCACCTCATGATCCGCACGTAGTGACAGATCTTCACGACAACTTGTTGTCCATAGGCCAGAAATATAAATACATCATATGTAAAGTCGCCGGTAGGTAGAAAAGTAGGTGAAGAAGTAGGTAGAACTAGAATAAGTCGAGTTTTTACCCCTGACAATTAGCCGATGGCTCATCTCTGTCTAAGGAAGAGAACTATATAAACCGAGATTTGCATACCTCGAAGGGGGGAGAGATACTTAGATTATTTAGAAAAGTTAATATCGTAGCGCTGAGCGCTGCACAAACTGTTTCCGGCTGAGAGCCATGTACTATAATCATTGTGAGCTTTCTCATTTAATATAAGTCTCGCTCTTACTGTTCTTTCATCAGTGTATTCTCCCCGTACTCGTAAACCGAGCTACGTCTATGTCTAATGGGTTGTAGCCCGTGTACGCTCCTCGTTCCCATAACGTCTTCTTGGTGTAGAAGAGGCTTCCACATAACACGACCCCTTGAATACCGATAGCTGGTGAGCTCATTGAAGGTGTTTCCCCCAGAAACGGTTAACACAATTTGGCACGCCCGGTTACAACTGTAAGGTCACATGGAACTGTGTAGGAGGCAAACCTCAGCTGCCATTATGACGCCCAATTGCATCACGCGGTCTCGGCCACCTGCCCGACGCCCTGAGCTAGTCGAAGGAACTTCCAACTCGGCGGTCACTGACCAATATTTCCAGGAACTGTTGGAGGCTCACCCGGTTGCAATCCTCGCCACCCGATACCCAGTCGCGAGTTGATTCCGCACCGACCTCCCCGCCAAGCCCTCTAGAGGTCACCCAACCTGACCCAAACCCTTTTCCGGCTTTACTTAAAGACTCGGATCTCGATACCATGCCTTACCCTTACCCACGATATACAGACGGGCCCGACGCGGAATTGCACACCCATGCTTTTGTGTCCACATTGCAGGCCAACCACTCGACGCAACGGTTATTGGTTGCCGAAATCGAGTCCTCCAAAATCGTGGAATTTGCTTTATCCCTCAATGGGCGGGCTGCTCGATGGTATTCCTGCCTCGACGTGGGGGAGGTCACAACGTTCTAGGATGTCCGAACAAAGTTTCTGGAATTATTTCACCGCGAAGTTCCGAAGCGCAAACTGCTCCGGCAGTTCTTTTCCATGAGCCAAGAACCTCACGAGACGGTTACCTAGTTCAGGATCCGGTTTCAGGGTCTCTACCGACAATTGGCCGACGATGTCTCCGCTCATCACATTCCAAATACCTTCCTTTCCAGCCTACGGGAGCCTTTACGGACGACTCTCGCACTTACCAATTTCTCTAACTAGACAATTGAGCAAGTCATCGCACACGTTCTTGCCATTGATCAGACACACCATAACACGGTTTTCTCCATGGGCTCTTTGCAAAGCACCCTTCCTGAGGAGGGCAACCGTTTCCGATAGGCCCTCCAATGCACAACCTGCTCAGGCTCAGGCCATCTGGCTCTCGAGTGCCCTCACCGGCCGCATTGTCCAATCTGTTAGTCCCGATCCCACACGATTGAACAATGCGAATACAACATGCTCAACCGCACAACAATGGCTCTGGTTCGCTAGATCGAGCCTCGAATTACATACTCACAGCAGGATGAACGTCGGTCATATTGACATCGGGAGAACAAGCGATCACGATCCCCGGATCGTCAGCGCCGCGACGATGACCGCTACCGCCACGACAACCGCAGGAGATCGGACGACCGCCGTGACCAATACCGCGATGACCACTATAGAGCAAACGATGATTATGACCGGTACGACGATGACTGGTACGATCAACGGTATTCACGTAACGATAGAAGAAACTGGTACAGAGGTTCATGGAACAATCGACGGCATTTAACGACAACCGTTGTCGGGACCCCCCTCCAAATGTACCGCACAACCGTCTTCCCCATAACACGCCTGCACAAGCGACCGGGAACCACTCACAACCTTTCCCTCACACAGAGCATGGTGACACCAGCAACTCAGCATCCGTTACCTGCTTTAAGTGTAACCAACTCGGCCACTACGCTACCCAATGCCCAACCACGGACCGCGACAAGGCCCCGACCGTGAATATTATTATGGCCACCGTTCAACACGTCACTACACGCAGAAAACCCAAGCCATCCAATGGCAAGTACAAGATGACATCCGACAAGCAACCAAGGAATGGATTGACACCGCCAATAAAAGCAACGTGGAGCGGATGCACACAGGGATGCAGGACGTGGCCATCGGTGCACCACAACACGCAGGACCATCCACCGCGGTAGAAGATGACCATCTGTGGGAAGCTCTTACCAGTTCTAGGATCTCGCTGCCATTGCATAAGCTTTTACCGCTCATGCCGCGCTTTCGGGATACCTTGGCTACGCTCATGACAAACGACAAATCGGCCGCAACCCCTGTTAACCTGGCAGAGCCAGGGACGGGCCCACCCATCATGGATTCCCAGAATCCAGCTGTGAAAATTATGCTTAAAGGACGCGACCTTCATGGATGCATAATCGACGGTGGCTCCGGCATGAACGTCATCAGTGAGGCCACATGTCACACACTCGGTCTAAACCAATGGGAACCTTGCCCCTTTTGGCTGCGGATGGCCGATACGCGATCAGTTCGCCCCATAGAGTTAATCCGCCACCTCGACTTCACGTTAGGAGCCACATGTTCATTATCTCGGCAGTCGTGTTAGGCCTCGAAGCTCCGGACGCCTACCCAATGCTGCTTGGCCGACTCTAGTTGCGCACATCAAATATTAAGCAACATTGGTAGCAAAATATGATCTCTTTCCGCTAGGGGAAGACCAAGGTATGGGTAATAACAGAAGAGTTAATCTGCCACCTCGACTTTACGTTAGGAGCCACATGTTCATTATCTCGGCAGTCGTGTTAGGCCTCGAAGCTCCGGACGCCTACCCAATGCTGCTTGGCCGACTCTGGTTGCGCACATCAAATATTAAGCAACATTGGTAGCAAAATATGATCTCTTTCCGCTAGGGGAAGACCAAGGTATGGGTAATAACAGAAGAACGCCTAACCACGCCCCACAACACCACACCCTTATATGCGGAAGGGGTACACATGCCTGACGGGTTATCCGACGAAGAGGTGGATGACTTCCCGGAAGATCATCCCACTATCATACCCCTCTTCGAAATAAACGCCATCTGGGCTTTCGACACGCTACTGGACGAGGATGTCACGGTAGATTCGCTTCCCCAAGACGAGGCCGATTCCACAACTATCGCAGAATTACGACAAGCTTGGGATGTGTTTGAATGAGAACTCGCCATCTCCCAGCGAGTCAAAGCATCAACACCAATATTACCAACACCAACTACACCTCTTGCCCGACACTCGGCCGGTCCAACAACGACGGTACCGTATGAACCCCAACTACGCGACTAAGGTCAAAGAGGAAATCGACAAACTCCTTCGAGTAGTTTTTTTACGCCCAGTAAAGAGAGCCACATGGTTAAGCCCAATCATCGTCGTCCCCAAGAAAAACGGGAAAATCCGCGTTTGCGTTGATTACCGCAAACTCAATGTCGCGACAGTCACAGATGGGTTTCCTCTCTCATTCACGGATAATGTCCTATACACGGTGGCTGGTCATGAATGCTACAGTTTCCTCAATGGGTTTAGTGGCTATAATCAAATTAGAATGCACCCGGATGATAAGGAGAAAACAACGTTTGTCATGGAATGGGGTGTCTTCGTGGCCGAGGTAATGATGTTCGGATTAAAAACGACACCAGCCACATTCCAACGCATCATCACAGAGATTTTCAACGAGTATATCCCGACGTTCATGCAAGTTTTCCTCGACGACTTTGCCGTGTATGGCTAGCGGTTGGAGCATATGACCCAGCTACGCCTCTGTCTCGATCGATGTCGACAAGCTTGGTTGAGCTTAAATCCGGCAAAAAGCGCGTTCTTGGTGACAAGCGGCAACCTGCTCGGCCACATAGTAAGCCAAGAAGGTATCGCCATGGACCCAGATAAAGTGCATGCCATTCTGAACACTCCCGCACCCTCTACCGCGAAGGCTCTCTACCGCTTCCTGGGCCAGATCAGATGGCATAATCGGATGTTACGACACCTGACCAATTTCGCGACTCCATTGCACGCGGCTGTGCATCAACTCCCATTTCAGTGGTCTTCAATAGAAGACGAGGCTTACCAAGCATTGAAGTTAATGCTCTCCCACACCCCTATTGTACAACCACCAGTCTGGTCGGAACCTTTTCACGACTTCGTAGACACATCAGATATAGCCTGTCAGGAATAGTACTAAGCAGAGATGGAATTAGTACTAAGAAGAGTAGTACTATTAGTACTAAGGGGACGGGACTGCGTAAGATTCCCGAGAGAGGAAGTGAGAAGAGGAGAGAGAGAGATAGCGAGGATGAGAGAGAGAGAGAGAGATGATGACAACAACTAATATATTATGTGAAAAGATAAGTACAAAGCGGCTAAGAGGCTTAAGACTGGCGTTGAACCAATTTGGTTCAACATAATGCCTAGTGCCTTCTTTTATAGTGTTGTCAGGAGTAATCCTGAAACTTCTAGAATGTTCCAGAGAAATCTAGAATATACATTACTTTCTTATAATAAAACATAAATGAATATAATATCCTATGAATTACAATAGATGGTGTGATGGTTAAGAGCTCGACCCATATATCATAAGGTCATGGGTTCGAGTCTTGCCATATCATGGCACTGTCTCCCCCTTAAAGACGACGAGTGGAACGAGTCGGCACTAATTGCGGACCGGGTTTGTCCGGATACTTTCGGTGGAAATCAATAAGCAGATCTTGAGCATTGGCAACATGCTCGACGGGTTCCCAAGTGCGTTTGCTCGGACTATAACCAAGCTAATCGACCAAATAATAAAGTTTGTTGCGAATAAGTTTGGAATCGAGGATGGCAACAACTTCATACTCCGGGCCGGCATCCAACTCCAGCAGGGGCGGTGGTGGTGTAACACGATCGGGAATGGTGTTTGCTTTGTAAGGTTCAAGAAGAGAACAATGGAAAACCGGATGTATCTGAAGCTGCGGAGGGAGATCAAGGCGGAATGTGACATTATTAACCTTACCCGTAATACGGAAAGGACCGAGTCGTCGATAATCCAACTTGTCGCATGGTACTCGTCTTGATATGACGACGTAAGAGCCATACTCGATCTCCGATGGCAAAAGAGGAGGGAATCCGATGACGATCCGCGTAAGTCTTCTGTGTCTGTTAAGCATGACGAAGATGAGTCGAGAGATTTGTCTGGATCTTGCGTAGTCTCTCCAAATGATCCCCGGCACGAGGATTGGTAGGTAGCTCCGGGGTGTCGATCATGGACCAGCGGGCATGAGAACCGGTATAAGCGTAGAATGGGGAGACTCGAGTCGAGGAGTGAACAACATTATTATACGCAAACTCCGCAAAGTGGAGAATCTCGGCCCAATCATCCTGTTGATAACTCAGGAAACACCGGAGATATTGCACCAGCGTTTGGTTTGTTCGTTCCGCCTGCCCATCGGTCTGAGGATGGTAGCCGGAGGAGAGGTTGCAAGAGACCTTGAGCATCTTGAAGAGATGCTGCCAAAATTTGGAGACAAATTGCGGTCCTCGGTCACTGATGATATTGTCTGGGAGGCCATGATGCCGAAATACCTCACGCATGACTAGGGCGGCGGTTTCCTCGCTAGTGATGGCCTTAGTACACGGAACAAAATGTGCCATCTTCGTATATCGATCGACGACAGTTAAGATAGCATCAAACCCATGTGAGACCGGCAGATCTGTGATAAAATCAAGACAAATAGACTGCCACGGCTTACTTGGAATCGGTAAGGGTTCCAACAAGCCGTATGGATGGTGTCGTGGCATCTTTGCTCGGCAGCAAGCATCACAGGTCCGAACGTAGTCGTCGACAAAACGACGCATGTGAGGCCACCAAAAAGATCGTTGCACTAGGTCCAACGTCTTAGTACTACCGAAATGTCCCGCCGTATGGGTGTCGTGGCTGGACGATTTGAAGGCGACAGGAGCAATCGGGGACATATACGCGCTTTTTAAAGAATAACAAACCATCATGATATTCGAATTGTCGGTAGTCAATACCTAGTTGTTGAGACTGAGAACAGGATGCCCAAGAAGTATCTATGTGCTCCAAGATGTCTTGAGCAAAACTATCTATCTTCAAGTTTGCACGTATGTCATCGATAATCTGTGAATCCATCGGGGTGTGAAAAATCCGCGTCGTGTGCAATCGTGTTGGTCCCAAGGTTACTTGCTTTTGATTATCAAATGTTGGATCACCAGGACGAGGTGTAAGATATGAACGCCGTGATAGTGCATCTGCTTTTCCTTGCTGCTTCCCCGGTCGATATGTGATTTTGAAGTCGAAATGCGTGAGGAATTGCGCCCACCGAGCTTGCCGTCGATTTAGTACGCGAGCGTTCTGGAAATAAGCAAGATTTTTATGATCACTAAAGACAATGACCTGATGTGGAGAGCCCTCTAAGAAATGCCGCCATTGCACAAATGAATCCACGATGGCTAATAACTCCTTGTCATGTATTTCGTAGTTGATTTCCGCGACATCGAATTTGCGCGAATGGAAAGCCACCGGATGCAACTCTTCTTTATCTCCTTGTTGAGAAAGGATGCTACCGAGGGCGAAATCTGAAGCGTCGGCCTCCATGATGAATGGTTTGCTGGTATCCACATGAGCTAGAATCGGTGCTGATGTAAAGGCTTTCTTAAGATGCCGAAAAGCCATATCTGCTTCAATGGACCAAAGAAATCCTTGGCCCTTCTTCGTAAGTTGTGTGAGGGGTAAAATAATCTTCGAGTAATCCTGTATAAACTTACGGTAGAAGTTAGCAAAACCTAGAAAACATTGTACATCTCGTACCGACCGTGGAATTTGCCACTCTAGTACAGTTTGGACTTTAGCTAGATCCATGGCGATGCCCTTTGAGGAGATGACGTAGCCTAGAAATTCCACTTGCTTGCAGTCAAAGCTACATTTTTCTAGCTTGGCATAAAGACCATTCTCGCGGAGTCGCTTTAGTACTAATAGTACATGAGAATCGTGCTCTTGCTGGGTCTTCGAATAAATCAATAGATCATCCGGATAGATGATCAAACAGATATCTAAGAGGTCTCTGAATATATCATTTGCCATGTGTTGGAAGATTGCGGGTGCATTGGTTAAGCCGAACGGCATAACAGTATACTCGAAATGCCCATACCGCGTGCGAAAGGCAGTCTTCCATTCATCTCCCCGTCGGATCCGCACGAGGTTATACGCTCCTCGTAGATCGATTTTGGTAAAAAACTTGGCACCATTAACTCGCTCTAAAAGACTTGATATAAGAGGACGACAAGAAGGCTGGAGGAAAGGAAAATTGGTTCAAACTGTCAGGAATAGTACTAAGCAGAGATGGAATTAGTACTAAGAAGAGTAGTACTATTAGTATTAAGGGGACGGGACTGCGTAAGATTCCCGAGAGAGGAAGTGAGAAGAGGAGAGAGAGATAGCGAGGATGAGAGAGAGAGAGAGAGATGATGACAACAACTAATATATTATGTGAAAAGATAAGTACAAAGCGGCTAAGAGGCTTAAGACTGGCGTTGAACCAATTTGGTTCAACATAATGCCTAGTGCCTTCTTTTATAGTGTTGTCAGGAGTAATCCTGAAACTTCTAGAATGTTCCAGAGAAATCTGGAATATACATTACTTTCTTATAATAAAACATAAATGAAAATAATATCCTATGAATTACAATAGATGGTGTGATGGTTAAGAGCTCGACCCATATACCATAAGGTCATGGGTTCGAGTCTTGCCATATCATGACATAGCCATCGGTAGCGCGCTCATGCGGCACACACCACCAAATTGGTACCGGCCAATGTATTACGCTAGCCGATGACTCTCAGCCGCGGAGAAGAACTACTCAACAACGGAACGCGAGGCCCTCGGTATGGTCTACAACATCAACAAGTTCCGGCATTACCTCTTGGGCCGGAAATTCACATTCCACGTCGATCACTCGACTCTCCTCTACTTGGTTAATAAGCAGGCCCTCACAGATCGCCTGGCCCGATGGATGCTCCTGCTACAAGAGTTTGATTTTCAGATCCAGCACCAGCCCGGAGTCCAACACATCATAGCTGACTACCTGAGCCACCTCGAGTCAGGAGAACCAACCAAGTCCACGTACGATGATCTACCCGATGCCGCCCTTTTCAGTCTCAAAATAGTGCCAGACGAATGGATCACGAAGATGACACATTTTCTTAGCACCGGCCTTCCTCCTGACCACTTGACCCTCGATGCTCGGAAACGACTAGCTGTTAGGAGCCGAAACTTTTGTCTGGTCTCCGACACCCTCTACCACAAAGGTTCGGACGACATCTGGCGCCGTGCAATCCGTCAATTCGAGAAACACGCAATCCTCCGGGAGGTACATCACGAAATCGCAGGGGGACATTACCCTGGAGAGGCCACGGCAAGAAAAATATGGAAAAGTGGCTTATGGTGGCCCACAACAAAGAAAGATGCTCATGAATTCTGTCGACAGTGCGATCTGTGTCAACGCATGGGACAACCGACCGAGCAAGCCCGGATGTCGCACCAACCCATTCTGCCGTTAGAGCCATTTTGTGGGACCTTTCAAACCAGCCGCGGCTTGCACCGGTAACAAATACATAATCGTGGCCACGGACTATTGCACAAAATGGGTTGAGGCTAAGGCACTACGGGATAACACGACTGCATCCACGGCAAAATTCGTATACAAACATCTATGGTGCCGATATGGATGCCCAATAGAGCTCATTAGTGACCAAGGCAGGCATTTTATAAACCACATAATTCAGGAGCTCACTACACACTACACGGTTGTACATAAGAAAAGTGCACCGTACTATCCTCAAGCAAACGGATTGGCGGAATCTACTAATAAAATTTTGCAAACAATCCTGAAAGAGATCGTCAATGAGAACCGCATCGATTGGGATGACAAGCTTACCGCACTTACGGAGGACCAAACAAGGCTTTTGGGGAGATCGCCCGAATTTTAATGGAATACGCCTTTGTGCATACAAATCCTACGAGTATGCCACAGAATAAAGCTTTCATCATCATCAGAGCGTATGAAGGCGACAAAATTGATTGGGGAATCATCACCGGTGAAGGAGTCCGTGCAGCGCTAGAATCTTTTCAAACCGGTAAGCGCTTGTTACCTGTGATGAATCATTACCTCACAGTCCTCTACCCACCTCCTTCGTTTTCCCTTCGTCGTATCCTTACCTCTCCACCACCACCATGGAAACAATGGGAGAAAATTTTGGCATTAACCTAGGAAGAATGAAAAGACCCCTCTCCTTCTTCACCTCCCTCGGCCGTTCGGTATCCTACCCCCACCTCGGCACCACCCCCACCAAAAACACAGAAGCAACGAGCGTTACCAGTGACCCGTGTCGAATGGGACGGGGCCGAGGAGCCCGTCACTGACGATGTCACCATACGACAGAAGACACCAAGGACATCAATGCCCTCTCCACAACCGAGCCCACGCCCCACTAACCAGCAGCCCTCGGGCATACGACAAGAAAAGAGGAAACAAGCCAAGGAGCCAACACTATAGGCCCCATACTCACAGGATCAACTGAAAACGAGACGAAGCATCAATCACGAGTCGACCACAGAATAGGAGGGGACCCAGCATCAGAAATCAAAGGAGGCCAGCCCGCCCGCCACGACCATGGTACCAGTAGATTCATGGCTCCAAGTAGGTAGGATCGAGCATGGACAAACCACGTAGATATCAGAGGAGGAAGTCCTCGGTTACAAAGACCTCCCCGCGGAGGCATACGAGTTCAATGCACTACTTCGACTGGGCACAACATATCAGTTAATGGATTTCCTCGCGCGCGCCCAAGTAGTTGCCGCCGCTCATATGGCTGAGGAGCACGCGGAAACAATGATGATCCAATGCGCTCTAATGGGAGAAATCGAACCTCACGAGGATCGAGCCTTACAGAAGATAGGACGGAAGAAGCAAGCACAGAATGCTTCTCTCCTGATGGAGCTACTAGATCTAAACACAGCCTTAGTCGAGGCATATCGAAATCTGCGCCACACAACTCGGGCAGCCAAGGACATGGCCCGACGTATCAAAACGACACCGCAGCAAGAAAAATGGGCCACAGAGTTATGGCAAGCCGCCGAGAAGAAACTGGCGTCATTGGAGAAGCAACCTCAAGAACAACCACCCTTAAGCCTCCCTGCCCCGAGTACCGATGTCTCACCAACCCCTCTACCGAACCCGAGCCTGAGTCCTACTGTTACCGAAGCACACAATGATGACACAGCTCACCCCAGGGTAGCCACGATCGATGCAAGCACAATGACGGATTCGGTACAGACAAGCGAGACATCTTCACTAGTAGATAAAAAGCCGCACCCCCAAACCAGCCACTCTTCCACGCAAACGCCACCACCACTTGTCGTCATGGAAAGATCTACACAGACGGACAAGGAACCCACTCCTCGAAACTAGCAAGCTGCAACCCAGACAAGGCCTCCCCTCCGTGACTACCAAGACGAGCTTAAGGGCCAGATCACTTTGGCCGAGTTAGCAGAACAAACCCACAACAACATTATTGGCCAACTACGGGAACAAGCCGTGGGCCGTGAAGCTAATCTCAATGTACTGCTTGCTGAAAGCTCGACCGCACTCAAAGAACAAGAAAGAGAGGTGATGAACCTTCAAGTCTCTATCACCGAGGCCAAAGAACGATTCATCAAAGAACAAAGTGGAATAGCCAATGGGAACGCGAGCTATTCGCAGACAACCAGGAATGACGCCGTCAACAAAGGGCATTACAAGAATTGGCAAACAAACACATGCAAAAGTGGAGGATCTCGGAAGAGCAAAGGGCGAAAATTTCCGATGCGTATCACCAGCTACAAACAGAGCACATCGCCACCAGAGAACGACATCGGGACGCTTGGAGACAGGAAATGGACGAAACTGTAGCTCAGCTCACCAAACGTTACGAGCAGACAATCACGCTCATAACCGAAAAAGCAAAAGATAACCAAGCTACTCTAGCGCTCCTCCTCCGCAAATGCCAAGAAGACGCCAAGGCCGCAAGGGAGGAAGTGGAAGTTCACCGAGCTAGCATCGGCATGGACGATACTAAAATAAAGATCTTGATCAACAAGTATCGCAAACAATTCACCATGAAGATCGAGGAAATGCTCGACTGTGTATGGCAGGAATGGTCAGCCCAAGCCGTTGAACTACACATATTACGCGCGGACACCGAGAACCGAAGGAAGGAGGGCTGAGGGTTTTACAAGATGGATGACACCAACATCTAGACCCTCTCTGAAGACTGGACTGCAGAATATCATACCTTAGCAACATCCCATACCGCGACCATCGAGCAACATCTAGAGGACTTCACCGACGATCAAATGATGTTCCGTTTAGAAGCCGAAGCTTAAGAGGAGGAACGCCTAGCTACCGGGACTAACAGAGCTACCACGACCGACGAGCACAAATCCGAGCCAACCACCACGGAAGCCAGACAGGAGGAACCTGCCCCTACAGATCCCCACATCACAATGGAGCCACAACTACGACCACGACCTTGCCTGAATCAGAACCAACAGAGAGCGACACACGCGAAGACACAGCCATCCCCGACTCGGCAGCAAAACCCCCATCACCAACCCCACCTTCCGAGCAGCCAGACCAACCCCACACCCCCGAGGATATCCTCGAAAGATTAGAAGAGGATTAAAACAAACCCATAAGCCCTTGTATAAACATGCAACTTTTGGAATTTGTTTTGTTTTTGCAAAATCCGTGGTTATCCCTCCACATTGTGAATCGTGGGTCCGACGGGCAAAGTCCTGTCCCACGGGCGTGTCAGGTGTTTTCCATAGGACAGAAATATAAATACATCATATGTAAAGTCGTTGGTAGGTAGAAAAGTAGGTGAAGAAATAGGTAGAACTAGAATAAGTCGAGTTTTTAGCCTTCACAATCAGCTGATGGCTCGACTCTGTCTAAAGAAGAGAACTATATAAACTGAGATCTGCATACGTCGAAGGGGGGAGAGATGCCTAGATTATTTAGAAAAGTTAATATCGTAGCGCTGAGCTCTGGACAAACTGTTTCCGGCCGAGAGCCGTGTACTATAATCATTGTGAGCTTTCTCATTTAATATAAGTCTCGCTCTTACTGTTCCTTCATCGGTGTATTCTCCCCGTACTCGTAAATCGAGCTACTTCTATGTCTAACGGGTTGTAGCCCGTGTACGCTCCTCGTTCCCATAACATCTTCTTGGTGTAGAAGAGCCTTCCACGTAACACGATCCCTTGAATACCGATAGCCGGTGGGCTCAACGAAGGCGTTTCCCCCAGAAATAGTTAACACAACGGACCAAGTGCTACTTAAGGAGGACAAAACTTTGTACTTCCTAAAAGTTGTGGATATGAAGGATAGACGAGAATTGGGGACTCTCCTCGAAGATGATACCCAAGTGAACGGGCTTGTGGCAGACTGGGTTGTAGTGAAGAGAGCGTGCAACAAGATCAATAGGCGTCGTCAATGGCTTGATGATATTGACTTGGTAAGGTCAAGTGTAGGAAAAACAAGACCATCTAAAGAAGTCGAGCCGCCTAAACAAAGCAACCTACATGAAAAGAAGATTGATGATGACTCGAGGATGGAGAAGGCCACTTCAAGGGAGGATGAATGTTTCAGAATATGTGTCGTGTTCAAAACATCGGATGATGGAGGAGCAAGCTTAATCGAAGCTTGCATCAAGGGAGATAAAGAGTGTGAGGTCGACATGATGGAGGATCTAGCCACTAAAATTGACATCAAGTAGGTGGCTATGAACAAGACAACAAGTGTCAACAACAACCACGACCAGATTTTCTCTGCACTTGCTCCAAAGACTCAAGCAGTTGCATCCAAGAACCAACGTGAGACCCAAGAGACAGAAGGTGTTAGTGAGGAACCGAAGGTCAAATCTGATACATGCGATGAAGAGAGAGGCATAATCAAAGTTTTCTTGAACAAGAGGTTCAATGGGTAGGAGGCCCATGAGAGGGAAGAGATAGCCTGATGGAGGAGCAAGCTTAATCGAATCTTGCATCAAGGGAGATAAAGATTGTGAGGTCGACATGATGGAGGATCTAGCCACTAAAATCGACATCAAGGAGGTGGCTATGAACAAGACAACAAGCGTCGACAACAACCACGACCAGATTTTCTCCGCACTTGCTCTAAAGACTCAAGCAGTTGCGTCCAAGAACCAACGTGAGACCTAAGAGATGGAAGGTGTCAGTGAGGAACCGAAGGTCGAATCTGATACATGCGATGAAGAGAGAGGCATAATCAAAGTTTTCTTGAACAAGAGGTTCAATGGGTAGGAGGCCCATGAGAGGGAAGAGATAGCCATGAGAAATGACATCGAGTCAGAGGTGCCTATGGACTTGGGCAGTTGCAGAGAGCCAATGTGAGACCCAAGAGATGGAAGGTGGTAGTAAGGGGAAGGAACAAGATGGTGTGCACAACATCGAGGCGAAGATAGATATGGACGTGTCGATGGTGAATGGTGGTGAGAAGACTTTTGCCACACTAGTTCCAGAGACTTGGGTAGTTGTGTCTGAGAACCAACATAAGACCCAAGAGACAGGAGGTGGCAATGAGGGGAAGGTCAAATCCGATGTGAAAGATGACATAAAGACAAAGGTGTCAGAGGCAATTGACCAAAGAAAAATGGATTCCTTCGCACATGTTCTAGAGACTGGGGCAGTCACGTTTCAAAGCCAACGTGAGATCCAAGAGACAGAAGATGATGGCAGGGAAGCGAATGTCCAAGCCGATGCAAATAACGATGTCGGCGGATGGTCGACAAATACATATGGATCTCTCCACACTCGTTCTGGAGACTTGGGCATTAACCAATGTAAAACCCAAGAGAAGGACAGTGACGACGAAGAAGCAAGGGTTGAAGCTGATGTGTGGGAGGAAGAGGTCAAGCAAAGCATAGAGACGAAAGTTGATGCGTACAACAAAGAGTCCAAGAAAAGTATGACAAGGGATGACGATGGTCAAGTGAGCCATGAGGATCCGAAGGATGTGATTGAAACATCTAGCAAAGACACTAGTGTGAAGATTGTCAACTCTAACATGAGATTGTATCATGAAACTGGACAAAGTGAGAAATATAGAGCATGGTTGCGTAACGATCTCGAACTGGGCAATGTCATTATTCAGATAAAGGCTTAGGGAGAAAGACACAAAACAAAAATGCGTGACGGGTCAAAGTGCCTTGAGCAAGGAGACGATCGAGACAAAGGTGGAACATGCATAAAGCCGAAATAGTTATGCTCGGAAGGAGACAAAGGGGCCATGACAACTGGTCATGGTAAAGCAAAGAATGAGCGAATGATATGGTGGATAGGGTGGTGACAATGGTTCGAGTGAAAGGAAGAGACATGCTCGAAATGGAGGAATCATACTAATCACCATAGCCGAAATCTCACACTCTCTCTTCTTGGCACGTACCGGAGGACGTGCGCTTTGGTGGGGGTGGATGTCGTAAAGATTTTCAGCAACGGTATGAAAATCATGTGGAAAGGAGAAAACCGAGAATGGACACTTTCACGCTTCTCTCACTGTTTTCTTCTCAAGGAGTTATCCTACATATATATGCAGCTAATATGACTCTCTCTATATAAAGACTCACTTATCTCACACATATATATATATGACTATATGTATGTATATGTGTGTATTCGTTTAAACTTTTGTTCGGCCGAATACTATTTGTTTGAATCTTATTTCGGCTTTTATTTCGATTTCGGCCAACCGACTCTTGTTTCGGTTTTCTGACCGATTTCAGCAGCCGACTCCCATTTTGGCTTTTTTGGCCGATTTCGACCAACTGACTTTTCTTTCGGCTTTCTGAACGATTTCGGCAAGAAGACTCTCGTTTCTGCTTTTCGGCCGATTCCGGCCGACCGACTCTCATTTTAGCTTTTGACCGACTCCCCCCACAAGGCCAAGTCATTTCTTTAAAAGTTTTATTTTCATTGTTATACTTTTTCATATGTAAATTCTCATACATGAGAGCTTACATGAATGACATGGTTATCATACATCACATGTAATGCATGAGCGCCAAATGGTAAACATGCATCGCATGCATTACATGCATTGTATGCATGTCTTGCACCCTCACATGCATCATATGCATGGGGGCATCTATAAAAGAGTGGAGGAAAAAGAAAAGAATCAAGGAATGAATTGATCAAGAAAGATATGTACTGAATCAAGAAAACAATAATAAAATCTAGTTATCTTATTGGTGATGTATCTTGTCTCTCAAAATTGAAATAAAGGGTTCAATCAATCAATCTATCTCTCTCTCTCTCTCTCTCTCTTAATCTGTTTCTAAATTGGAATCTCCATCTTTCAATCTCTCTCAATCTATCTTAAAAACTTTCCCACTAAAGCTAATACAAACTTTGAATCCTTCCGGTCTAGGACCCCGGCGGTCCCACTTCATTTCACGAACACGCGAGGATTTCCTCGACAACACCTTCCCCTTCAGACCCACCTGATGAACTAGAAGAGCTTTGTGAGGTCTCATCCTCATCATCACTAGCAACCAATGCATTGTCTTCATCCAATTGCAATCAAACATCACCGTGATTATGAGACATACTCCTTGTTCGTCTCTGTGTTGCGTCAACAAGCACATCTAAGATCTTCTCTTTTATTATCTTGATTGTAGTCTGTCTTAGATGGCCTGTTTTGGTCAAGGAGAAGTCATACACGAGTATGTCGACATTATCAAGTGCTAGAGTAGACTTGCTTGCTGGATTCTTTCTTCTTCGCTTTCTGTTTGTGCCTTCGACATTCTTAACCATCTCTAAAGAGTACTTTCCAGTAAATGCATCTTTGGAAGAGGTATGATACCAATGAACCATAATAGACTTTACTTGATTGCCATCATCATCCTTAATAATTTCAATGATTTTGGCAATCCAGAAGGGATGACCCAACTTATCACCCCCCGCTAATGTTGCAACCAACATACCAACTTGTAGCTCATGTAGATTGCCTTGCCACCTCGCCTTTGTAACATGTGATAATCTTGGTCCCACGTAAATATCTCTTTGTCGTGGACGAACTAGATTATTCAATTCAAGATTATCTAGTGGTTGTAAAGGAGTCGTGCTTGCCATTGATGGGCCACCAAGCGCCCATTCGAATTGATTTTGTAGTCGCCAATACCCTGTAAAGTGGTTATCTAATATTGTATGTTGATGATTAAAGAAGACATCCCATCAATCCACATCCTGATCACCAATGTACTTTTTGGTTCGCTCAATATTTTTCTGTTTTTCCTCAAGGCACCACATCCAATATATCTTTTGTTCTTTAATTGAATTACCAACAACCAATCTTTTATGGTTGTCATAGGGCATTTGCTCAACACCATAGATTATTGCATCTGGGAAATGCAATAAGAGCCTACATCTGTCTTGTGGCTCCCATTGCAAACTAGATGAGTATTGTTTAGCATACAACATGGTTTGGTAGTGACCGATCACACTTTTTTGGATGTGTAAGATGTGGTTAAAACTTATATTATTAAGCGGAGCAAGAACCCTACATCCAGTCTCATCACCATCCAAACAAAAGCGCTTGAAATCATATACTTCATCTAAATGTCGCACATCTGGCTTGGGGGTATAAGCTTCAACGATCAACCTTGATAGCACAGGAAGTGCGAAAGCATCGCACCTTGCTAATTTCTTGGAGAACCTACTAAACATTTGATTTATGTGATCATGTGTATGACCAACTAACAAGAAGTTGACCTTAATCTTTTTGAAAATACCCTTGTCTATTAACATGCTAAAATAACCAAACACAGTTGAGTTCTTGTTTTCTGTTGCTGTGTTGTCAAGTTGCATGTATAGTACTGGTGGGAGTAAACCTTGCCAACTCTGCATAACTCTTTGCACGATTGTCACTGTAAGATTAGGGTCGTTGTGGATATTTGGATAAGTTAGGAACACTTGAGGCCTTATTGTCTGATAACATAGAAGTGCATCTGCACTAGGCATTCATGGGGCATTCATCTCCAACATACTTGAACATGTTCGCGTTCACAAGTGGAAGGATCGCACACAAGTGGAAGGATAAGGAATATTCCGTTTGATTTTGGGGTTTTTTTTGCCATTTCACAAAACACCTTGATACTGGTATCACATGTTCTCTAAAACTTGATGAAAAAGTTGAAAATTTCACCATTTGGTAAAATTGAAAAATGCCAAATTTTGGTCAAATACGAAAATTAACTTTGTGTATTTTTAAAGAAAAATGACAACTAATAAATTTTTAGATCTTAAAGAAATCAAAAGCAGAGGATTTCAAAACAATGAACGTTTTTATTTCAATCGATAAAATGTTGTCTAAATTTGTTACACATAGTTGCACAACAAATACATTTGGGAGTTATTTGCATATATATCATCATCCTTTTTATGAGAATCACTACTATAGATAATATACAATTGTGACTCTTCCTCCTCATTTTCAAATGTACCAATCAAATCATTGTCTTCACCAAATGATGTCTCCAAATTGTTTGCAATATATCTTCTTCACCTTCAATCTGAGATATCTTCTAGACTTGGTAATATCTCTTTTATTATGTATATCGTTGTTGTCCTTAAACATCCAACTTTTGTCAGTGTAAAGTCATACACAATGATATCCACCTAACTAATGTCAATGATAGATGTATTACAAAGGTTTAATGCATCATCATGTCCAAAACTTTACCAATGAATTGGTACCCTAGCTCATGGCCATCTACATGTGTAGTTATTAATCCCCACCTTGAGTTCTTGTAAGTTTCCTTGTCACCTGAGTTATGCTCGTGTTGTCATCATTTGTTCCACATAAATGTTTCTCTGTTGTAGATGAACCAAATTATGAAGATCAACATTAAGTGCTTGAAGTGGTCATTGAGAACCACGAGAATACTTTATAGACCATGTAAATGACATTTGCAAGGTTCAATTACCATCAACACAATTATTAATGGTTTTTTGTTAATCAATGATGCACATGTTCACCATAAGGTATCTTGTTAGGCAACATACATCTTTGCAATATCGATATGCATCATTTTCTCTTGTAAAAACATATATTTCAGTATAATTTGAGTTTATGTTTAAAAAACCTCTTTTATTTGAAAAACAAGAAGATTTTTAAACATGAACTCGATATGTTGTATCAAGTTGATGTAAAAAACAGAGTTTTGATCATAATTCCATACAATGTATTGAATTCATGTTTAAAGTTTTTTTTACCAGATATAAATGTTGTCATCAACACAATTATTAATGGTTTTTTGTTAATCAATGATGCACATGTTCACCAGAAGGTATCTTGTTATGCAACATACATCTTTGCAGTATCGATATGCATCATTTTCTCTTGTAAAAACATAGATTTCAGTATAATTTGAGTTCATGTTTAAAAAACCTCTTTTATTTGAAAAACAAGAAGATTTTTAAACAT
Organism: Azolla caroliniana; assembly: GCF_043228905.1. Lineage (NCBI taxonomy): Eukaryota > Viridiplantae > Streptophyta > Polypodiopsida > Salviniales > Salviniaceae > Azolla > Azolla caroliniana. Next base: position 8,702,680 of record NW_028230441.1, on the reverse strand, counting down.
GAACTCGATATGTTGTATCGAGTTGATGTAAAAAACAGATTTTTGATCATAATTCCATACAAATGCATTGAATTCATGTTTAAAGTTTTTTTTACCAGATATAAAAAAATTTAATAATAATAAGTTGAGCTTGAGTTCATATAAAAACCAGATTTTTCATCACAATTCGATACAATGTATCGAGTTCATGTTTAAAGTATATTTTTCTAATTTTTTTATGGAAAAAAAATAATTTTAAACATGAATTCGATACATTGTATTGACTTGTGATGAAAATTTTGGGTTTTTGATCATTTATTACAGCTCAAAATTTTTCAAAAAAAACAACAAAAAACCAAAATAAATAGAAAAAATGCAAAATTTTTAAACCCCCCCCCCAAAAAAAAGCTTTAAACAAGTTAGCTTTTCAACACGAACTCGATACAATGTATCGAGTTCATGTTTAAAGCTTTATTTCGGGTTTTTTTTTAAACTTGCTTTTTTCTCTATTTATTTTGGTTTTTTGTTTTTTTATAGCTTTAAAAAATGATGAAAAAAAAACAGATTTTTCATCACAAGTCGATACAATGTATTGAATTCATGTTTAACATTATTTTTTTCCATAAATAAAATTGAAAAAAATAAAAAAAAAGTTGGAAAAAGTTGAAGAAAATCGAAAAAAAAATTAGAAAAATATACTTTAAACATGAACTCGATACATTGTATTGAATTGTGATGAAAAATCTGGTTTTTATATGAACTCAAGCTCAACTTATTATTATTATTATTTTTAAAATTTGGTCAAAAAAACTTTGAACATGAATTCAATACATTATATGGAATTATGATCAAAACTCTATTTTTTACATCAACTCAATACAACATATCGAGTTCATATTTTTAAAACTTCTTATTTTTCAAATAAAAGAGGTTTTTTAAACATGAACTCAAATTATAATGAAATCTATGTTTTTACAAGAGAAAAAGATACATATCCATACTGCAAAGATGTATATTGCACAACAAGATATCTTATGGTGAACATGTGCTTCATTGATTAACAGAAAAAAATTAATAATTGTATTGATGGTAATTGAACTTCGCAAAAGCCATTTACTTCACAAATTTTGTAGGGGAATTCTCAAAAGGAAGAAGAGGATAACATTGTAGATACCCTGATAACTGTGTGATATGTTCAAATTGATATATTAATGTTCACATCTAAAGTTTGACAGTTTTGACAGTTTATGAATATCATCCACATTTTAGGAGTTGTGGATTTATCAAAATTGTTTATGAATATTGTCTACATTTCTTGAGTTGTGAATTTATGGATGTTAATGAGCACTAAATTGATAGATGATGACATTAAGGATTGCAATGTTACCTCTTATACTTAAAAACATTTTCAAGTCTAACAAAAGATGTAATCTTAATCTCATCAAGATGGTGAAACAATTAATCTTAACTTGTGCCTTTAGTTAACCATTGTGATTTTCTTTAAGTTAAAACTACATTTCATATCCGCAAACCATCAACATTTAAACATTTACTGAAAAACTATTCAATTTTAGAAATTATCATTTTGAAACATGTTAAATCTCAAAAAATTAGCAAATTTTACATGCTATTTAAAACATGTGATACTGGTGTATTAAGTTTTTGGAAATTGTCTAAAATCGCAAGATTATAAAAGGAATCTATAAATGGAATGTGCGATCCTTCCACTTGTGAACGCGAACGTGTTCTTGGGCAACCTTCGAAAATGTGGCAAACAAGTTTTCTTCTGACCCATCCTATCTATAATCAAGCACATATATCTTTTTGGCAATTGAAGCGCTTTTTGACGATGGTGCATAGCTTTAAAGATCTTTCCAACGCCTGGCTTTCTCAATGTTCTCTCAATACATTCTTATATTTTGTTATTTCTTCATATGTTGTCCCAGTCTTGGCCATGCTTTTTAAACTCGTGCATATAGAACAAACACCCATCTAGACCTTGTGGGGTATGACCACATTGTTAAACTTCAATCTCCATTAACGATTAAAATGTTGATATTGTATGTAAGGTACACTTTCTAATAACATGTCATCTTTATATGCTTGGTATACCTCACGACGAGTGAAGTTATCTAACAAATGTAACCTTCTAGTGGTGGGGATAACATCACATTGCTTCAAGAAATATATCTCCGTCCATCTAACAATATGCCGCCCAATTAGACCCTTACATGTAGATTATGTATTGTTGAAAGGTACCCACCACCCCTTAAGTAAACAATGTTGAATTCTTTGTAGCCTCATGTTCCCGATGCTATAGAAAATTTTAAAAGCAACTCGAAAACTCTTCATAGTAAGTGAAAGGTAATATTCCACCTGCTGAGAACATGACACTACCAAATGGTCCTTAACAAGTTGCATATTGGTAATCGAGAATGTATCTTGTTCATTGTCATTGACAGACAAGTACTTTTGTCGCAACCCCCACAAGTTTGCCTTTCCAAATTTTGATAGACAAAGGCTCCCACAACATACCTTGCTTATATCAATTGCAATTTGGCAATCTGAACACAGAAAATTATATCGTTTAACGCTCACTTGTCGAGCAACTCTTCAAAAATTTAGAGGCTTGTTGACATAGTCGTCGTCAACATTCGAAAAATTGGACTCATCATGATTTTTACCTACTTTAATATTTCTTATTTTACCTAAGTTAAAAGGCTCTATCGAAAAAAGTGACGTCGAACTTTGCTCGCGATCGTCGTTTGACTTTATATGGCTCTGTTTATTATTAACATGGTTATATTCCTCGATTGAGAATAACGAGTTATCAGATAATTTAAAAGACTCAATAGAAAATAGAGAATTTTACTCGAGTTTGAGGACATTTTGAGTAAGGGGGGCTAAGATCACGGGAGTCCAAAATAGGCTCAAGTTTGGTTCTATAAGAAGCACCATGTCCAAAAGCATTTATTTAAAATAAAAAATTTAAAATAAAATTTAAAATAAAATTTAAAAAAATAAAAATAAAAAACAAAACTATATAAGGGAAAGTCATCTTCTCATTTTTATTATCGCGTTCAAGCAACAGAAGAGCACAGGAGCATAGAGCAACCAAGACTTCTAGTTTTCGCCTCCCCAAACAAGTCGACACCAACGTCAGCAACATGGACAAGGGAAAGAAGATTGCCAGGTATGTTTTCCGAACTATACTTTTAGATTCTTCAAAGATTCCTAAAAGATTCCTTTGTGTGTTTGTTAATTTATGCGTCTAGAATTCGATGCTTTCAATTGAGGTCTCATAATTTCAACAGAACCTCGATGCAGTGCGTCAAGTTCCCGTTGAAAGGTGGGACTTTCATGATCAATATACTTTTCTTGCTATTTTTTGGCATTTTTCTCAATGTTTTTAATGTAACATTAACCCCTAAACGGGTGATTTTCGCCTGCTTTTGCGGAACTTTACCTTAGTTTTCTGGTTTACGTTGTGGAGTTTTTAGATTATCGATATATCATTGTGTTATTGCTTGTTTTTAGTGAATCGCGACAGAAGGTCCCATCCTTCAAATTGAAGATTCCCTCCCCAACAAAGAAAACTTCAAACACCATGCCCAAGCCTGATTCACAAAAAACGTTTATTGAGTCGAGAGGGGATGGGACTTCGCACACTTTAGGCGAAAAGAGTAGTGGGGAGCCTCGCCTAAAGAGCTACCCTCATGTCGAGTGGACATTAATCTATACCCAAGACGAAGGAGATTTGCTCCTTTTTTTGTGAAATCTGAAGGTGAGGGCAAGTTGCAGATGGGGAAGATTTTCAGCTATAGCCATGTAAAGAACATCAAATACGAAGATAACAACTCATCGAACCTCTTGTTCGATGTTGATAGCTCGATGGGGATGCGCAAAGTTAGGATATATGAACAAAATTTCGTAACTGAATTGTGCCACCCGAAAGCTTTGAAAAAAGATGTTCAGACTAAAAATAATTTGATTGTTGCTTTGTGCCCTTATAATATGGGAGAGCTTATGGTCTCGCAAGCTACCACACCACCAAAGTTTGCCAATAAATCGAAACTGGAACATAAGAAGTACAAGAAAAGGCAGCAACATGAGGAGGACGAGCCCGAGGTACTCGAGTTCGTGGAAGATGAGGAGGAAGATATTGAGCTCGAAGTTATTCCTCCAGGGGGCCACATTGCATCGGGAATACTCACCTCAGAGCAGAATCAGATCAGAGAAAACATTGTAAAGACGAAGCTTGTCCGTAAAGGACAACTATTTTGATTGTTCATCTCCTTTATTCAAAGGCAACCCATTGATCCTGAAACATGAAGATAGGCTCTAGAAATAAGAGAGCCACATTCAATGCATGTGCAAAACTTAAAAAGAAAAATGAAGATAAATCCACATGCCACTATAGTGCCATTCTTAGTAATGGTAGACCCTGATCAGTGCCCAATTGTTGCTGACTTTAAGTACAGTTTGGCTAACGACTACACATGCTACGTGATTGGAGGATCCCACTCTACTGAAGCTCGACGTCAACTTTTGAAGAAGTATCCTCTTACCCCATTCTTCAAATATGCATAATGTAAAGTGTACGCTAGCCTTACACATGATGAAACCAAGTTGCTAGCTTGGGATCATAACAATGATAATAACTATAGACAGAAGATGTCATGTATCGAGCGCATCAAGTTCTTCCATCACGAGTACCTTGATGCGGTGCAAAAAATTGGTCCTAGGTTGCATCCTGGATTGCAACGACAATGTCTGCTTGAAGTGGGGATAGTAGTTGACAAAAGCACCAAGTCTGAAGGCTTGAGGAAATATAACTCGTGATTTCAACTTGCGTTCAGAACAGGGGAGGTGTGGGACCTCCAAGATCAAATTTTTAGTATGTGGGAGCGAAAAGAAATAAAGGGTCAAAGATCAAAGAAAGATAAGCTCAACCCACAAGTGGAGATAAACTCTAAGTCACGTAAAAGTGACTTAGTAATTGAATAATTAGCCAAGGATATGAAGCTGCTTCCTTGGTAGTCATTGCAAGGAATCAGAGATGACAGATTATTAATATTTGTATTATCAAGAGTGGCCGCCAAGGAGTTCAGCCTTGATGAAATGGTCACAGAGTTTCAAAAGTGAGTATTCTATGTGATGACTTATTTTCATTGTATTGGTTTGTTGATTTTCTCTTCATTCTAACCTTACTTTCTTTTAATTTTTAGCCATAAGATTTATATGAAGCTACAAGAGTTGATGATGAAAAAGTTGTCCCTTCCTACATGGGAAGAAGTGGAGAAATCCTGCCCAAAAACATCATCGTACAAGGCCCTTCAAGAATTCTTCATCGTGTTTAGAGAATGGGTATGTATGTTTTACAAATATTAACGGATTTTAGGATAATGGGTTTCTTCTTACAAAATTATAATTACAGAAACCACCTCGTTCAAAGATTCAAATGGGTGACAACAATGAAGGCATAGCAAGCACCTTCATCACCCATTTGGGACGAGCTAAATATGAGAAACGAATGACAAAAGGAAAGGAGCTTGAGGTGCATGAGGACTCAAATACTATGAAAAGCTTTTTGCACAAGGCTGCTCCTTTCCGTCAATTGTACTATAGTGTATATAATGGTGATGTGGGTAATATGATTGACATATTACCCAAGCGAGATTATACATTGCTCGTGGCGGATATACCATATGGATTCCGAATATTAGGCTCTACATACGGCGATATACCATACAAATATCCGCAAATAGAGAAGATGGTTAAAGACTTTGCAGAACTGACCCTGGCTCCATTATGGCGAATTGTTATATTTCATAGTATGGGTCAGGCTTTATCGGTCACTACTACATTGAAGTCGAGATGCCATGCCACCGAACACATGCATTGGTAAGCTTTATGTTACTATATATTTGATGTATAGATTCTTTGGTGCTTACTACATATATATTAACTTGTTTTGATTCAATTATAAAATAGGGTTAAAATGAACATAACTCGTACCCCAGGTGATTGAATGGTGAGCGTTGTGGAGCATTTGTGCATGGGCTATTACGATGCTATTTCTAAGAAGAAGGCTCGGGCACATGCTAATGATTGGAACGTTGTCAACTATATCATGTGCCCAGCTGTAACGAAGAAATTGCGCCACGTGTTTGGTGACAAGAGTTTTGTAAACCCATATCAAAAGCCCCAACGATTGATTAATCGATTGGTCGAGTTGTTCTTGAACCCTGATGATTGGGTGCTCGACTTATTTTTTGGAATAGGTAATCTCATAAGCCTGATCAATTTTTCTTAAAATAAAATATTATTTCCTATCTTTGATTTCTTACTTTTTCATGTGTGATTGTTTATTTAGGAACAACAATTGCATGCGCTCTTAAATTGTTCAGGAACTGTGTCGCATTAGAGAAGGACCCCAAGCAAGTCAATTTTATAAAGATGAGGATCCAAGGACTAGGACCAAGAGGTTGGGGCAAAGCATATCAACGAAACTGAGATGTTTCAGCTGACCTCCAGAGAGCCGATGGAACCTATAGACAAGGAGGGGACCTTGTCAACCTTGAAGATGCATCGGGGTCTAATCAAATACAGATTCAGCTGAGGAGACAGAACATGTAGATGCAACACAATTGTCAACTGATCTTGGAGAGCAGCTTGTTCCAGACCTCCTAATGGAGTGATTGTATACTACTTTGTATTTGTAACTAAAAACTTGTAACACTAAACTAGTTTTGGAATATACGAGTTTTTTGTTTGAGTACCATTTCTTTACACTATCTGATTGGTGTGCAAACTTTAAGTGTCTATCGTATATTTGTAAATGTTGACTCACAAAGTATGTGGTTAAGAATAATTTGTTTCTTGATTAATATAATTGAATTTAGCTTTATTCTAGGATTTAGGTTGTCTTTAATCTTGGTTATTTAGTTTCGAGTGAACACAATAATATTACGTCAACGTTGTTGCTCACTTGATAATACATTCAGGTTGTTCATGTATGATTGGGATATAATGTTCGTAGCAGTTTTTGGGCATGTGAATATGTTTCTAATTATCTCTAAAAAAGCTATTTGCTAATTTAATATAACAATCTTTATTGGAGTTAGAGAAAAATATAGCTCAACATTCAAATTCAACATTGTTGAGCAGCAAGCTCAACCGGAGCCGGATCGGTTGAATAAGCCTGAGTCGGTAAGCGAGAGGAATCGGTATGCCGGTGAGCAACGAAGCCGGTAAGCAGTAAGGACTGGTAGGCAAGAGGAGCCGGTATGCCGGATCCAATCCGTAACCGGAAGCCTAGTATAGGTTAGACTACTAGGAAGTTATAGTCTTGTAGTTAGTGTCAGATGCTCGTGTGAGCATTGAAGTACACCGTACTTCTAACAGTCCCGTGTGGACTTGTATAAATAGCGCTGATGAGCGCGTTGTAGATACAGAGCACAGAGTTTTCATATAATTTTGAAAATTAGTGTGTCTTGCTCTCTCTCTGTCTCTCCTGCTTACTCTCTCTCTCTCTCTCTCCTTGTGTATTGTTCTTTCTAATGCTTCTGCAAGAAATCTTTCACATGGTATCAGAGCGCGTGGGTTGAGAACCTCTGCTGCAGACATCTACGCTTGTGAAGGAAACCCTACAAGATCGGAAAACAGACACAAAAGAAAAAATGGACAGAGGTATGGCTACGTCGCTCCCCGTGGAGAAGCTCGACAAAACCAACTACGCATCTTGGTCATACAAGATGCACCATTACCTGCTTGGGCATGGCTACTAGAGTTATGTCGACGGAGTGAACGACTCAGCACCGGAGACGACACACAAGGACTTCCCAGTGTGGGAACAGGCGGCAAGCAGGGTGATGTACTGCTTCGCGTCCAGTGTCGGTGACCAGCTGCTCAGCCATATCCGTGACGCCAAGACACCGAAGGATGCTTGGGGAAACCTGAAAAAGGTTTTCGCCGCAAGCACCACTGCTTGGAAGGTGCAACTCAGACAGGAGTTGAGCAATGTTCAACAGAAGAACATGTCGGTGGCAGATTACACAGACCGGATCAAAGGGATTTGTGACTCGCTTGCCTCTATTAATGTCACCGTAGAGGAAGACGAGATGGTGCAGGTCTGTCTTAGAGGCCTGGCATCCAAGTTCGGAGCTTTCCGGACTGCGGTTTGTACAAGGGAGAATATGCCCTCATTTTTCGACTTACAGTCGATGCTCGTAGAGGAGAACCACGCTGGTGCATCCACCAGTGCATCCCTAGATAGTCAGATGTTTTACACGGGAGCAGATCAGTCCCGCAGGCGTGATGGACGAGGCAAGTCGGCACGCAATGGAGGTGGCCGGAAAGAGCAGGAACGAAGGCATAGTGAGCGTGCCGACAGCAGTTCCGGGACTTCCACAAGTAGAGGGAGTCAAGGTGGTGCCGGAGGCCGGCAAGACAAATCCGCTATGGAATGCTGGTACTGTGGCAAAAAGGGCCACAACGAAAGCGAGTGCTGGAGAAAGCGTGCCGATTCTTACAAATCCGGATCCGGCAAGACCGGTAAGGAAGGCCGGCAAAGCTCGCATTACGCAATCGGATCGGGAGGATCCAAGAACGGTAAGGGGCCAGCCTTGGTAATGAAGCACAAGGCAAACTCAATGAAGAAGAGCACTTCCAAATCGGAGGAAGTGTTGTACGTTGACTCCGGCGCATCGAACCACATGACGAGCCACGGGGAGTGGTTCTCCTTTTTGGAGAAGCCGGATCAACCGGGAGTTGTCGAAACCGGAGACGACACTCCCCACCCGATCGTGCACGTCGGAGAAGTCCCTTTGAGCCACGTTGGACAAAAGGGGAAGCTGATGAATGTATTACATGTTCCGACGATCATGAAGAACCTGGTGTTGGTCAGACAAATCGTTCACCAGGGGATGTAGGTGCGGTTTATGCACCTCAGGTGCTTCATTGAGGATGAGGGCGAAGTTATTGCGCAAGGGCGCAGAGATGGGAGGATGTTTATCCTCAACACCAATGACGTCGGCACCGCACTGTTCGCCAAAGGACAGAAGGTTGAGTCAGATATCGACCTGTGGCACAAGCGGATCGGGCATGTCAACTACCGGAGGCTTCAAGACCTACAAACGAAACAAGTCGTTTTCGGTTTGCCGAAGTTTAGCGGCCGGAGAGCCCAGATTTGTGAAGCCTGCCAACTCGGGAAGCAACACCGGCTTCCATTCCCCACCGAAAGAAATTGAAGCCGTAACAAGCTCGATCTTATCCATTCAGATGTGTGGGGACCAGCACAAAATGTTAGCATTGGCGGGAGTCGATATTTCGTCTCCTTCATCGACAACTACACGTGGCATATGTGGATCTACCTCATTGAGCGGAAGAGTGAAGTCTTCGAGTGTTTCCGGAGCCTCCAGAAGATGGTGGAACGAGAATCGGAGAGGAAGATCAAATGCCTACGGTCGGATGGCGGAAAAGAGTACTCTTCTGGCCAATTCAACAGCTATCTACAAGAAAAAGGAATTCGACAAGAATTCAACTACAGATACACACCGCAACAGAATGGTGTGGCCGAAAGGAAGAATCGGTCGCTAATTGACGCGGCTAGGGCAATGCTGGAGGAAAAGAGCATGCCCAAGTTCTACTGGGCAGAGGCAGTTCAAACGGCCGTTTACATCGAGAACCGGATCGGGGACAAGGTGTCAGCTCATGAGCTGTATTTCGGGCGCAAGCCGAATTTGAGACACCTCCGGATATTCGGCAGCATAGCCTATGTACATGTGCCGGATGAGAAGCGGAGAAAGTTGGATGCAAAATCGGAAAAATGCATCCGTGTTGGCTATGCTCAAGAGCAAAAGGGGTATAAGTGTTATAAACCCCGGACGAAGCAGGTCCGGGTCAGCCAAGATGTCTAGTTTGATGAATCGGCATCGTGGTATTCCTTACCAACTCCGACTTCCGATCCTGACCCGATGTCGGAGGATGGGGCTAGTGAGCCCGAACCGGCCCAGGTAGAGAAAGATGAAGCCGGGACTCAAGATGAGAGTCCGGAATCGTTCGGGTTAAGCGGACCAAATGAGAGACTGAATTAGTCCAACCAGCCGGATGATGAGACGGCGAGTAGTGGAAACTCTGTCGTGCTCTCCCCGCATAACGGTGAGTTACGCCAGTCCACCCGCCAGAAGGATCCCGTTAAACGGTACGGGTACAACAAGTACATGGCGCATCATTATGCGTACATGACCAAGGTCGCAGAAGAGCGTGAGCCGGAGAGCTACGCAGAAGCGGCAAAGGACGCAAATTGGCGTGCCGCTATGGAGGAAGAAATGCGGGCATTGGATGCCAATGGAACTTGGGACCTGGTTGACCCTCCCCGTTACTGTAAACTGATCGGATGCAAGTGGGTGTACAAGGTAAAGTACAATGCCGACGGTATAGTTAACCGGTACAAGGCCCGGTTAGTGGCGAAGGGATACGCGCAGACCCACAGAATCGACTACGACGAGACCTTCGCTCCTGTAGCGAAGATGACGACGGTTCGTGTGGTACTAGCGGTTGCTGCAGCAAGGGGGTGGCATCTTCATCAGATGGATGTGAAAAATGCCTTCCTTTAAGGAGACCTTGAAGAAGAAGTCTTTATGACTCAGCCCCCCGTATTTTAGTCGGAGGTGAACAAGTCGGCGGTTTGCCGGCTGAGGAAGTCGTTGTATGGCTTGAAGCAAGGCCCCCATGCTTGGAATACTAAGATCACACACCGATTGCGAAAGATGGGGTTTGTTGCCTCTAAGTCGGACTCTTCCTTGTTCATCCGTCAAGGCTCAAACGGTCCGGTGTGTATCTTACTCTATGTTGATGATTTAGTCATCACCGGCACAGGTCTTCCAAAAATCAACCGCGTCAAGTCCTAGTTGTCGGACGCATTCGAGATGAAGGACTTGGGGCACCTTCATTATTTTTTGGGGATCGAGGTGATCCGCACCCCCGACGACATATTGCTTTCTCAACGCCATAATGTGTTGAATATGTTGTACAAGTTCGGCATGACAGAATGCCGACCTGTCTCTACACCCCTGGACCGGAATCAGAAGATCCGTCCCAACAACGGACCAGCCTATGATGAGAAACGGTTCCGACAAATAGTCGGAAGCCTGATCTACTTGACCATCACCCGACCCGACATTAGCTATCCGGTCGGAGTGGTAAGCCAATTCATGTAGAAGCCGACTGTGGAGCACCTTCAGTGCACGCAACGAATACTAAGGTATGTAAGCGGCACTAAGGACCGGGAGCTCTTATACCGGCAAGGGATAACCGAAGAGCTTGTTGGCTACACGGATGCCGATTGGGCTGGCTGTTAGGAAGTTGGCGCTTTCCAACTCCTTCATCTCTCGGCCACAACCGAGGAAACACGAATCAATGCAGCAGTAAATCGAAAACACAGAGAGAGACTCGAATGCACAGGGTTTAGCGTGGAAAACCCTAGACGGGAAAAACCACGGGAGTCCTCAGACTCCAACTATCACTATAAACAGAGATGTACAATGGTGAAGCTACAAGGCAACAACCTTGAGCTCACTGTCTTCGCCACAGGCGGCGGTAATACACAGAGGCAACGACCTCTTCGTCTCTCTCTCTCTCTCTGTCTCTCTCTCGGCTGCTCTCTTCACTCTTTCTAAGTGGAAAACAGAAAAACGAGCAACAACACCAAAACTGTTTGCCCTAAGTCATATTTATACACATATGACTTTCGGACTATTTACAAATATAGCCTCAAAGGGGCCTTGGCAAACATATTCACAAATATGTCCCCCCATCCGGATCTCTCTTCGGGTACATTCGTCATTCGGCTCTGTAGCCGGGGTCTTCATCATCCGGATCCGGAACCGGGTCTTCATCATCCGGCTCCGGAACCGGGTCTTCATTCCCGATTCCCGGACATCCGACCATCCCATCCGGAGGGACCGTAATCCCAACAAACTCCCCCTTCACTTCGGCATGGGATGTCTTTCCAGTCCGACCCTCTTCCGACACGCTTCCAGCTTGTCGGATGTGAGCACTTTGGTCAGCATATCTGACCCGTTCTCGTCAGTGTGGATCTTCGTCAGCACGAACTGCTGGTCTTCTATCCTTTCCCGGATCTAGTGATATCTTCGCTGGATGTGCTTCGTCCGGGAGTGATAGGCCGCGTTCTTCGCAAGGTGGATGGCACTCTGACTGTCGCAGTAGAGTCGGTACTCCTCCTGCCGGATACCGAGCTCTCTAATGAAGTCCTTCATCCATATCATTTCCTTGCCGGCTTCAACAACCGTCATGTACTCCGCCTCCGTGGTTGACAGTGCAACCGTCTTCTGCAGCCTCGACTGCCACGAAACAGCTCCCCCTGCATACGTCATCACATACCCTGATGTGGACCGGCTGGTATCTGCATCAGCCGACATATCCGAATCGGTAAAGCCGTCGAGTTCGGGCTTACCGGAGCCGAATCGGAGGCACACGTTTGTCGTTCCCTTCAGGTATCGGAGTATCCACTTGGCCGCGTTCCAGTGTTCTTTGCCGGGATTGCTCATGTACCGGCTCACCACTCCGACTGCATATCCTATGTCCGGTCTTGTACACACCATTGCGTACATCAAGCTTCCGACGGCAGAGGCATATGGTACTTTCATCATGTCCTCCTTCTCAGCCTTTGTCTTGGGGCTTTGCTTGCTGGACAACTTGCAGTTTGCCCGGAGGGTTGACCTGACCGGTCTTGCTTCCGACATGTTGAACCGGTGAAGCACCTTTGTCACGTACTTCTCCTGTGACAGCCACAACTGCTTCTTCTTCCGGTCCCGGATGATGTGCATCCCTAGTATTTGCCTCGCCGGACCCAGGTCCTTCATTGAGAAGGTTCGGTGAAGCGCTTTCTTCAGCATCCGTATCTTGACCTGGTCCCGTCCGACGATCAACATGTCGTCCACGTACAGGAGGAGTATTAGAAAGTCTCCTCCTTCGAACTTCTTCACAAACACGCAGTGATCGGACTGCGTTTTGTGGTACCCTTCGTCGGTCATGAAAGAGTCGAACTTCCGATACCATTGCCGGGGAGCCTGCTTCAGTCCGTAAAGGCTCTTCTTCAACCGGCATACCAGGTGCTCCTTCCCTTTCTTCTCGAATCCTTCCGGTTGCTGCATGTAGATCTCTTCTTCGAGGTCACCGTGAAGGAATGCCGTCTTCACGTCCATCTGTTCTACCTCGAGGTCCATGCTTGCCGCTATGCTCAGCACCGTCCGGATGGAGGTCATCTTCACTACCGGGGCAAATATCTCGTCGAAGTCGACGCCCTTCTTCTGCTGGTACCCCTTCACCACGATCCTGGCTTTGTATCTCGGGGGGTTTCCGGCATCTCCCGGTTTCAGCTTGAACACCCACTTGTTTCGAAGTGCCCGCTTTCCTTTCGACAACTCCAGAAGTTCATACGTGTGGTTCTCATGCAGGGAATCCATCTCCTCCTGCATGGCACTTAACCACCTGCGGCTATGGGTGTCAAGCTTTGCTTCTTCAAAACTCTCCGGCTCCCCCTCGTCGGTTAGCAGCACGTGCTCTAGTTCCGGAAATCTCCGGGGGGCCCTTCTCTCTCTTAGAGGATATCTCCGTTCCGGAGCTTCGGTAACCGGCTCCTCCGTTTCCTCTTCATCCGAATCCATTCCGGGATCGGGGCCGGTTCTGGTATCAGTTGCATCTTCCTCGGCCGGTTCTGTTTCTTCACCGTCTTCGGCCGGATCCTCGAGTGCTAACCGGTCCCTTGCCGGTCGGGACTGCTCCTCGTAGAGTTGATCCTCACCGGTCGACTTGGAGCTCTTCATCTTCTTCTCCGACTCCCAGTCGGCGAGTGTCTTGTCCTCCATGAAGATGATATCACGACTCTATAATATCTTTTTGTCGACCGGGTCCCATACTCGGTAGCCGAACACGTCATCGCCGTAACCGAGGAATATGCATGGCCGGGTCTTTGGATCTAGCTTTCCTCTCCGGTCCTTTGCCACATGCACATATGCGAGACACCCGAACACCTTCAGATGCCGGTAGGATACTTCCCTACCGGTCCACACTCTCTGCGGCGTGTCTCCGTCCAAAGGTACTGAGGGTGATCTGTTTATCACGTATGTCGCCGTCGACATTGCCTCAGCCCAAAACCCCTTGGGTAATTTCGCATGCGCCAGCATACTCCGGACCCTCTCCATTATGGTCCAGTTCATCCTCTCGGCCAGCCCGTTCAGTTCCGGCGTCTTCGGCACAGTAAACTCGAGCCGGATTCCCTTCGAGCGATAGTACTCCTCGAATTGCCCCCGGTATTCCCCTCCATTATCCGCTCGTATCGCTTTCAGCTTCTTGCCGGATTCCCTTTCCACTCTCACGTGGAGTTCTTTGAAGACGGACAATACTTGGTCCTTTGTCTTCAACGGTGCCGTCCACAGCTTCCGGCTATGGTCATCTATGAATGTTACGAAGTACTGGGCTCCGCCATGTGACTTCGTTTCTACCTGACACACATCAGTGTGTACCAACTCCAATGGTACACTACGTCTCATCGGTGGTCTTGAGCGGAAGGAGGTCCGGTTTTGCTTACCGGCCAGACAGTCGGTACACTTCCCCAGGTGTACGTGCTTTACCGGTATCAGGTTGTCTTCGGCAAGCCTCTTCATCCCCTTCTCGCTCATGTGGCACAGTCTCTTGTGCCACAGCTCACCGGCAGTGTCAGCTGCCACGTTCAGCTCCTCCGGACATAGCCGGGAATTCATCAGGTACAGTGTGTTGACCTTCCGGGCCCGAGCCACTATCAGGCTCCCTTTGCTGAACTTCATGACACCGTTCCGGATGCTACCCGTGTAGCCTTCATCGTCTAGCCTCCCGGCCGAAATCAGGTTCAATCGAACCTCCGGAACGTGTCGGACATCCTTCAGCAACATTTTGCATCCGATCGAGGTTGTCAACCACACGTCTCCTATGCCGGCAATCCGGCACGTACCTTCATTTCCCATCCGAACACAGCCATGCTCACCGGTTGTGTAGGATGAGAAGTATCTTCTTTCCGGGGTCAGGTGGAACGACGCTCCGGAATCGACCACCCAGGTAGTCTCATCGCCGGCAATGTTTAGTTCACCTTCTTCGGTGATGAGCATGATCTCCTCTTCACTTGCCGCGAGTGCCGTCGTTCCTTTCCGGTCCTGCCCTCGCCGATCCAAACCATTCCGGTCCGTGGCTCCCCGGTAAGCACCGTTCCGTTCCGAAGACTTCTTCGAATCGGTGTCGTCGGCTCCGTTGTCTTTTCGGTAATGCCGACAATTCTTTCGGAAGTGCCCCGGCTTCCCACAGTGGAAGCATGTGGGCCTTCCTCTTGACTGCGACCGGGTCCCCGACTTCTCCCGTCTTTGCGGACTCCGGTTCCGTTGTCTTCCCCGATCCGATTCGGTAAGCAGCATCTTCGGATCGGAGGCCGGTTCTTTATCTCTCCAACGCGCTTCTTCGTTCAAAATGCTTGTCTTTACCGTTTGTAGGGACAAGTTATCTTCGGTGCAGGAGGTGCTGAGAGTCACCACCAAGTTCTCCCAGCTTTCCGGCAATGTACACATCAGCATGATGGCTTGCATTGCATCCTCCAATGGGAACTTGATCGCCGCAAGCTGGTTCACGAATCCCATGAACTTGCTTACGTGTTCCACCATACTCTCGCCGTCCCGGTACTTGAGGTTCACTATCTTCCTCATCAGGGAGGTCCGGTTCAACGCATTCTTCCTCTCGTAGAGGCCCGATAGCTTCTGCCACTTCTCATATGCGTTGGTGTCGTTCGCCACATGTTGTAGAACGCTCACGTCGACGTATTGCCGAATGGTTGCAACGGCTTTCCGGTTCAGAAGCCTCCATTCCGTCTCAAGTACCCCCTTGGGTATTTCCGACCTGTCGATCGGTTCATACAGGTCCCGAACAATGAGCAGATCCTCCATCTTTATCTTCCAGTCGGCGTAGTTCTGCGCATTCAGCACCATCATCCCCGGCTGCCCGCTGCTGCCGCCTTCCATTTTCTGCACTGCAGTCGCTCTGATACCAGATTGTTAGGAAGTTGGCGCTTTCCAACTCCTTCACCTCTCGGCCACAACCGAGGAAACACGAATCAATGCAGCAGTAAATCGAAAACACAGAGAGAGACTCGAATGCACAGGGTTTAGCGTGGAAAACCCTAGACGGGAAAAACCACGGGAGTCCTCAAACTCCAACTATCACTATAAACAGAGATGTACAATGGTGAAGCTACAAGGCAACAACCTTGAGCTCACTGTCTTCGCCACAGGCGGCGGTAATACACAGAGGCAACGACCTCTTCGTCTCTCTCTCTCTCTCTGTCTCTCTCTCGGCTGCTCTCTTCACTCTTTCTAAGTGGAAAACAGAAAAACGAGCAACAACACCAAAACTGTTTGCCCTAAGTCATATTTATACACATATGACTTTCGGGCTATTTACAAATATAGCCTCAAAGGGGCCTTGGCAAACATATTCACAAATATGTCCCCGCATCCGGATCTCTCTCCGGGTACATTCGTCATCCGGCTCCGTAGCCGGGGTCTTCATCATTCGGCTCCGTAGCCGGGGTCTTCATCATCCGGATCCGGAACCGAGTCTTCATCATCCGGCTCCGGAACCGGGTCTTCATTCCCGATTCCCGGACATCCAACCATCCCATCCGGAGGGACCGTAATCCCAACACTGGCGACACGACGATCCCCTCCGGCTTTATGTTTTCTCTTGGGAGCACGGCTGTTACGTGGAGCAGCAAAAAGCAGCCAACAGTGGCTCTATCCAGCACTAAGGCTGAATACCGGGGCGCGACCGTTGCCACCTACGAAGCCATTTGGCTTCGGCGACTACTACAAGACCTGCGGATCGAGGTACCGACCCCGATCCTGATCTACTGCGATAACCTCAACAACATGCAGCTCCCCAAGAACCCTGTGTTCCATGCTCGCACAAAGCACATAGAACTGCATTATCACTTCGTGCGTGAGCGGTGAAATTGAACTACGGTATTTTCACAAGGATCGGCAAATTGCCGATATCTTCACCAAGCCGCTTGGCTCGGACAAGTTGCAGCACTTTACCAAAATGCTTGGTGTTCAGCATCTCGATGTGCCGCACTTGAGGGGGAGACGCAAGGGCAAAGAAACTATCGAAACGGGCAAAGGCAAAAAAACTGTTGAACCCGTAGGTAAGAGAAGAACCGGTAGAGGTGGAGACAATAAGAAAAATGAAGCCGAGTCGATGAAGGAAGTCGGCACATCCGAACAAGTCGGTGAACCGGCTAAAGAAGCCAAGGGAAGCACGGAGAGGGACAAGACCCAGACGTGGTTTGATGTGGTGAGAGGCCTGAAGCCGAAAATCGAATTGGAGGATACCAATTCAGACAAGAGCTGGAACCAGTCGGAGACAGCCGACTCAGATCAACAGACGGATCCGGATGAGTCGGATCAACAGAAGGCCAAGGAGACACAGACGCAACGGAAGTCGATGCCATCACGGTGGAACCGACGGATCGGCAAGCGCCGGAGTCATAGCAGCAAAGGAGCTGAGATGGGCCTATTGAGTAGACATGCCAAAGGTCGAGGCGCGCAGAACCAAAGGGGTCGCGGCAAACGGAACCGGACTAGACAAGGAGCGCGAGCAAGGCGAAGCGACGCCAGGAGAAGTCGGTTGGAAGAACCAGATGCCACAGAGGTTGACACTAGGACCCTACCTCAGGTTGAGCTTGAGGGGGAGTGTTGAGCGGCAAGCTCAACCAGAGCCGGATCGATTGAATAAGCCTAAGCCGGTAAGCAAGAGGAATCGGTATGCCGGTGAGCAACCGAGCCGGTAAGCAGTAAGGACCGGTAAGCAAGAGGAACAGGTATGCCAGATGCAATCCGTAACCGGAAGCCTAGTATAGGTTAGACTACTAGGCAGTTATAGTCTCGTAGTTAGTGTCAGATGCTCGTGTGAGCATTGAAGTACACCGTACTTCTAACAGTCCTGTGTGGACTTGTATAAATAGCGCTGATGAACGCGTTGTAGATACAGAGCACAGAGTTTTCATATAATTTTGAAAATTAGTGTGTCTTGCTCTCTCTCTGTCTCTCTTGCTTACTCTCTCTCTCTCCTTGTGTATTGTTCTTTCTAACGCTTCCGCAAGCAATCTTTCACAAATATTGTGTAAAGTGAAGCATATTACAATTACATTTGGAAGCATTCCCGTAATCTAACCTAATATTACGATAAATTTGTGTATGAATTGAGAAAATATAGTTTAAATTTGAAATCTTGATAATCTTAACTGTGTTTTTGAATGATGGTTTTAAAAGTCATGTGCACATGCGTGGTACATTCTTGAAAGTTTGTTAAAAAATAGTAATTCTTGACATCTCATGTATTTATCAATAAAGGAATGCGACATATTACCTATTCTAAATGACCTGGTGTTACTTATAAAGTTTGCCCTAGTTGTATAAATTATAGTTATACAACTATCTGGCTATTTACATACATAGCCCACCAGGGGCACATTCAGACTATTTACAAATATAGTCTCCTGAATCGGCTATTAAATTGAAATCGATTTCGGTATTGAATCACCCTAGTTTCCTCGATTCATTTTGCTCTCTTCTTCCTATCCGAAGGAACCTGTTATCCCAACACTTTGGGCCTGTTGCTACATGTCATCGAGCCTAGGCTCCAATCTTGGTTGACCTTCCTCTACGCACTCTTCTCCCCCATGCCTTAAGAACTTGACACCAATGAAAAAGGGTCAGTGATTTGGGAGGGGTGGTTGGGGTTTATGTTCTCAAAATGTCCCTCCCCATTCTAATAAAATATTAAAAGAGGGATCTATCAGAAAACAGAAAAAGAAAAAGAGAAAGGAACACTGAGTTTTAGAGGAGCAGGAGCAGCGACCACCGGGAACAGAGCAAGAGCCGGAGCGGAAGCAAAAGCGCGCCCACCTGACAACACAAAGTGGAGGGCACACAAGGTGGTGGTCGTCGGCACACCCCCCCCCTCACCGCCGTCGTCACCGCGCACAATCGTTAGGGTTACACCCCAGCAGGAGTGCCCCCCCCCCCCCCCCCTTCTCCCCCACACACACACACAGTTTGATGAGTACCCCCCAAAATTTCGAAATAAAATAAAATTAATAAAATTAAAAAATTAATTAATAATTAAAGTAAATTAAAAATACATATATTAAACTCAAGGGTTCGAGTGGGCAACCCCCCCTCCCCCATAATTTAAAAAATTTAATTAATTAATAATTAAAGTCAATTAAAAATAAATATAGGAAAGCGTTATTTGCCCCCCCATTTTGGCTAACCCCCCCCCCCCCTAAATTTATAGAACCTAATATAACCAAATGAAATTGTTTATTAATTAATTAATAAACTCGGCATAGCTCAGATTCTCACATATCGCAAATGCGTGCATTGTGACCAGCTTGCCCACATTTGGAACATTTGCGACTGGTAGAGTACTCAAATAGTGACTTCTCCCTTTGGTTGGCCTTTTTGTTCTTCGACCTTGTAGGGCGACCTCGCTTCCTAGTCACCACCACTTGATAAAACTGATCAAAGCCCCTCTCTCGGTCAAGGTTTTATCGATAATTGACGCTAAAGACGCTTGTTGAGACATGTTGCTGAACGAGGTGAGAACTATCATAAATTGTAAAACAAATGGGGGGGGGGGGGGGGGGGGGGATAGCCAAAATGGGGGGCAAATAGCACTTTCCTAAATATATTAAAAACTCAAAATTTATATATTTAAATTATTTACAAAAACAAAAATTTAAAAAAATAGAAGATTGTCTCAAGCATGGAAGCACCGGACATCGCCAATACTAAACACACACCTCTCATAGGCCCCTCTTTTGATAAAGAGAAAATGAAAGATAAATACATCCCATGTAGCGAGAGTCCTGTTGAGATTAGTTTCACTAGCGAAGAAATGTTACTATTGGAGCAGGAGATAGATCGCCTTGAGCAAATCGCGGTTATATGCCACGTGGTGGGCTCCCGCCCAAATAGACGCTTACTAAAAGATATGTTGCAAGGCAAGTACCATGCACAAGTAGGTGGAATAAAGGAAGTCCAATTCTCTATCAAATCGTCCTAGAGGACAAGGATGTTGTAGCGAAACTCATAGCAATGTCTCCCTACCAGATCCGAAACACATGGTTATTCATGCGTAAATGGACACATGGTTTTAACCCAAAGAAGGTTGCGCAACACGATGACTCCATGAAAAAGGTAACAATGTTGTTTCCTGGTTTATCCTTAGAATACAACATATTACTTCCCACTATTGGAAACTCCTTTGGTATGATGTTGGACGACGACCTAATGCTAGTGGACAAGCTAAAGAAGCAACTAGGCCCTCCCTCTATACGCCTTTTGGTGCCGTACATCGACAAACTTCCTTCTAAGGTTCTCATTCTTGGAAAAAATGGAATGCGGATTGAACAACGCGGATTAAAATTTGGTCATTTAAGAAAGAACTGCCCCACGAGAGGCACTAAAAATCCCTCCAAGGAGACTCGAGAAGGTCATGGCACCATAGGCCATGAGAAGCCCCCCCCACCACAACCCGATAAGGCTATGATGGAATGGCGAGTGGTGGGGAAAACCCATGTCCTACATAAAACTCCACAGTCACAACATCCTTCATCGCTAGTTAGCCCTAATCGTTTTGATCTACTACAAGAGCTCCCCCCCACAGATGAACACTCCCCTAGTTCTTTCTTAAGCCCCAAGGAAAGGCCCAGGGTGACTCCAAACACACAAGAGAAAATCCTCGTTAAAGCTTACAAAACAGGGAAGCGGCAAAGGATTAGTCATGTTAAGACCCTAATGCGGAGCTTTAACGGAACTGCACCCAATGGAGAAACAACAAACCAAGGCAGTAGTGTGAATATCACACCTCAGATCATAACCTTCCCATACATAAATGAGTGTGATACATCTAGCTAGGACCTTGAACCATACCCGCAAAATGCCCTGAAATGGCTAGGTATAGGGCATACGACAGTGGACAGAATAAGGGTACATGTATCGGCGGTCCACAAGAATGGAGTACCGATGACCTCAATCTCTTTTCCACTCTTGCTTCCAGCACAAGAGGATTGGTCCAAGTCCAAGATCAAAGATACCCTATGTAGTCAAGCAGTCTGTTTTGTAACTAAAATAAGAGATGACGCCCTCCTGAACAAACTAAAGAAGCATTGGAATAACATAGAGTTTTGGTGCACCATGGATGAAGAGGAACCTCATCTCTGCCACATCCACCTACGGACTATCATAGACACCCAACTAACTCTAGGATTCTTCTATTTCTATGAGAATCAGGAAGGGATGATTGAAGCTCACCGGAAAGCCCACAAACTCCACTCTTGGATTTGGACCAACATTCCATCCCTGGAAATGACTACATGTCTAAATGGTGAATGCTCCCCACTCACGACCTGTTGTGCAAAGCACCAGGAACAACTGGCAATCTCCTGTCATGATATGGTAAGACTCAAACCCATGACCTTAGGTTATATGGGTTGAGCTCTTGACCATTAGATCATCTATTGTAATACGTAGGATATTATTTTCATTTACATTTTATAGGAAATTAGTGTATGTAAAAAGTAACGTGCGGAAGCAAGTATGAAGACCGAACAGAAGGAAGAAAACTCAGGTTTAATGGAGAGCTTGAGCTTACGCAGTATACGTGGGAGAGACATAGAGAGTGAGAGAGAGAGAGGAAAAACAAGAACTATATTCAAAAAGGGGTACTCAATCTCTATACACCACACTCTATACATATGTGTGTTCAATGAACACTTTTATACAAGTCCTAGAAGGACTGACCGAAGTACTGACAGTTCTTCAATGCTCATTAAGAGCTCCTACACTAACTCCCAAATATATTCCTCACGGAATATCTTTCCTAACGGCCTCCCGGTTTACGCACCGATCCGGCCCTACCTACGCACCGGTCTGCGTACCGGTTTACGCATTCGGCCTAACCGATTGGTCCCAACCGATCCGGTCCTCGGCTTCTTCGGCCGATCCGGCCGATGTTGAGCTTGTCTCTCAACACTCCCCCTCAAGCTCAACTTGAGGCTCTTCGGGATCTTCGGGCTCACAACTCTGGTTCCTCCTGGCTTCACGCCTCGCTCACGCTCCACGACCTGTTCGACTCCACGCGCTTCGACCCTTCCGGTCGGCTTGTTTGCTCATGTGGCCCTTATCAGCTCTTCTGTTGTTGCGGTGTTGACGCTTCTTCTGCTGCCTTTTCTTCCGCTTGGGCCTCGGTTGATTCAGCGTATCTGAATCAAACATCCGAACCGACTCGGCTACCTCCGATCAGTTTTCGCTCTCGTCCGAGTTGGCCGTCTCCAACTTGTCTTCGGTCTTCTCGCCCTCGATGGTGTCATCTTCCCCATGCATGGTTGGCTTCGGCTCTCTCCTTCGGCTGCTCCCCTTCTGTCCGCTTCTGAACTTTTCCGTGGGTCCGCCCTCGGCTTCTTCAACCGATCCGAAGTCGAACTCGACAACCGAATCAACCGACTCAGTGGTGTCGCGGTCTCCGCTCCTTTCCTGCTGCCTTGCTTGGTCGTTTGGGACTGTTCTCCCCCTCAAGTGGCACGTCGAGGTGACGCAATCCGAGCGCACCTGAGAATTGCCGCAACTTGTCCAGACCAAGAGGCTTGGTGAAGATGTCGGCAGGCTGCCGATCCGTCGGAACGTACTGAAGTTCGACTTCACCGGAAAGGACACGCTCACGGACGAAATGGTAGTGCACCTCAATGTGCTTGGTCCGTGCATGAAAAACGGGGTTTTTCGCGAGCTGGATGTTGCTGAGATTGTCGCAGTAGATCGTCGTAAGATCTCACACCTCCTCTTGCAGGTCCTTAAGTAGCCGCTTCAACCATATGGCTTCGCATGTCGCGACAGCCGCTCCTTGGTACTTAGCTTCGGTGCTCGACAGTGCAACTGTCGGCTGCTTCTTACTGCTCCACGCGATCGCGGCACTCCCGAGGGAGAATGTGTATCCGGAGGTGGATCGGTGATCGGCGGCGTTGCCAGCCCAATCAACATCGGTGTAGCTGACTAACTGCGTGGTTGCACCGGTCCGATATAGCAGTCCCCGGTCCTTAGTGCCGTTGACATACCGAAGTATGCGTTGCGCACACTGAAGGTGCTCCTCAGTAGGTCGCGCCATGAATTGATTGATCACTCCGACCGGATAACTGAGGTCGGGTCGGGTGATGGTCAAGTATATGAGGCTTCCGACAATTTATCGGAACCTCATCGGGTTGCATACCTTTCCCGTATCGAGATGAAGCTTGACGGTTCTGTCCAGAGGAGTCGAGACGGACTTACAGTCGGCCATCCCGAATTTGAAGAGCATACTCAGCACGTAATGACGTTGGCTGATCAATATGCCTTTGGGGGTACGGATCACTTCGATCCCGAGGAAGTAATGAAGGTCCCCCAGATCCTTCATGTCAAACGATGCCGCAAGTTGGAGCTTCACGCGGTCGATTTCACCTAGTCGGCGCCGGTGATGACCAAGTCATCAACATATAGTAAAATACTAACCGGTCTGAGTCGACCTTTCTGGATGAACAGGGAAGAGTCCGATTTTGACGTGACGAAGCCCATCCGACGTAGTTGTTGCGTGATCTTCGCGTTCCAGGCATGCGGGGCTTGCTTTAGTCCGTAAAGGGACTTCTTCAGTCGGCATACTGTCGAGGACTTCGTTCCGGAGTGAAATTCGGGGGGTTGTACCATGTACACCTGTTCCTCAAGGTCACCTTGCAGGAACACATTCTTTACATCCATCTGATGTAAGTGCCACCCCTTCACTGCAGCTAATGCGAGCAAACCACGGACGGTCGCGAAAATGACGACCGGTGCAAACGTCTCATCGTAGTCGATGCCGTGTTTCTGCGTGTAGCCCTTTGCCACTAGCCGAGCCTTGTACCGGTTGACCGAGCCATCGGTGTTGTACTTGACCTTGTACACCCACCTACACCCAATCGGTTTTACCCATGTTGGTGTGTCAACCAGGTCCCAGGTCTCGTTCTCCGTCAATGCGTACATCTCTTCCTCCATCGCGGCACGCCAATTCAGGTCTTTAGCCGCTTCTCCGTAGCTCTCCGGCTCACGCACTTCCACTACACGGGTCATGTATGCATAATGATGCGCCATGTACTCGTTGTATCCGAACCGCAAAACAGGATTCTTCTGGTGGGTAGATCGGCGTAATCTCACATTAGCCGATGTCGAGGCCTTCTTGGTCGACGCGGACTTCACCTTTAAAGACCCGTCACCAGTTCCCTTGGAGTCTGACTCGTGTCGGTCTGACTCGTTCCTATCCGAGCCAGAATCCGACACCTTCTTCTTCCCTTTCTCTTTGCGCATAGGCCGTCTCCTCGGCTTCCTGCGCGGGGAATGCACGGCCGAGTCTCCACTACTCGTCGGCTCTTCATCGGACTGGTCGTACCGACACAGTCGTCCAATCGGTCCACTTAAACGGAGTGAAATCGGACTCTCCTCATGGGTCTCTATTTCGGGCTCATCCGGAGGCATCTGGCCTCGCTGACCTCATCGTCAGAGCTTGGATTGGAGTCGGGGTTCGGAGTCGGGGCTGGTACCAGGACGCGGACTCGTCAAACACAACGTCGCGGCTAACACGCGCTAGTTTGGTGCGAGGGTTATAGCACTTATAACCCTTCTGCTCGTCCAAGTAACCGACTAAGATGCATTTCTCGGCCTTTGCGTCCAGCTTCCTGCTTTTCTCCTTCGGTACATGCACATACGCAATGCTACCGAACACCCTCAAGTGTCGCAAGTTCGGCTTTGTTCCGAAATATAGCTCGTGCGCCGACACTTTGTCTCCGATCCGTTTCTGGATGTATACCGCGGTCCTTACCGCCTCGGCCCAGTAGAACTTGGGCAAGCTCTTCTCCTCCAACATTGCTTGTGCTGCTTCCACAACTGACTAATTCTTCCTCTCGGCCACGTCGTTCTGCTCCGGCGTGTATCTACAACTGAATTCGCGCCGAATTCCCATTTGTTGTAGATAACCGTTGAATTGGCCAGAAAAGTACTCTTTCCTGCCATCCGACCGCAAGCACTTGATCTTTCGTCTCGTTTGCGTTTCCATGAACCCTTTGAGGTCCCAGAAACAATCGAAGACTTCGCTCTTCCTCTCAATGAGGTAGATCCACGTGTGCCGCATGTGGTCGTCGATGAAGGAGACAAAATATCGGCTCCCACCAAGACTAACGTTTTGTGTCAGCCCCCATACATCGGAGTGTATAAGGTCGAGCTTGTTCCGACTCCGGTTTCGCTCGTTGGGGAAAGGAAGTCGGTGTTGCTTCCTGAGCTGGTAGGCTTCACAAATTTGTGCCTTTCAGCCACTAAATTTGGGCAATCTGAACACTACCTGTTTCGATTGCATATCTTGAAGCCGTTGATAGTTGACGTGGCCTATCCGCTTGTGCCACAAGTCGATGTCCGACTCGGATTTTTGTCCCTTCGCGAACATTGCGGTGTCGCCGTTAGTGGAATCGAGGATGAACATCCTCCCGTCTCTGCACCCTTGCGCAATCACACGGCCTTCTTCCTCAATGAAGCACCCGAGGTGTGTAAACTGAACCTCCATCCCTTGGTCGACGATCTATCCGACCGAGACCAAGTTCATCGTGATTATCGGGACGTGCAGCACGTTCATGAGTTTCCCTTTCTGCCCGACATGGCTAAGGGGGACTTCTCCGACATTCGCGATCGGATGCAGAGTGTCGTCTCCAGTTGCGACTACTCCAGGTTGTATCGGTTTTTCAAGGTACAAGAACCACTCCTTATGGCTCATCATGTGGTTTGACGCGCCGGAGTCTACGTACCACACCTCGTCCGATCTCGGGGTGGTCTGTTTCATTGAGTTTGCTTCGTGTCTTGTCACGAAGGCAGACCCTTCTCCGGCTCTCCCGGAATCTTCAGCGTAGTGCGATCACTACCGATTTCCCTTGTCAGTATGTCCGGAGCCGTTTCCGGAACCGGTTCTCTCCGAATCAACGCGCTTCTTCCAGCACTCACTTTCCCTGTGGCCTTTCTTGCCATGTTGTCCAGAGGACAGAAATGTAAAATTAGGAAATTAGGAAACGCCGAGTCCGAGTATCACGGACCACCAACGGCTCGGCTGTGTATTAGGGGAAAAGTTATTTAAACAAGGACAGTACCTCAGAGTCGGGAGAGAGAAGAAAAATATAGGCGGAAGCACTAGCTGAGCCCCTCGTAACTAGATAATCTTGTAAGGTCACTGGCCGTAGGCCGTGTTTTGTAATCTTTTCTGTCGCAATAATATATCTGAATTGTGCCCAGTTTGCTCCATGTGTATGTGCTTTGATTCATACCTATGATTTGAGCGCCACCCACACCTGTCAAGATCTCGTTAGTGTTTTCTCTCTGAGCACTGTCTCTCTCGCGACGCCTCTGTTACGAGCCTTCACGTACCACGCCCTTGAATACCGATAGCCGCAGATCTATCGAAGGTGTTCACCCAAAGAAACGGGTAACACAATTTGGCACGCCCGGTTACAGCTGTAAGTGCACAGCGAACTTCATTGAAGGTAACCACCAGCCGCCGTTACGGCGCCCTCTCGCACCACGAGGTCTCGGCCACCCGCTCGACGCCCTGAGCCAGTCGAAGGTGTCGAATATAAGTGTATAATGGACGTATTCACACTATCCCTTTCTATAGCTCTAGTTTGGGCCATTTGTGTAATTAGCATAAAGGGTAGTTGCCCTAAGTTTGTCACTATATAAAGTGACCTAGTAACCTTTTTGTAAGGTTGGTTGTATTATTGTTTCTATGGAATAGAAAGAGTCTTTTGTGCCTCCTCTCTCTCTCTCTCTCTATCTGTGTGCACGATCTTGGAAACTGTCATACGCAGGTACTCAACAGCAATCGAATGCTACTTGATCTTCCGCATTGACGGCCTTGTCTACAACATTTGGTATCAGAGCTTGTCTTCCTCAACCCGCTGTCGGCCGTCGTCACAGCCTGCACAGTATTCGGCCTTTCGCTTCATCCCAGTCTGCAAAGCATTCGGTGTCCTGCGTCATTCGAAGAAACAGAGAAGAAAGTGGGCAAACACAAGCTTGAATCTCGCTGCGTTAGATCATCACTCGGAGTAAGCCAGTCGGCTGTACTCTACGTCCTTGATCGTAACTGCTTGAGGTGGGCTTCCTGCACAACGACGACTTCAAGGACAACCCCAGTTCGCATTTCATTCGATTGGACAATAATCGGAAGGACCAGTCGGTTCCATTGCTCTCACCGTTGCAGTCAACCAAAACCGAATCGGCTTGAAGTACTGTCGGATCGTTAAATCTAGGTTCAACTCGACTAAGACAGTTGTCGGTAGTCAATCCGAACCTAATCCCCGATTCTCCGTAATCAACATCACTTGTGTCCAACTTCGGCTAGAACGACACTGAGTGGGCCAAACCGCTGCACTTCACCAAAGTTCGTAGCCGACTTAGGGCAGAGTCATGACATCAACATCCGGCTCGTCAGAAATGAGTCTACGAAAGTTCGATGGATCGAACTTCAACTTCTGGAAGGAGCAAATGCAGGACTATCTCATAGTCAAGGGGCAAATCGATCCCATCGAAAATGAAGAACCTCCAGAAGGATACAAACCAATTGAGTGGCAGAAGCTAGACAGAATCGTCCGCGCCACGATTCGGATGCACCTATCGGAATCGGTATACTTTACGGTGCAATCGTGTACGACAGCATTCGAACTGTGGAAAACACTGTCGGACACCTACGAAAAGAAGGTCGCTGCAACGAAGATGTTTCTGATCCGGCGCCTCTACAACTTGCGGATGAAAGAATCAGATTCGGTTCAAGCACATCTCAATGAGTACGAAAGCATAAGCTCCCAAATCTCATCTCAGGGGACGGCAATCGAGGATGAACTCAGAGCAATGATACTCATGAGCAGCCTTCCCTCATCATGGGAAACTTTCGTCACAACCGTGTGCAACGCGTCAACCACGGCTGTTAAATACTCCGAAGTCACGAGCGCAATCCTGACCGAAGCAACTCGGAGAAAGTCTTTCGCCAAAGACTCAACAGACGACGCTTATGTAGTACAAGGTTCGACAGACCGATCGAACATACGAGGAAGAGATTCCTCACGGCAGCCGAACAATCAGCGAAGACGGAGCCAGTCACGGGATAATCGAATCTGCAACTATTGCAAGAAACCCGGACACATCAAAGCCGACTGCCGCGCACTCAAGAACAAGAATGACAAGTCTCAGAAATCAGACAAGAAGAGTGGCCGGCATGAGGAGATCAATTACGTCAGCTTCTCGGCTGATGTGCTACCAAACGACCCGAATATACTATCAATCAAAAATCCAGTCGGATCAGAAGTTCTGCTCACGACTGAAGAATCGAGCACATGGCTCTTAGATTCGGGCGCGTCATTTCACGTGACTCCTCATCGATCCCAATTTCGGCAATATACGATCCGTCACTCCGACTCAGTTCGAGTCGGCAACTCGCAACACTGTGACATCATTGGAATCGGCACAGTAGAGCTCAACCTTGCAGGTGGCTCTACACTTGTACTTCACAATGTCCGACATGTACCCGAGCTCTCAAGGCCATTGATCTCAGTCGGACAACTAGATGAAGACGGCATTCGTGCCGGTTTTTCTTCGGGAGGGTGGACACTCCACAAGGGGAACCTCCTGCTTGCTAGAGGACCCAAGATACACTCACTGTATCCGTTACATGTTATGCTCAGAGAGGGTAACCTGTTTTTGGTGGATATTCCTGTGTCATCACTATGGCACAGAAGATTAGGACACCTCAGCAAGGCCGGCATCACGCACCTATCTAGAGCCGGATACATCCCTAAACTCTCCTTCTCGGACCATCAATTCTGCGAACATTGCCAGTATGGCAAACAAGCAGCCGCATCACACCCGACATCAGCACCAAGAGAAACGAGACCTCTCGATTTAGTCCACTCGGACGTCTGTGGCCCAATGCCGCATCAGTCTCTCGGTGGTGCCTCTTACTTCGTCAGTTTTATTGACGATTCGACTCGAAAGGTGTGGGCTTATCCAATTCGCACCAAAGATCGTGTCTTCTCGATCTTCTCCGATTGGCTCGCTATGGTAGAAAATCAAACTGACCGAAAACTGAAATGCTTTCGGACCAACAATGGGGGAGAGTTCAAATCAGAAGAATTCATCAAAATCTGCCGACAACGCGGCATCTGACGTGAATTTACGGCACCACACAGTCCGGAGCAAAACGGGATTGCAGAACGCATGAATCGGACAATCCAAGAACGGATAGTTTCCATGCTCCAACACTCCGGACTGTCGGATGGCTTCTGGGCAGAGGCTCTACTCACGGCAGTACACATAATCAATATGTCGCCAAGCAGACCTCTAGGACTTCAAATTCCTCAGGAACTATGGATCGGCAGTAAGCCGAATTACGACAAGCTGAGGATCTTCGGATGCGAGGCGTACGCTCTTACTCCGAAAGATGATCGCCGAAAACTTGCACCTCGGTCCAGGAAATGCATTTTCCTTGGATATGGATCAGACGGCGAAATGGGATACCGACTCTGGGACCCCGAACGCAGACAAATCGTTCGAAGTTCGGACGTTGTGTTCAACGAGTCGGCTATGAATCCATCAGCCAAAACACCGATCGAAGTCCGAAGGGTAACATTTTCCGATGTGCCGACCCTTCAAGAAGGCCCCGCTCTTAACACACGGTCAGCTTCACGGGTAGCTGAACCTTACACTACCGACTCGGACAACTCTGACTCGGCACAGCAGAATAATTCGCTTTCGGACCATCCGACCTCGATACCCGATACGACCAGTCCAATCATACCTCGACGATCCGAGAGACTGTCACAACCTCTGGAGAGGTATTCTCCTGGAATTTTCTTCACCGATGGCGGCGAGCCGATGTCTTACGAAGAAGCATCGACATCTGTCGATTCAGCCACCTGGCATCTGGCGATGGAGTCGGAAATGCACTCCATTCGGGCAAACAAGACTTGGGATCTGGTCGAATTACCTAAGAATCGACGTGCTCTTCCTTGCAAGTGGCTTTATCGACTAAAAGAGACGTCTGATTCGACCACCCCAAAGTACAAGGCCAGATTAGTTGCGAAGGGCTTCCGACAAGAATATGGCGTCGACTTCGACGAGATTTTTTCACCAGTGGTGAAAATGACAACCCTTCGTTTTCTACTCGGCGTAGTGGCAGCCGACAACCTGGAGCTGATTCAGCTAGATGTCAAAACAGCCTTCCTCCATGGTGATCTTGAAGAGGAAATTTATATGGAGCAGCCAAAAGGCTTCGTGGCAACTGGCCAAGAACATCTAGTCTGCCGACTCAGGAAGAGTCTATACGGCCTCAAACAGGCACCGCGACAATGGTACAAGAAGTTCGACGACTTCATCCAATCGATCGGCTTCTCAAAAAGCGATGAGGACCATTGTCTTTTTACCCACACAGCTCAAGATGGATCACCCATCTTCCTCATCATTTACGTGGACGACATGCTAATTTCTAGACGCCACGCGGGCGAACTTGCCGATCTCATTCGGCAATTGCGGTTGAAGTTTGCCATGAAGGACCTCGGTCCGGCACGACACATACTCGGCATGAAGATTAGTCGGCATCGCGATAAACGACATCTTTTTTTGTCTCAGACCGACTATATCGGACGTGTCTTGGAACGCTTCAACATGCAATCAGCCAAATCTGCTTCAACCCCGCTCCCCATGAATCTTCGGCTCTCTCAGCGAGACTGCCCGACATCCGGTCCGGAGGGGGAAGATATGAAGTCGGTATCGTATGCACCGGCAGTCGGCTCCCTTATGTACCTGATGGTCGCGACACGGCCTGATATTTCTCATGCCGTAGGAGTCGTTAGCAGATTTATGCACAATCCTGGCCGATCGCATTGGAACGCAGTCAAGCATGTGTTCAAATATCTGGCTGGCACAAAAGACCACGGCATTCTTTTCGGTCCGAACTCAACCTCAGGCGTAGTCGGTTACACCGACTCGGACTTCGCCGGCTGTATAGACAGTCGGAAATCAACAACTGGATACTGCTTCAAATTCGGCAATGGAGCAATTTCGTGGAAGTCGAAACTTCAGGAGTGCACAGCGACCTCAACGACCGAAGCAGAATATGTAGCTGCGTCCGACGCTACAAAAGAAGCTTTGTGGCTCGGCCGGCTGGCGCACACGTTTCGACAAGTCGATCATGACTCAGCCCCAGTTGTCTATAGCGACAGTCAAGGTGCTGTTGCCTTGTCGAAAAATCCGGTCCACCACAACGCCTCCAAACATATCGACGTTCGATATCACTTCATTCGGGACTACGTCATTTCAGGGAAAATCGGTCTAGAGAAAATATCCACAACCGACAATGTCGCAGATGGAATGACCAAGTGTCTTTCGGCAGACCGCTTTCGGTCCCTTCGGCATCAGATGGGCGTAACGACAAACCAGTCCGGTTAGAACCGGACACAGCGCAGGATGGTTTCAGACAACCGACATCAGTTCCTTAATGATCGGCTTCAACTCTTCCGACCCGACCAGTCCGGTCTTCTGCTTTCGGACCCTTCCGACTCGAACAAAAACTGATATGTCCGAGAACCTAGGTTTATACCTGTAATCTTAGATAACCCATGTATACGCCCATTACGGGGGAGTGTCGAATACAAGTGTATAATGGACGTATTCACACTATCCCTTTCTATAGCTCTAGTTTGGGCCATTTGTGTAATTAGCATAAAGGGTAGTTGCCCTAAGTTTGTCACTATATAAAGTGACCTAGTAACCTTTTTGTAAGGTTGGTTGTATTATTGTTTCTATGGAATAGAAAGAGTCTTTTGTGCCTCCTCTCTCTCTCTCTCTCTCTATCTGTGTGCACGATCTTGGAAACTGTCATACGCAGGTACTCAACAGCAATCGAATGCTACTTGATCTTCCGCATTGACGGCCTTGTCTACAACAGAAGGAACTTCCGACTCGGCGGTCACTGACCAATCCTTTCCCGTGCAATCGGAGGCTTCCCTAGTGCAATCCTCGCCACCAGACACTCGATCGCGAGTTGATTCACCACCAAAACCCCCGTCGAGCCCTCCGGAGGTCAATCAACCGGAACTAAACCCTTTTCCGGTGCTACCAAAAGACCCAGAGTACGACATCATGCCGTACCCATACCCATGATACACCGACGGACCAAACGCGGAGTCACACATCCATGCCTTCATATCCACGTGGCAGGCCAACCACTCAACGCACCGCCTCACGCCAGCCAAGATTGATGCCTCAAAGATTGCCGAGTTAACACTCTCCCTCGATGGACCGGCCGCACGATGGTACTCTCGCCTCAAAATAAGAGAGGCCACCACTTTCCAAATCGTGCGCACAAAGTTCCTTGAACTTTTTCATCGCGAGGTGCCTAAACGGGAACTACTCCGGCAATTCTTCTCTATATGCCAGGAACCGCACGAAACGGTCGCGCAGTTCACGATCCGGTTCCAGGATCTCTACAAAGAAGTGGTCGATGATGTCTCGGCACAACATATACCGGACACTTTCCTATCCAGTTTACGAGAGCCTCTCCGAACGACTCTCGCACTTACAAATTTTGCCAACCATACTATCGAACAAGTCATAGCGCGGGTTCTCGCCCTCGATCAGACCCAGCACGGCGCGGCCTTCTCGATGACATCCTTACAAAATGCTCTTCCCCAAGAGGAAAATCGCTTTCACTAAGCCCTCCAATGCACGACGTGTTCAAGATCAGGGCACCTGGCCCTCGAATGTCCCCACCGACCATAGTGTCTGATCTGTCAGTCTCAAGCTCACACTGTCAAGCAGTGCAAATATAATATGTTGAACCGCACAACAGCGGCACCGGTCTGCCAGATCGAGCCACGAAATACATACTCTCAGCAGGACGAGCGATATGTCTACCGAGACTAGGATAACAACCGACCGCGATCCCCGGAGCGACGGCGCCGAGACGACGACTACCGACGTGATGACCGCCGTGATCATTATCGCGATGACAGGCACGACGATTATGCTCGATATGATGACGATCGCGATGACCGTTATGACCGACGGAACTCACACATTGATCGGCGAAACGGAAACCGTAACACACGCAACAATAGAAGACCTAACGACAACCGCCGACGGGACGCTCCTCAAAATGACCAGCGCAACTCCAACACACCTCGGAACAACCCACCACCAAACGAGACGGAGAATCAACAACAGCTTCCACACACAGACCGAGCGGACACCAGGTGCTCGGCCAACGTTACATGTTTTAAATGTAACCAACCAGGACACTACGCCACGCAATGTCCAACAACCAACCGTGGCAAGGCATCCGCGGTGAACAGTATCATGGCCGATGTTCAAACGGTCACTACCCGGAGTAAAGCGCAGACTACTCAGTGGCCAATCCAGGATGAAGTACGTCAGGCAGCAAAAGAATGGATTGACACAGCCAATAAAAATAATGTCGTACGCATGCAAACTGACGTGAGAGACGGGCCCAATGAAGTACCACAAACTCCAGTAGTCGTGCCCGAGCAGGTACTGGTGCATCTTGTAGGACCAAGACACATAGTTGGTTCTGTCGAGCTTCTCTGTTGGAAGCGAGCTCGCCATGCCTCTATCCATCGTTCTTCTTGTTCTTCTTCGTCAAGTTGTGTCTGCTGCAGAGAGGTTCTCAACCCTCGCACTCTGATACCATGTAAAAAGTAACGTGCGGAAGCAAGTATGACGACCGAACAGAAGGAAGAAAACTCAAGTTTAATGGACAGCTTGAGCTTACGCAGTATACGCAGGAGAGACAGAGAGAGTGAGAGAGAGAGAGAGGAAAAACAAGAACTATATTCAAAAAGGGGTACTCAATCTCTATTCACCACACTCTATACATATGTGTGTTCAATGAACACTTTTATACAAGTCCTAGAACGACTGACCGAAGTACTGACAGTACTTCAATGCTCATTAAGAGCTCCTACACTAACTTCCAAATATATTCCTCACGGAATATCTTTCCTAACGGCCTCCCGGTTTACGCACCGATCCGACCCTACCTACGCACCGGTCTACGTACCGGTTTACGCATTCGGCCTAACCGATTGGTCCCAACCGATCCGGTCCTCGGCTTCTTCAGCCGATCCGACCGATGTTGAGCTTGTCTCTCAACAGTGTATATTCCAGATTTCTCTGGAACATTCTAGAAGCTTCAGGATTACTCCTGAAAACACTATAAAAGAGGGCACTAGGCATTATGTTGAACCAAATTGGTTCAACGCCAGTCTTAAGCCTTTTAGCCATCATTGTATATTCTCTTCACATAATACATATCTTTCTTATCATCACTCTCTCCCTCTCTCGATCTCTCTCTTTCTCTTCGTCTCGCTCACTTCTTCCTTCTCTCGAAGAAGTTCTACACCTCTCATAGTACTAATCCTTCGTTTAGTACTAATTCCTTCTCTGTCTTAGTACTGTTCCTGACATCTCCCACCCCATTCCATGAGTATGAAGATTGTAACATGGAACGGGCAAGGGCTCAGAAGTCTACTAGACCAGCAAAATAGATGGAAATTGAGAAGGAATCTTGAGGAATATTTAGTAGGGAGTCTTGCTTACATCATCATGTTGCTAGAACACCACCTCAATAGCACGCAATCAAAGGAAGTAGGAGACCTTCTACCAGGATCATGGCGTACAATTTGGGAGCCAACAATAGGGGAGGATGGAAATCATGGTGGTATTTGCACTTTGATTCGGGAACATCTAGCCCAAGGCTTAATACACCAGGAATCACTTATACCTGGTAGGGCACATTTTTGCACGTTGGCCATCCAAGGGCACCGTTGGAATTTCATGATGAATGTTTATGCTCCAAATAGCATAATAGAAAGGGCAACATTCTGGGAACGTGTTCGCTTACAAGTAGCAGGTGTGGAAGAGTGGTGCATTGGAGGGGATTTTAATATGATCGAATCCATTCACGATAGCTCCAACAACAAGAGTTCTACAAGGAAGGGAACATATACAATGGGAAAAGTTATGTGTACACCTTAACCTGCGAGATATTTGGCATTCTGACAACTTCCAACAAAAAAGGGACTCTCTCTTATTCTCCCAATCAGACAGGCGGAATAGTGGACCCACCCTATCTCGCATTGACCGCATTTATGTGGGCGAGGCTCTAGAAGTGAAGGGAGGGTGGTGTCGCATAACTCCAAGCACGACCTTCTCTGACGATTACCTGGTAGTCGGTCATTTTCAATTGCACCGAAAATGGGGCCCATTCTAGGCTCGCATCCCGCACACTATTTACACAGTTATAGAGGTGAAGGAATAAGTCTCCAACCAATGGTCATTACTCATTAATGACTCATCAACATTTGACAAACTTCTAGCTAAATTAACAAGAGCTTCAACTCTCCTACATGAGATTGTCAAGACCAATTCAGCAAGGATGCTCAGGAAAAGTAACAGGGGACAAAACGGGGACTAATAGCCTTACAATGACTCCAACAGAGATACCCGTCATGTAGTTGGATCGCAGGACAAGTTACCATGGCCAAACATGAACTCATCCTGGCGGAAAAGGAAATAAACGACATGGAGTTTCATGGAATCATGGCGCGATGGATTCGAGTAATGGACAAAACCACGAAGGAATTCTTTCGCTCCAAAGGCCTGAGGCGCACAGCCTCAACCGAGAGGATGGAACAACCACTGAGGATAACGACGAAATGAGGAATATTTCCACAAGTTACTATAAGCGCCTACTTACCGAAGATACTATGGCCATAAGGGAGGACATAAGAGAAGATATTATCCTCCAAAGCATACATGAGAAAGTCATGACGGAAATGAATACATGGCTCATGCGTCCCCTATCAATCATCGAGATATGGGAGGCCCTCTCTGATTTGGATGCAGATAGTTGCCCCAGAATCAACGGCCTCACCCCTCACTTTTTCACATGCCTTTGGGACACTATTAAAGAAGACCTCCTCCAGGCATATGAGGAGATCATCACCTTTGGAAACATGTCGGAGGAATTTGGACAGGGGATGATACATCTCATTCCTAAAAGTGGTGGGAGTGCCAATGACATTAGCAAGTGGTGGCCCATAACTCTTCTCAATACTATCTATAAGTTGCTCGCAAAAATCGTGGCACGTCCTTTAACACTACTTCTCCCTCAACTCATTCATCCATCCCAAACAGGTTTCATTAGAAATCAGAGCATCCTAGACAACCTCTTCTCATTTTGGGAAGCAATAGCCCTTGCAAAGCGTACCAACAACAAGGTAGCGGTGGTGCTACTAGATTTTGAGAAAGCATATGACAGGGTATGTTGGAACTTTCTCAATAGTGTGATGGGGAAACTCGGCTTTCAAGAGACATGGATCAAAGGCATATAGGAACGACATCAGTTGCGTTTCACTAGCAGACGAAAGGGGGCCCTTTTTCCGAATATCTCGATCTATACGACAGGGATACCCACTAGCTCTATCCTTATTTCTATTATACGCCAAAGCACTCTCTTGCTTTCTCAACTCACAGCATCTCAACCTACGTGGTCCTCCCGTGCCTCGTTCTCCCCAAAGCATCCTGGATATAGAATTTGCAGATGACACGGTGGTCTACCTGCAAGGGGACTTGGAAAACCTACAAAAGTTCGAAAGTGGGTTAGCCGTATTTTGCAAGAGATCCAATGCCATGATCAATTGGCACAAATCCTGTGCAATATGGCTTTCTCATGAAACACATCCTGCGTGGCACCCACATCCCGCTTTCAAATGGATCAATCAAAGAGCAAGCACCAAATATTTGGGTTTCCAAATTGGTTTCAACATACCGTCGGAGACTATGATTGCACTCGTTATCCATTCCATTCGACAAAAGTTGATACACTGAATTTCGAAAAAATTGTCGCTAGCGAGTCACATCATAGTGGCAAACTAGGTACTACTCGCAACAACATGGTACAGTCTATCATGTTGGACAATCTCCAAGGAAAGTATACATAAAATTCAACAACTGGTACGCAACTACATTTGGTCTAGTAAGGAAGATCATGTAACTTGTGCCAAGGTGGCATTGCCTATACTCATAGCACCTAAGTCGAGAGGGGGATTGGGTCTTATTGATCCCCTCTCACAATCAAAAGCCTTGCCAAATTTGTGGTGCGAGGACTACAACCAGGAAATGACTGTTGGAAAATGCTACTGCGGTTACGTGTCGCTTACTTTAGGCCACAAAAAGGGGTCAATTGGGCCCCCCAAACGAGATGGATTCTAAACATGGATCTCAAACCTAGTTTCTCCCACCAATTGGAGGACAGATTCAGTGCATCCATGTGGAAAGCATGGTGTGACATTATACGAGGGCTCAAGTGCAATCAACCGAGTTCCGAACCTGCCTGGCTCAGCCAACGTATCCTATGGAACCCATGTATCAAGGATGAATCTAATCAACTACTTGGTTCAAGTAAAGGGTTGTCATGGGGATACATTGCAGAAGGTCCAGGAAAAAGTATAGAATGTTGGAGACAGTTTATGTCATTGCCACTACCAGATCAAGCCAACATATTGTTAATGGGTAAGGGGGCGAAGCCTAGAATGGCTTCACCCCCCCCTCCCGAGGGGGGTTATGATAGAGAGAGAGAAGGAGAGAGTGAAAATAAGAATGACACCAAAATAAGAGGGGAAAAAACTATATCTCATTACATGCCCCATAAGGGGTTTATATAATACATAATGTAACAGTAAATAATATATCCGTTACAAAAAGAGACCGTTCTAAATAAGACCGTTACACATTCTTGTACACATGCACGTAATTGTCCATGTGTCCATACATATACTCATCCTCACACACTCATTTACTTTACACATACACATCATTACACATACCCTTATGCCTCCCCGTATATTCTCATGGGTAACACATACTCCATTGAATCAGGGGCGGATGGACTATGAGGTCGAAAATCATTAACGCTCTACTGATTAGAGAATCCGCTACTCAAAGGAAGACAATGGAGAAATGGATAGGCTACGAGGAGGAGGGATCTTTGATCCCGAGAGGTACGGGAACACCAAACAGGATCGAAGGCTCTGAATTGCGAGACACTGAGACACCAACACAAAATAATGCAATTCGAGTACTCGCGTATACTGGTCATAAATGGATTGTAGATCTTGATCCGATCGAAGTACAACCCAATTGGCACATATGTACTCATGAAAACACATGGCTACATAAGGTCATTTGGGACCCTTTGCAATGGACATAGTGTGATCCTTACGCGGGGCAAGGAAGCAAACCCATCCCTTTCTTCCAGTTCACAACTAGATTGGGTCACCACATTCTAGCTACTCAAACCACCCGAGAGCCAGCTGCTGCAAAGGTTTGGCACACATATCAAGTTCCTCACACAATTATCACCAAGTTTTGGTACAAAATCTGGAAACAACAGCACGCGAGGCGAATTACCACGTTCCAATGGCTATTAATACATAAGTCACTACCAGTGGGAGCATGGGAACGTGGGAACCTTAGCTCTCCTAATTGTGTAGAGTGTCCAAATGCAGTAGAATCAATATGACACGCTTTGTGGTACTGCCCAACGTCCCGTCGAATATGGCGGGGGGTTGGCCGCTTGTTACAATTATGCTAGGTGCAAGACTCAATCAAGTGGGGAAATATATGTTGGCTATCATGGCAGACCCCAATTGGCAGATACGAGCATCAGGAGGAGGGGATGACTTTGATGATAAAAGCACAAGAGGTTTTTTTCTCCACCATCGGCAATGTCCACTCAACTCCTCTTAATGACAAATCTCAAGTTGTGGTGGAATTGGTTAGCCCAATAACTCTTTGGATTCTATGGAAACAACGGTGTGAATGTTAATGTGCGGAAGGGTAAGACAGAATCGGCTCAACCGGATAGCAACAGAAAGTGAGATGAAGGTTTAATGGAAAAGCTTCAAACACAGAGGAGACAGAGAGAGTTGAACATAAAGCTATATTCAAAAATTAACTCTAAAACTCTGTACATACAACATGCTAAACAACACTATTTATACAAATCCATAAAGGACTAACAGAAGTGCTGACAGGTACTTCAATGCTCACAAGTGTGACTGACACTAACTACGAGACAATGATTACCTAGTAGTCTAGGCTACTACTAGGCTTCCAGTTCCCGCTCAAATCTGACTCTCTGATCCGGCTCCCCGATATGGCTGGTTGTTTCCGGATACCAATCTGAATCCGGTTGAGCTTGCTCGCTCAACAAACGGTGTAGACGGGTCTTCTCCAACCAAACCGCGCAACCAACAATGTTACTGCAAGAGATACGGAGTGAAATTGTAGCCACTCTAAAGAGCCAATATGATGGCCTCAATAGCGGCTCCGATGGAGTTGAAAGACAAGGAATAGCCTTCATCCAACAATGGTCGTCCTCTCCATTTCTTGAGTCATTGGGCATCCACATAAGATGGAACTATCGCGTCCCTACAGGGATTTGTACATAATAATCTCATTTGTAAAATTTTATAACTAATGGAAGGATTTTTTTGGAAAAATAAAATAAAATATTAAAAGAAAACTTTCTAAAATCCTAAATATACGTGCCCCCCTTTTAAAATGGAACTTTCAAACACAAATAAGCATATTGTGGCGGTCACATGGACCACATGTGACCGCCACAATATCTACATATATTCCTTTGACATAATAACACACATACACATGTTTATACATTATCTACATAGTTAAATAAAAACATGTACATATATATACACTAACTATGAGACAATGATTACCTAGTAGTCTAGGCTACTACTAGGCTTCCAGTTCCCGCTTGAATCCGGCTCTCCAATCTGGCTCCCTGATCCGACCGGTTGTTTCCGGATACCATCCGGATACCGATCCGGCTCAGGCTTATTCAGCCGATCCGGATCCGGTTCAGCTTGCTCGCTCAACACTCCCCCTCAAGCTCAACTTGAGGTCGGATCGTGGTGTTAGTGTCCGCTGCAGCCGATTCTTCGACCCGGCTCCTTCTGGCATTGCTCCGCCTCGCTCACGTTCCTCGTCTAGTCCGGTCTTGTTTTCCACGACCCTTCTGGTTCTACGCACCTCAACCTCCTCGGTCGGCTTGTCTGCTCAACAAGCCCATTTCAGCTCCCTCGTTGCTGCGACTCCGGCGCTTGTCGACCGTCGGTTGCTTTGTGTTGGCGTCAACTTCCGCTGCGTCCGTGTCCGCTTGGCCTTTAGTTGATCTGACTTCTCCGAATCTTGAACCGAATCAGTGTCCTTCGATTCATTCCATCTCTTGTCTGAGTCATTGTTGTCCAACTCGTCTTCCGGTTTCAGGCCCTTCACCACACCGGACCACGTCCGGGTCTTGGCCTTTTTCTTCCGGTTGGCTCTGTCCTTCTTGACTCTGCTGCCGTTGCCACTTGTTCCGACCTTTTCAGATGTGTCAACTCCTTCGATTAGCTCGGCTTCCTTTTTCCTCTTGTCTCCCCCTTTGTTGGTTCTTTCTTCCTCTCCGACTCCTTGTCCGGTGCCATCCGTTCCCTTTCCTTTTCTCCCCCTCAAGTGCACGTCAAGATGTTGAACACCAAGCATTTCAATGAAATGTTGCAACTTGTCCGATCCGAGCGGTTTGGTGAAGATATCGGCAATTTGCCGATCCGTCTAGACATACCGAAGTTCTACTTCACCGCTCAAAACCTGCTCACGCACAAAGTGATAGTGGACTTCTATGTGCTTCGTCCGAACATGGAACACGGGGTTCTTGGCGAGCTGAATGTTGCTCATGTTATTACAATAGAGTAGTATTGGGGTCGGGACCTCAAACCGTAGGTCTTGCAGCAGTCGCCGAAGCTAGATGGCTTCACAGGTGGCATTGGTAGTGCCCCAGTATTCAGCCTCAGTGCTCGACAGAGCCACTATTAGCTGCATTTTGCTGCTACCCAGAGAAAACATGTAACCGGAGGTGGATCGACGATCTGATGCATCATCGGCCCAGTCGGCATCTATATATCCGACTAGTTCTTCGGTTATACCATGCTGGTATAACAGTCCCCAGTCCTTCGTGCCGCTCACATACCGGAGTATCTGGTGTGCGCACTTAAGGTGCTCGACGGTTGGCTTCTACATGAACTGGTTGATCACTCTGACCGGGCAACTGAGGTCAGGTCGAGTGATCGTCAAGTATATCAGGCTTCCGACGATTTGTCGGCACCGTTGCTCATCGCAGGCCAGTCCGAAATTGGAACAGAGCTTCTGGTTTCGGTCCAGGGGTGTGGAGACAGGTCGGCACTCCGTTATACCGAACTTGTACAACATATTCAACACATAGTGTTGTTGTGAGAGCAATATGCCATCGGGGGTTCGGATCACCTCGATCCCAAGAAAATAATGAAGGTCCCCCAGGTCCTTCATTTCAAATGCGTCCGACAACTGGGACTTTACTCGGCCGATTTCATTGAGTCTGGGTCCGGTGATGACCAAATCATCTACATAAAGCAAGATGCAAACCGGACCGTCCGAACCTTGCCAGATGAACAATGATGAGTAGGATTTAGAGGTCACAAACCCCATCTTACGCAACCAGTGCGTGATCTTCGCATTCCAAGCTTGGGGGGCTTGTTTCAGACCATAAAGCGACTAAAAACCGGGAGGTTGGATCATATAGACCCGTTCTTCAAGGTCACCTTGAAGAAACGCATTCTTCACGTCCATCTGGTGAAGATGCCACCCCCTTGCCACAACAACCGTCAGTACCACACGAACCGTCGTCATCTTCGCTACCAGGGCAAAGGTCTCGTCGTAATCGATTCTCTGGGTCTATGCATATCCCTTTGCCACTAATCGAGCCTTGTACCGGTTAACCAAACCTTCGGCATTGTACTTTACCTTGTACACCCATTTGCAACCGATCGGTTTACAATGTCGGGGAGGGTCAACGAGGTCCCATGTGTCGTTGGCATCTAGCCCGCATTTCTTCCTCCATAGCGGCACACCAATTTGTGTCCTTTGCCGCTTCTGCGTAGCTCTCCGGCTCACACACTTCCGCCACC
Source organism: Azolla caroliniana (assembly GCF_043228905.1). Taxonomy (NCBI): domain Eukaryota; kingdom Viridiplantae; phylum Streptophyta; class Polypodiopsida; order Salviniales; family Salviniaceae; genus Azolla; species Azolla caroliniana. Next base: position 8,660,424 of record NW_028230441.1, on the reverse strand, counting down.
TTAGTCATGAACGCATAATGATGCGCCATGTACTCATTGTACCCGTACCGCATAACAGGGTTCTTCAGGCGGGAAGACCAACGTAATTTGGTATTACCCAATTTGGGGCCCTTCTTGGTCAGGTCAGACTTCGTTCCCGAAGATCCGCCTTCATCCTTTCTGGAGTCGGATTCGCTCCGATCCAACTCAACGTTGCTAGTTTCGTATTCCGGCATCTTCTTCTTCCCCTTCTCTTTGAGCGTGAACCGTCTCCTTGGTTCCTTGCGCGGGGAGAGCACGGCAGAGTCTCCACTACTCGCCGGTTCCTCATCCGACTGGTCATCCCGACTCAGCCGCTCATTCGGTCCACTTAGTCGGAATGAGATCAGACTCTCTTCTAGAGTGCCGAAGACTTCATCTTCTACCTAAACCTCCTCAGGCTCACTAGCCTCATCTTCCGGAATCGGGTCTTCGTCAGGAGTTGGAGTCGGTAAGGAGTACCATGATGCCGTCTCATCAAACTCGACATTTCGGCTTACTCAGACCTGCCTAGTCTAGGGGTTATAGCACTTATACCCCTTTTGCTCATGCGAGTAACCGACTAGAATGCACTTCTCTGACTTCAGATCCAGCTTCCTCCGCTTCTCATCCGGTACATGCACATATGCTATGCTACTGAATATCCGAAGGTGTCTCAAATTCGGCTTTCGCCTGAAATACAGCTCATGTGCTAACACCTTGTCACCGATCCGGTTTTGGATGTAGACGGTCATCCGGACCACCTCGGCCCAGTAGAAATGGGGCATGGTCTTCTCCTCCAGCAATGCCCTTGCCGCGTCGACAATCGACCGGTTCTTCCTTTCGGCCACACTGTCTTGCTCCGGTGTGTACCTGCAGCTAAATTCTCTCTGAATTCTGTTCTGCTGCAGATAATTGTTGAATTGGCCGGAAAAGTATTCTTTCCTGCCATCCGAACGCAGGCACTTATCTTCCTCTCCGTTTCCCATTCAACCAAGCTTTGAAGGTTCCGGAAACACTCGAAGACTTCGCTCTTCCTCTCGATGAGGTAGATCCACGTGTGCCAGTTGTAGTCGTCAATGAAGGAGACGAAATACCGACTCCCACCAAGACTAACGTTTTGTGCCGGTCCCCATACATCCGAATGGATTAAACTAAGCTTGTTATGGCTCTAGTTTTGATCGGTGGGGAATGAAAGCCAGTGTTGCTTCCCAAGTTGGCAGGCTTCACAAATTTCAGCCTTCGATTGCAGGTCTTGAAGCCTCCAATAATTGACGTGGCCAATCCGCTTGTGCCAACGGTCGATGTCCGATTCGACCTTCTGCCCTTTCGCAAACATAGTGATACCGACATCATTAGTGTTGAGGATGAACATCCTCCCGTCTCTACACCCTTGTGCAATTATCCGACCCTCTTCCTTGATGAAGCACCCTAGGTGCGTAAACCGCACCTGCATCCCTTGGTCGACGATTTGTCCAACTGACACCAAGTTCTTTGTGATAGTCGGAACGTGTAGTACGTTCATCAGCTTCCCCCTTTGTCCGACATGGCTTAAAGGGACTTCTCCGACATGCACAATTGGGTGAGGGGTGTTGTCTTAGGTTTCGACAATCCCCGGTTGTTCCGGTTTCTCCAAAAAAGAGAACCACTCTTCATGGTTCGTCATGTGGTTGGACGCTCCGGAATCAACATACCATACTTCCTCTGATCCAAAAGTAGTCTTCTTCATTGAGTTAGCCTTGTGCTTCATCACGAAGGCTGGCCTTTTACCGGTTTTCCCGGTTTTGGATCCTTCTGCGTAGTGCAAGCTTTGCCAGTTCTCTCGACCGGTTTTGCCAGATCCGGATTTGTCCGAATCGGCGCACTTCTTCCAGCACTCACTTTCCCTGTGGCCCTTTTTGCCACAGTACCAGCATTCCGTGTCGGCTTTTCCTTGCCGGTTCCCGGCGCCTCTTTGACTCCCCCTGCTTGTGGAGGGTCCGGAACTACTGTCGGCACAAACTCTGTGCCTCCGGTCCTGCTCTTGTCAGCCGCCTCCATTGCATGCCGACCCACCTCGTCCACCACGTCCATGGGGCCGATTTGTCTCCGTGTACAGCATCCGGCCGTCCGATTGAGTGGTCCTTGACCCACCCGCCTGGTTTTCTTCGACCATCAGCATCGATTGCAAGACGAAGAAGGACGGTGGTTTCTCCCGGGTGCAGATCGTTATCCGGATTGGCCCATACCTTTGTGCTAGATCACCGAGGCAAATTTGTACCATCTCATCTTCATCCACCGTCACGTTGATGGACCTGAGTGCATCGCAAATCTCCTTTATCTTGGTGGTTAGTTCGTAACCGACATGTCTCTTTTTTGGATGTTGTTCAACTCTTGTTGGAGCTGCAACTTACGAGTTGTGGTACTTGCGGCAAAAATCTTCTGTAGATTTTCTCAGGCCTCCTTCGGCGTCTTTGCATCCTTGATGTAGCTGAGCATTTGATCATGCACACGGACGCGAGACAGTACAATACTTGACTCACTCCTTGCTCCCATAGTGGGAAGTCTTTGTGTGACGGCTCCGGTGCTACTTCATTTGTTCCTTCCACGAAGCTCCAATATCCATGCCCTAGCAGGTACTGGTGCATTTTATAGGACCAGGACGCGTACTTGCTCCGGTCGAGCTTCTCTGTTGGAAGTGAACTCACCATTCCTCTGTCCATATCTTCTCTCTATCTGTTGTTGTCGGGTTCTAGGGTTAGTTTACGAAAGCAAGTGTTGGCTGCAGAGGATCTCAACCCTCGCGCTCTGATACCATGTGAATGTTATTGTGCGGAAGCATCAGACAGAACTGGTTCAGCCAGATAGTAACAGAAAGTGAGATGAAGATTTAATGGAAAAGCTTCAAACACGGAGGAGACAGAGAGAGCTGAACATAAAGCTATATTCAAAAATTAACTATAAAACTTTATAAATACAACATGTTAAACAACACTATTTATACAAGTCCATAAAGGACTGATAGAAGTACTGACAGGTACTTCAATGCATACAAGTGCGACTGACACTAACTACGAGACAATGATTACCTAGTAGTCTAGGCTACTACTAGGCTTCCGGCTCACGCTCTAATCTGGCTCTCCGATCCGGCTCCCCGATTCGGCCGGTTGTTTCCGGATACCAATCTGAATCCGGTTGAGCTTGCTCGCTCAACAAACGCTGTAGACGAGTCTTCTCCAACCAAACCGCGCAACCAACAATGTTACTTCAAGAGATATGGAGTGAAATTGTAGCCACTCTAAAGAGCCAATATGATGGCCTCAAGGGCGGCTCCGATGGAGTTGAAAGACAAGGAATAGCCTTCATCCAACAATGGACGTCCTCTCCCTTTCTTGAGTCAATGGGCATCCACATAAGATGAAACTATCGCGTCCCTACAAGGATTTGTACATAATAAGTGTCATGATATGGCAAGACTCGAACCCATGACCTTATGCTACATGGGTCGAGCTCTTGACCATTAGATTATACATTGTAATACATAAAATATTATTTTCATTTATGTTTTATTATAGAAAATTGATGTATATTCTAGATTTCTCTGGAACATTCTAGAAACTTCAGGAGTATTCCTTAGAACACTATAAAAGGAGGCACAAGGCATTATTTCGAACCAAATCGGTTCAACGCCAATCTTAAGCCTTCTAGTTACTGTACATTTTCTTCACATAATATATATCTTTTCTTATCATCACTCTCTCTCTCTCTTGATCTCTCTCTCCCTCCCTCTCACTCACTCTTTCCTTCTCTCGAGAGTTCTTCACCTCTCTTAGTACTAATACTTCTTTTAGTACTAAGTCCTTCTCTGTCTTAGTATTGTTCCTGACAGTTTAAACCGATTTGCCCTACCTTCTGTCTCTCTCATTTCCTACTAATCTCTTATTCCTCTTTTCTTTCATCCCATGGCCACTGTTAGCGCTGAAGAATATCAATCTGTTTTCTCGGAATTTCAATGCTTGAAAGAGAAGTTCCATGCTTTGGAACAAGAAAACCAACGGTTGTTGGGGGATCTTCAGCAAATCTCCTTAGAAAAGCAGCAAACGCAACAACATCATGGGGAACTTGCGTTACGCGTGCAACAACTCGAAGCAACCATCGTAGCGATGCAACAACAAGGGCCCGGAACACAAGGGATTCATAAAGAACCCAAGATTGGCCTTCCCACGAAGTTCGATGGAACGCGATCGCAGTTTAGAGGGTTCCTTAACCAGGTACGATTAGTTATTCAAATGCATCCTTCCCGGTATCCCACCGATGCATCACGAGTGGGTTTAGTAGGCACTTTGTTAAGTGGCTCAGCGTTGGCATGGTTCGCTCCACTATTAGAAAAGTGTTGGGATTACGGTCCCTCCGGATGGGATGTCCGGAGATGAATGACGGCAAGCCCGGTTGCGGTTACGGAACCGGATGATGAAGAGTACCCGGCATGAAGCCGGATGAAGAGTACCCGGATGCGGATCCGGATGATGAAGAGTACCCGGCATGAAGCCGGATGAAGAGTACCCGGATACGGATCCGGATGATGAAGAGTACCCGGCATGAAGCCGGATGAAGAGTACCCGGATACGGATCCGGATGATGAAGAGTACCCGGCATGAAGCCGGATGAAGAGTACCCGGATACGGATCCGGATGATGAAGACCCCGGCTACGGAGCCGGATGACGAATGTACCCGGAGAGAGATCCGGATGCAGGGACATATTTGTGAATATGTTTGCTAAGAGCCCTTGAGGCTATATTTGTAAATATCCCGAAAGTCATATATGTATAAATATGACTTAGGGCAAACAGTTATAATGTTGTTGCTTATTTTTCATGAGAAGTGAGAGCAGCCGAGAGAGAGAGATAGAAACGAAGAGGTCGACGCCTCTGTGTAATACCGCCGCCTGTGGCGAGGACAGCGAGCTCAAGGTCGTCGCCTTGCAGCTCGCCATTGTATATTCCAGTGTATAGTGATAGTTGGAGTCGTGCACTCCCGTGGTTTTTCCCGTTTAGGGTTTTCCACGTTATACCCTGTGTATTCGTCTCTCTGTGTCTTTTTCCCATTTTCTGCTGCATTGATCCGTGTTGTCTCGGTTGTGGCCGAGAGGCGAAAGGTTTGATAGCGTCAAACCCCCTTCGAACTGGTATCAGAGCACGGTAACACAGAAAATGGAAGGCGGCGGTAGTGGGCCTCCGGGCATGATGGTGTTGAACTCACAGAACTACGCCGACTGGAAGATAAAGATGGAAGACCTTCTCATCGTCCGAGACCTGTACGAACCGATCGACAATGCCGAGATACCCAAGGGGGTAATAGAGTCGGAGTGGAAGCTCCTGAACCGGAAAGCCGTAGCGACGATCCGGCAATATGTCGATGTAAGTGTCCTGCAACATGTGGCGAACGATACGAACGCCTATGAGATGTGGAAGAAGCTGTCGGGCCTCTATGAGAGGAAGAATGCGTTAAACCGGACCTCCCTGATGAGAAAGATAGTGAACCTCAAGTACCGGGACGGCGAGAGTATGGTGGAACACGTAAGCACGTTCATGGGATTCGTGAACCAGCTTGCGGCGATCAAGTTCCCGTTGGAGGATGCCATGCAAGCCATCATCCTGATGTGTACATTGCCGGACAGCTGGGAGAACTTGGTGGTGACCCTCAGCACCTCCTGCACCGAAGATAACTTGTCCCTACAAACAGTAAAGACAAGTATTTTGAACGAAGAAGCGCGTCGGAGAGATAAAGCACCGGCCTCCGACTCGAAGGCGCTGCTTACCGAATCGGAACGGGGAAGACAATGGAACCGGAGTCCACAAAGACGGGAGAAGTCGGGGACCCGGTCGCAGTCAAGAGGAAGACCCACATGCTTCCACTGTGGGAAGCCGGGGCACTTCCGGAAGAATTGTCGGCATTACCAAAAGGACAACGGAGCCGACGACACCGATTTGAAGAAGTCACCGGAGAGAAACGGTGCATACCGGGGAGCCACGGACCGGAGAGGTCCGGATCGGCGAGGGCAGGACCGGAAAGGAACGACGGCACTCGCGGCAAGTGAGGAAGAAATCATGCTCATCACCGAAGAAGGTGAGCTAAACATTGCCGGCGATGAGACGACCTGGGTGGTCGATTCCGGAGCGTCGTTCCACCTGACCCCGGAAAGAAGATACTTCTCATCCTACACAGCCGGTGAGCATGGCTGTGTTCGGATGGGAAATGAAGGTACGTGCCGGATCGCCGGCATAGGAGACGTGTGGTTGACAACCTCGACCGGATGCAAAATGCTGCTGAAGGATGTTCGACACGTTCCGGAGGTTCGATTGAACCTGATTTCGGCCGGGAGGCTAGACGATGAAGGCTACACGGGTAGCATCCGGAACGGTGTCATGAAGTTCAGCAAAGGGAGCCTGATAGTGGCTCGGGCCCGGAAGATCAACACACTGTACCTGATGAATTCCCGGCTATGTCCGGAGGAGTTGAATGTGGCAGCCGACACTGCCGGTGAGCTGTGGCACAAGAGACTGTGCCACATGAGTGAGAAGGGGATGAAGAGGCTTGCAGAAGACAACCTTATTCCAGTGAAGCATGTGCACCTGGAGAAGTGCACCGACTGCCTGGCCGGTAAGCAAAACCGGACCTCCTTCCACTCAAGGCCACCGACGAGACGTAGTGCACCATTGGAGCTGGTGCACACTGACGTGTGTCAAGTAGAAACGAAGTCACATGGCAGAGCCCAGTACTTCGTGACATTCATTGATGACCACAGCCGGAAGCTGTGGACGGCGCCGTTGAAGACAAAGGACCAAGTGTTGGGCGTCTTCAAAGAACTCCACGCGAGAGTGGAAAGGGAATCCGGCAAGAAGCTGAAAGCGATACGAGCGGATAACGGAGGGGAATACCGGGGGCAGTTCCAGGAGTACTGTCGCTCGAAGGGAATCCGACTCGAGTTTACTGTGCCGAAGACGCCGGAACTGAACGGGCTGGCCGAGAGGATGAACCGGACCATAATGGAGAGGGTCCGGAGTATGCTGGCGCATGCGAAATTACCCAAGGGGTTTTGGGCTGAGGCAATGTCGACGGCGACATATGTGATAAACCGATCACCCTCAGTACCTTTGGACGGAGACACGCCGCAGAAAGTGTGGACCGGTAAGGAAGTGTCCTACCGGCATCTGAAGGTGTTCGGGTGTCTCGCATATGTGCATGTGGCAAAGGACCGGAGAGGAAAGTTAGATCCAAAGACCCGGCCATGCATATTCCTCGGTTACGGTGACGACGAGTTCGGCTACCGAGTATGGGACCCGGTCGACAAGAAGATATTCAGGAGTCGAGATATCATCTTCATGGAGGACAAGACGCTCGCCGACTGGGAGTCGGAGAAGAAGATGAAGAGCTCCAAGTCGACCGGTGAGGATAAACTCTACGAGGAGCAGTCCCGACCGGCAAGGGACCGGTTAACACTCGAAGACCCGGCCGAAGACGGTGAAGAAACAGAACCGGCCGAAGAAGATGAAAATGATACCGGAACCGGCCCCGATCCCGAAATGAATTCGGATGAAGAAGAAGAATCGGAAGAACCGGTTACCGAAGCTCCCGAACGGAGATATCCTCTAAGAGAGAGAAGGGCCCCCCGGAGATTTCCGGAACCAGAGCACGTGCTGCTAACCGACGAGGGGGAGCCGGAGAGCTTTGAAGAAGCAAAGCACGACACCCAGAGCCGCAGGTGGTTAAGTGCCATGCAGGAGGAGATGGATTCCCTGCATGAGAACCACACATATGAACTTGTGGAGTTGCCGAAAGGAAAGCGGGCACTTCGAAACAAGTGGGTGTTCAAGCTGAAACCGGGAGATGCCGGAAACTCCCCGAGATACAAAGCCAGGATCGTGGTGAAGGGGTTCCAGCAGAAGAAGGGCGTCGACTTCGACGAGATATTTGCCCCGGTAGTGAAGATGACCTCCATCCGGACGGTGCTGAGCATAGCGGCAAGCAAGGACCTCGAGGTAGAACAGATGGACGTGAAGACGGCATTCCTTCACGGTGACCTCGAAGAAGAGATATACATGCAGCAACCGGAAGGATTCGAGAAGAAAGGGAAGGAGCACCTGGTATGCCGGTTGAAGAAGAGCCTTTACGGACTGAAGCAGGCTCCCCGGCAATGGTACCGGAAGTTCGACTCTTTCATGACCGACGAAGGGTACCACAAAACGCAGTCCGATCACTGCGTGTTTGTGAAGAAGTTCGAGGGAGGAGACTTTCTAATACTCCTCCTGTACGTGGACGACATGTTGATCGTCGGACGGGACCAGGTCAAGATACGGATGCTGAAGAAGGCTCTTCAGCGAACCTTCTCAATGAAGGACTTGGGTCCGGCGAGGCAAATACTAGGGATGCACATCATCCGGGACCGGAAGAAGAAGCAGTTGTGGCTGTCACAGGAGAAGTACGTGACAAAGGTGCTTCACCGGTTCAACATGTCGGAAGCAAGACCGGTCGGGTCGACCCTCCCGGCAAACTGCAAGTTGTCCAGCAAGCAAAGTCCCAAGACAAAGGCTGAAAAGGAGGATATGATGAAAGTGTCATATGCCTCAGCCGTCGGGAGCTTGATGTACGCCATGGTGTGTACGAGACCGGACATAGGATATGCAGTCGGAGTGGTGAGCCGGTACATGAGCAATCCCGGCAAAGAGCATTGGAACGCGGTCAAGTGGATACTCCGATACCTGAAGGGCACGGCAAACGTGTGCCTCCGATTCGGCTCCGGTAAGCCCCAACTCGACGGCTTCACCGATTCGGATATGTCGGCTGATGCAGATACCAGCCGGTCCACATCAGGGTATGTGATGACCTATGCAGGGGGAGCCGTTTCGTGGCAGTCGAGGCTGCAGAAGACGGTTGCGTTGTCAACCACGGAGGCGGAGTACATGGCAGCTGTTGAAGCCGGCAAGGAAATAATATGGATGAAGGACTTCATTAGAGAGCTCGGTATCCAACAGGAGGAGTACCGACTCTACTGCGACAGTCAGAGTGTCATCCACCTTGCGAAGAACGCGGCCTACCATTCCCGGACGAAACACATCCAGCGTAGATACCACTGGATCCGGGAAAGGATAGAAGACAAGGAGTTCGTGCTGACGAAGATCCACACGGACGAGAACGGGTCGGATATGCTGACCAAGGTACTTACACCCGACAAGCTGGAAGCATGCCGAAAGAGGATCGGATTAGAGAGACATCCCATGCCGAAGTGAAGGGGGAGTTTGTTGGGATTACGGTCCCTCCGGATGGGATGTCCGGAGATGAATGACGGCAAGCCCGGTTGCGGTTACGGAACCGGATGATGAAGAGTACCCGGCATGAAGCCGGATGAAGAGTACCCGGATGCGGATCCGGATGATGAAGAGTACCCGGCATGAAGCCGGATGAAGAGTACCCGGATACGGATCCGGATGATGAAGAGTACCCGGCATGAAGCCGGATGAAGAGTACCCGGATACGGATCCGGATGATGAAGAGTACCCGGCATGAAGCCGGATGAAGAGTACCCGGATACGGATCCGGATGATGAAGACCCCGGCTACGGAGCCGGATGACGAATGTACCCGGAGAGAGATCCGGATGCAGGGACATATTTGTGAATATGTTTGCTAAGAGCCCTTGAGGCTATATTTGTAAATATCCCGAAAGTCATATATGTATAAATATGACTTAGGGCAAACAGTTATAATGTTGTTGCTTATTTTTCATGAGAAGTGAGAGCAGCCGAGAGAGAGAGATAGAAACGAAGAGGTCGACGCCTCTGTGTAATACCGCCGCCTGTGGCGAGGACAGCGAGCTCAAGGTCGTCGCCTTGCAGCTCGCCATTGTATATTCCAGTGTATAGTGATAGTTGGAGTCGTGCACTCCCGTGGTTTTTCCCGTTTAGGGTTTTCCACGTTATACCCTGTGTATTCGTCTCTCTGTGTCTTTTTCCCATTTTCTGCTGCATTGATCCATGTTGTCTCGGTTGTGGCCGAGAGGCGAAAGGTTTTTCAGCAAATCTCCTTAGAAAAGCAGCAAACGCAACAACATCATGGGGAACTTGCGTTACGCGTGCAACAACTCGAAGCAACCATCGTAGCGATGCAACAACAAGGGCCCGGAACACAAGGGATTCATAAAGAACCCAAGATTGGCCTTCCCACGAAGTTCGATGGAACGCGATCGCAGTTTAGAGGGTTCCTTAACCAGGTACAATTAGTTATTCAAATGCATCCTTCCCGGTATCCCACCGATGCATCACGAGTGGGTTTAGTAGGCACTTTGTTAAGTGGCTCAGCGTTGGCATGGTTCGCTCCACTATTAGAAAAGGAATCTCCGTTACTCAACAATTTTGAAGAGTTTCTAGGTGAGTTTAAAGCATGTTTCAGAGATACTGACAGCATCAGGACCGCAATCAACAAAATTCGGCGATTACGCCAAGGTGACCGTCCAGCCTCCGCATACGCTGCAGATTTTCGCCTACTCGCCGCCGATATCCCTTGGGATGATCAAGCGTTGATGGAGCAATTCCGTTATGGTTTACACAATGATGTCAAGGATTTACTCTTGACCTTCCCCGAAGAGCCAAAGTCCTTAACAGAAGCAATCAGTCGCGCGGTGAGATGTGACAACCGCCTCTTTGAGCGACGTTCGGAACGACAGCTACAGATGCCGAGGGCAAGATCAGAGCCCACCTACGCCTCAGTGGTAGCAAGACCTTTTCCGAGGGAGTCATATAATGTGCCTCCAGCGAATACTCCGACTCCGATGGAGATTGACACTACACGTCGTCGAGGGCCATTATCCAAAGAAGAAAAGCAACGACGCCGTACAAATCGACTATGTCTTTACTGCGGTGGACCAGGACATATTGCAATAAATTGCCCCCATAGGCCAAGAAGACAGGTAAACCAAATAGTCGTTAGTTCTAATTGTACTAAACCTGAGCCTATTTCAGTAGGGATATCTGATAGTCCTAATAGTACTAATAGCCCAGATCTAGCGAACAAATTTGATGTCCTTAGTCAGTTAGAAGAAGAGTTAAACGACTAAGTCCAGCCAAAATAGGAGCTGTTTGGTTGGACAGCCCTAGATCTGTGCAGCCCATTAGTGGTTCCATTCCCTCTAAGCAAGTTAGTGATGTGTTCGTAGCCCAAGTAATAGTTAGTACTAAAAGTACCCCTCCAGTACATGTCCTAGCACTCCTAGATTCCGGAGCTAACTCTTGCTTTATGGATAAGAAATTTGCTCAAGCTCATAAGATATCCCTAAGAAAACTCCAGTGTCCAGCCTCTGTAGTAGTCATTGATGGACGTCCCATTGCTTCCGGAAATATCATAGAAGAGTAAGAGTCCATTAATATTGTCCTAGATAACTTAGCATGTGTAGTATCATTTAATATTATTAGTATCCCAGAACATCCCATAGTTTTAGGATTACTGTGGTTCGAGTTACATAACCCAGACATAGATTGAAGAACAAGAGAAATCCGGTGTCGACAAACCCAAGGGTCAACTCAAAAGATGGCAACCATTTCGCTACGTCAGTTGCGTAAAGAAGGGCACAAGGAGGAAATGTTCCTCTTTGCAATATCAGTAAACCCCTCCAGCACCACTAAAGAAGAATCCACCGTTCAACTTCCCGAGAAGTATCGTCATTACGCCGATGTGTTCGATAAAGTACAAGCCAACACACTTCCTCATCATCGACCGTACGATTGCCCCATCGATTTACAACCGGGAAAAGAGCCGCCATGGGGACCGATCTACAATTTGTCACCAACCAAGCTGGAAGTCCTTCGGGCCTATATAGAGGAGAATTTGGAAAATGGTTTCATCCGGCATTCGAAATCTCCAGTGGGCGCGCCCATTTTCTTCGTCAAGAAAAAGGATGGATCGCTTCGTCTCGTTGTAGATTACCGTGGCCTGAATAAGGTTACAATCAGGAATAGGTATGCTCTTCCCCTTATCTCAAGTCTTTTAGAACGGATCAATGGTGCCAGGTTCTTCACGAAGATTGACTTACGGGGAGCATATAACCTCGTACGGATCCGACCAGGAGACGAATGGAAGACCGCGTTTCGCACCAGATATGGGCACTTCGAGTATACGGTCATGCCGTTCGGCCTCACTAATGCACCGACAATCTTCCAGCACATGGCTAATGATATATTCCGAGATCTTTTGGATGATTGTTTGATCATCTATTTGGATGATCTACTGGTTTATTCAAAGACCCAAGAAGAACATGATTCTCATGTACTATTAGTACTAAAACGACTTCGAGAACATGGTCTGTATGCAAAGCTGGAAAAATGTAGTTTCGGATGCAACCAAGTGGAATTTCTCGGCTACATCATTTCATCAGAAGGCATCTCCATGGACCCAGCTAAGATTAAAACGGTGGTAGAATGGCAGACTCCACGTTCGGTGCGAGATGTGCAATGCTTCCTAGGCTTTGCCAATTTTTACCGGAAGTTCATACAAGATTACTCAAAGATCGTTCTACCTCTCACATAACTTACCAGGAAGGGACAACCGTTCATCTGGTCTGAAGAAACGGATGTGGATTTCGAGAGTCTTAAAAAGGCATTTACCTCGGCTCCAATTCTAGCTCATGTCGATCCGGAAAAACCATTCATTATCGAAGCTGACGCATCGGATTTTGCATTGGGTAGCATTCTGTCACAACAGGGGAATGATGAGAAGCTACATCCTTTCACTCACGCAAGTTTGACACCACCGGAATCAACTACGAAATTCATGATAAGGAGCTATTGGCAATAGTGGATTCTTTTATGCAATGGAGGCATTTTCTGGAGGGATCCTCTCATCCAGTCACCGTATTTAGTGACCACAAGAACCTTGCCTACTTTCAGGATGCTCGTGTGTTGAATCGACGTCAAGCTCGGTGGGCCCACTTCCTCACGCGTTTCGACTTCAAAATTACATATCGTCCGGGGAAGCACCAAGGGAAGGCAGATGCATTATCACGGTGTTCGTATCTAGCACCCCGTCTCGGCGAGCCAGCTTCCGATAACCAAAAACAAGTCATCTTGGGACCGGCACGACTACAAGCAACACAGATCTTTGACATGCCCATAGATTCCCGCGTTATCGATACCATACGCGAAGACTTGAAGACAGATGCGTTCGCCCAAGCTATACTAGCACAAATTGATCCCTCTCGAGCGTCGTGTTCACAGTCGCAACCACCAGGTATGGACTATCGGCAATTGAAATACCATGATGGATTACTCTTCTTTAAAGAACTTTTGTATGTTCCTAATGGTTCTTGCCGCCTTCAAGTAGTACAAAACTGTCATGACACATATACAGCTGGGCATTTTGGTAGTACTAAAACACTACATTTAGTACAACGATCATTCTGGTGGCCCTATATGCGACAATTTGTCGAGGATTTTGTTTGGACTTGTGATACATGTTGCAGAGCAAAAATGCCAAGGCATCATCCATATGGTTTATTAGAACCATTACCAATTCCAAGCAAGCCGTGGCAGTCCATTGCTCTAGACTTCATCACAGATCTTCCAGTCTCTAAGGGGTTCAATGCGATTCTAACGGTAGTCGATCGATATACGAAGATGGCTCATTTCTTGCCATGTACTAAGGAGATCTCCAGTGAAGACACTGCCGAAATTGTCATGCGTGAAGTATGTCGGCATCATGGACTTCCCGATAGTATCATCAGCGACCGTGGACCCCAGTTCGTGTCAAAATTCTGGAAGCACCTTTTTAACATGCTCAAGGTCAGTTGTAACCTCTCCTCCGGCTACCACCCACAAACCGACGGCCAAGCCGAACGAACCAATCAAACGTTGGAGCAGTATTTGCGGTGCTTTCTCAGCTATCATCAGGATGACTGGGCAGATATTCTCCACTTCGCCGAATTTGCCTATAACAACTCTATCCACGCATCCACGAAAGTTACACCATTTTATGCTTATACGGGATGTCACCCCCGGTGGTGTGTACTTGAAACCCCAGAGGTGTCCACAAATCCTTGCGCAGAGGATCGTTTGGAGAGGTTACGCAAGATACAAGCGGATTTGTCTACTCATCTCCAACAAGCTCAACAAACACACAAGGTTTATGCGGATGTATGGCTACTCCGACGACACATCAAGACTACTCGCCCATGCGAGAAGTTGGATTATCGGCGATTAGGTCCTTTCCGTATTATAGGAAAGATTAATGATGTCGCTTTTCGTCTTGATCTACCTCCACAACTTCGGATACATCCGGTGTTTCATAGTTCTCTCCTCGAACCCTATCAAGAGAGCACCATCCCAAGCTGTATTACATAGCCTCCACCCCCGATCAAGCTTGAAGATGGACCTGAGTACGAGGTTGCCGCCATCCTTGATTCCAAGTTTGTTCGCAACAAGCTCTACTATCTAGTCGATTGGCTAGGATATAGTCCCAGCGAGCGTACTTGGGAACCGATAGAGAATGTCACCAATGCTTGTGCTCTTCTTGAAGACTTCCATCGTCAATATCCAGACAAACCGGGTCCTCAATCCAAAACGACTCGTTACACTCATCGTTTTAAAGGGGGGATAGTGTCATGATATGACAAGACTCGAACCCATGACCTTATGCTACATGGGTCGAGCTCTTGACCATTAGATTATACATTGTAATACGTAAAATATTATTTTCATTTATGTTTTATTATAGAAAATTGATGTATATTCCAGATTTCTCTGGAACATTCTAGAAACTTCAGGAGTATTCCTTAGAACACTATAAAAGGAGGCACAAGGCATTATTTCGAACCAAATCGGTTCAACGCCAGTCTTAAGCCTCCTAGTTACTGTACATTTTCTTCACATAATATATATCTTTTCTTATCATCACTCACTCACTCACTCTCTCTCTCTCTCTGTCTCTCTCTCTCTCCCTCCCTCTCACTCACTCTTTCCTTCTCTCGAGAGTTCTTCACCTCCCTAGTACTAATACTTCTTTTAGTACTAAGTCCTTCTCTGTCTTAGTACTGTTCCTGACAATAGTCTCATTTGTAAAATTTTATAACTAATGGAAGGAGTTTTTTTGGAAAAATAAAATAAAATATTAAAAGAAAACTTTCTAAAATCCTAAATATATGTGCGCCCCTTTTAAAATGGAACTTTCAAACACAAATAAGCATATCTACATATATTCCTTCGACAAAATAACACACATACACATGTTTATACATTATCTACATAATTAAATAAAAACATGTACATATATATACACATAATTACATGTACAAGCACAATCACATGAACACAAGTACACACCCATACGAACATAAATATTCATGTACGCACACATACTTCATTGACAAAGCCATCTTCTATGGTTTAGGTTCCGTGTGGTCCCACTTGACTTTTACATGTACATCGTCGTTATGTGAGGCATGCACATGAGGAAACAAGTTTAATTTAAAGGTATATAAAAGATTGAAGGGCAATGCAAATGTATGAAAAGAACGAAATACTTAGTTCCATCAACAAAGAGCTTGCACTATGAATGAAAGGTCGCCTCGTACAATAAAGAGAGATAGGTTGATTGCTATCTTATAGTAAACAATAAGGTGGATAAAAACGAAAAATGATGTAACTTTTTGCACTAGTCGAGTCTTAAGGTCAAGTGCAACGAAAAGAAGCTCACTATTTGGTAAGAGGGCTCTTAAAATCTATAAATGGGAGAGGAGAGCTCATCTTAGGGGTAAACTTTTGGATCAAGGTGGAGGTGTTCCTGAAATTTGGAAAGAGCATGGAGTAGTGAATCAAGAGGGTGTAAGAGACCACCGATGACAATAGGCAAGGAAGTTGTTTCATTGATCCTCTAAACAAAACTTGAGGATATCCCATCGAAGCTCTATCACCAATCCTACAAGTACATCCCTAACTTCTTTATCCATCTACCCCTTGTAAGCCACTCCATGTAATGGGTTGAGATAATCTCATTATATATGGATCATATTAATCATTTGATGTATTTTGCTTTTTGATACCCAAATGAAGTTAAATTTTGTAATCTATTGTAAGTTGCAACAAATAATCTCATTGCATATGTGGATCAAGATAAATTCATTATCTAGTGCTACTAGTTATTATTAAGGATCGTGACAATTTTTTTGGGTTGTGATTTGGAGTTTAAAGTCGGAGATACACGATTTGGAGCTACATTTGCAAAAAGATGACTCCTCGAATTATTGATTTGTAAAATGCACACTGCAGATGGAAAGAGTTCATCACGAAGTTCGTGTCGGGTCTTTCCGAACATGATTTCGACCATTGGGTGAGAAGTTGGAGCCTTCTCTTCCTCCCAACATTCTCCTTGTCCAAGCTTTTTCTCCACCTTGAACATTCTCCTCATCTCAAGCCTTCTCATGTTCCATCATCCAGATAGTGAATAAATATGAGTGTGTGCAAACCTTATATGTCAAACAAATGTAATTCTCATGTTCCATCATCCAAATAGTGAATAAATATGAGTGTGTGCAAACCTTATATGTCAAACAAATGTAATTATTTAAGGCAAGACTTGAACCTTACACCTATAGAGTTAAAAGCATTATATTCATCAATAAGGTAACTACTATTTAATATTTAACTTCTCATAGAAATAAATATTCACATATGATTCAAAAACCATTAAGGAGAAGCCCTACGCCAAATATCGACGGGTAGTCTGAAGGCTCCAACATGACAATTGGAATACGTAATCCATTCCTCTCTGATTCAAGTCCCCGGTGGTCCCGCTCACGTTTCACACGCTTGCACGTAGTTTCGTGGCAACGCACGTGAAATGTTACGAGACAATTGGGGGGGGGGGGGTGCTTCATTGAGAAGAAACCCTCCAAAAACTAAGACAAATATCGACAAGTAGTTCGAAGTCTCCAACAGGACAATCGGAATACGTAAGCCATTCCTCTTTGGTAAAGTCCCCAGTGGTCTCGCACATGTTTCACACGCTTGTGCGTAGCTTCGTTGCGACGCACGAGAAATGTTACGGGGCAATTGGAGTTTCGGGGGTGTGGGGGGGCTTCATCGAGAAGAAACCCTCCGGAAACTACGACAATCAAAATACGTAACCCATTCCTCTCTGGTTCAAGTCCCGGGTGGTCCCGCTCACGTTTCACACGCTGCGCGTGTAGCTTCCTGGCAACACAACGCACGTGAAATATTTATTACACGACAATTGGGGGTGGGGGTTGGCTTAATCCAGAATGGGTTGGCTTCTGGTGGTGCTAGGCTCAGGCTGTTGGGGCGCGATTGAGATGCCATTGGTGCTTTTGTGAGAAAGAGGCTGAAGTCCTTAGTTTAGTTTAGAGATTTAGTTTATTTATTAAGAGTTTCGTTAAGTTTAGAGAGTTAGTAGATAGAGTAGTTTATAGAGATTTAGTTTTTGGCGGGTGTTCTTCCTTTCCTTCGAAGGCGTGTCAGTTATTGTTTCAGGAACAGATTATGTTGAACACATACATTACATACATACGTATAATACCTGTCTTTTTTTTGTTTTGTTTTTGTTATCCACGGATTTCGTCCATGGCGGGTAGGAGGAGGAGCAGGAGCAGAGCAGGAAGGATTCATGTAATGTGCTCGGATTATTCCTCTGTGTTGCTGCCATAGCCATAGCCATAGCCATAGCCGTAGCCTTTGGTGCTAGACAGAAACTGATGCAGACACTGGATGTAGGAAAATGGCTATGGCTGGACATGCCCAGGGGAAGGAAGAGATCTCCATTTAGATGATGAACAGAAGACGGCGGAGGAGTTGAGAGCATGTAGAAAGACCTGAGAAGAAGAAGAAGAAGAAAGCGCAGGAAATAAGAAGGAACAGACTCGATTCTGTTCATAGGAAGGCTGGAACAAGGAGGATGAAAGAGGGAGAGAACCTGAATCAGAAGGGGATGCACTGAGAAGAAGAAGAAGAAGAAGATACATACATACATACATACATACATACATACATACATACATACAGATAGAGAAGAACACATAACACACTGACTGATTGAGAAAGAAGAAGAAGAAGAAGAAGAAGAAGAAGAAGAAACAGAGATGAGTGGTTTAGATCGAGACGGCGACTGCCTGAATTAGAAGAAGAATTTGTTTAGAGAGGAAGTGTTTTGTTTTTTGGATCTGCAGAGAATGACTTTGGAGAATGTAAGCGAGCGGATCCGACTCTTACAGGAGTGGAGCCCTCCATCTCAGAGGCACCACCGCACCCGCTCCCCTTTCAACCACCGCGGTGGCAGCAGCAGCACGAACAACCATCGGATCGAGACCTTCAATTCTGCTAACTCCATTCACTCGGTTAATGCCACTGCCGACACCGGGAAGAAGATCAGCCTCAACAATTTCTTCGTCCCGCCCCCCCAATCATCTCCCCTCAAAGAAGAGATCTCTTGCCTCAAGAAAAAGATCGACTTCCTCTCGTCCGAGAATTCTTCGCTCCGGAAATCGAAACGAGAGATGGATGCTACCCTGGCTCAGACCAAAATGGATCTCGCCGAATCTGAGGCCAAGGTCGCGGAATCGGATTTCGTGGCCGCGGAATCGAGAGCGAAAATGACATCCCTAGACCAAGATGTGGAGAAGCTCTGCGAGCTTAGTAAGCTCCTTTCGGATGAGAACTCAAGCTTGCAACTACAGATAAAAGAGAAAGATATGGAGATTCGAGGGCTCAGAGCTCAGATCGAGGCTCTGCAGAAAGAAGCGGAGGTTCGGAAAGAGCAAGAAACCGAGCTTCGAAAAGAAATGGCAAAACTCGAGAGTAAGGAGGTGATGCAAAAGCAGATTGACATGGTGAGATCCGAGAAGGAAGAGTTGTTAAGGGAAGTGCAGAGGTATAAGGTGGAGAATGAAGCGGTTTACAAAGAGCTAGAAAGGATGAAGGAGGCTGAGCAGAAGGAAAGGGTTGAAGATGAGATGGCCATTGAAATGGCTCTCGAGATGGCTTCTGAGATTCCGGTGAAGGAGCTTGAGATAGAAGAGGATTTGAAGAAGGAATTGGAAGAGATGAAGAGGAGGGCGAAGAGAGATGCACAGAGAGTGATGGAATTAGAAGAAGCTGTGGAGGAGTATGAGGCGGAGCTAAAGCATCTGAGTGAGGACGTAGAGAGGGCGGTGAGAGAGGGGAGAGAAGCGAAGATCAAGTGGGAGAGGCTTAAAGAGGAGGTGGAAGAAAAGCAGAGAAGGAGACAGACAGATCATGCTTCCATAATCGCTTATCAGGAGGGGGAGGGCAATGATGCATCATCAGAACAGGAATCACAATCACAATCACAATCGCAATCGCAACCACAATCGCAATCACAAACTCGATCTCTGGTTATCTTCAACGAGACCTCGGGTGAGTTCGAGAAGATGACGATCGCGTTCTCTAGAGGGTTAGAGAG
Organism: Azolla caroliniana; assembly: GCF_043228905.1. NCBI lineage: Eukaryota > Viridiplantae > Streptophyta > Polypodiopsida > Salviniales > Salviniaceae > Azolla > Azolla caroliniana. Next base: position 8,640,975 of record NW_028230441.1, on the reverse strand, counting down.
GGTGGAGAAGGAGCTCTCAGAGTGGAAGGAGAAAGTGGCAGTGCTAGAGGTCGCGTTGCAATCTGCGAAAAGCTCTGCGGAATCAAGCCAAGCGACCACGCTACATCTGTTCTCTGAGCTCGGCACAATCAGTAGTGCATTGAAGAAATCTCTGTCTCCTCCATCTCCATCTCCACCTCCATCTCCACCACCACCACCGCCGCCTCCGCCTCCACCTCCACCTCCGCCACCGAGCCGTCGAGCCTCGTCCTCTAACATCGTGCCTGCCACCGTTGCCACCGGTGCTCTCGCGAGTGGCCTCTATGTCGCTGTCAAATTCCTCCGAGCTCGGAACCCATAAAACCCTAATCTTAATTGGGGCAAATGCAAATATCTACTCAATGATCAATCACCAGAAAATATACCTTTTTTTGACAAAACCTAAACACATGAGTAATGAGCAACATAACTCATGGCTCACGATCTCTAGATGTTCCTAAATCGAAACCCTAACTTCCCCCAATCAGTAGGCACTTGTGTTAGAACCATTTTTGTAAAGTCTAGATCACCACTTCATGCTTCCAACCGCCAAATTACCTGACTCCTCTTTTCAAACGTCTGCCTAACTGCAAAGGCCTAACCCAGCATCACCAGATCTTTTCCAAAACTCAAAAACTTTGGTGATTTGCTCCTTCTGATCGTCTAACAATGATTGCTGTATGTTGCTCTTTCTCTCTTATTGATTGTTTGCAGAATTGAATCTCTCTAGAGCACTTGCTTCACATGGCAAGGAAAAAAATAATCTAAATTCCATAATGTGCTATGCTAACATGAATAATATTGCAAGTGATGGCTAGTGTTAGTGGGCACTAGATAAAACACATAATGGTAGAATCAAGATCAAGGTTAAATGTTTATGAGTTCAATTGGATAATCATAACATGCAATGAGCTTCATATAGAGTTTTTAACAATTGGTGGAAAGATCAACCACAAAGTAGAGGTAATTAACTACAATATGAGACATTAACATCAATGATATTCCATGTATTAAGTGTATTGGTATATTAAGAAGGTCAATGGACTTAATAATCTCCAAATGTGACTATGGCACAGGATTGGCCAAATTTATAAATCAACACTAAATTATTTGATCAAATTTCGGTGCATGGTTCCCATCTCCAATTTATTGGTCCATTTCATATGCAATGGAGTGGGTCCTTTGCTTTTGATAATATAAACTATCATCTATTTATACGAGAGAGAGAAAGTAGACATACAAAATTTGATTTATCATAATATTTCCTCTAGTTTAGTTTGATCTAACATCATTAACGTGAAATAGTAGTAATTATTTGAAGTTGGAGCTGAAGACAATAGTGAAGGCAGAGCATGAGGATATGTAGATGAAAATGGTGGTGAAGATGGAGGTGGAGGTGAAGCTAGAGACGGGTATAAAGATGGATGAAGATTTGATAGGATGTGAGGTGTAGAGTAAGAGGTGCACACTCAAGGCTCAAGACGAGAAACAACAAAAAAAAAACACTTATACACAACTTTAGGAGGCATAGGTGCAACAAGAGGTGCACACTTGAGGCTGAAGGCGAGAAACAACACATACATATACACAACTTTATGTCTATGGAACTAAGTTATCTTGAATTCTACATAGAGTCATTAAGTCACTTAGACCAAAATGGTGGGTGGTTAAATCAAAATACCGTGGTTGTGTACACCTAGGTGGTTCAACCTAGGTGACTTTGTGGGGACTCTTAGTTGTGGTGTTGGTGTCAGTGAGTTGCCCTTGAATAGAAGTTAGTGGCGTTAGTTTCGTTCATAGGTGTCTTCAGACCATCCATCCTTTACCATGTTTTCTAGAGGGGAGAACGACATGTTTGAACACTCATTTTTCAACTACACATAGAGGTTTTTGATGAGGCAATTTTTCATTGTGATCCAATGTTTATGACTTGCACAAGTTTCACATTTTTCCTTTGGTATGCTTAGTTGGTCAGTGTACTCGAATTTGGGTCGTCCCCTTGTGCCACCCTTGAGTCAGTTGCTTTCTAACATGCCACATGGCTTGAATGCCCTTATCCTTCCCTTTAGTTATGAAATTGCGCGCATTAACCCACTTTTTAGTTTATTTGGCATCTGTGAAGAGGCCGGGTCATGAGGTAGGTGTGCAATGTTTGTTGACGGTTAATCACACGAGCAAATTTTCGGAACCCATCACAATTTAATTTCTCTGTTTTCTTTGGGTAACAATGCATTGGGGTTGGTTGTGGCTTGGAGACTGGTTCCGAGGCTATCTCTAAATTTGAGTCTAACTTCAAACTGGACTTTATTGCTTCGTTGAGTTCTAGGTCTATACCTAGAGTCGTGGGTTGTGTAGTTTGTTGGATATGGTCATCTAAAGTCTCTACACACGTAGTGCTCGATAACATGTATAAATACGTTTGTTCATCTTGATACCAATAAAGGTAAACAACATTGGTTACATAATCATAAGTGAAATTCATTCTTTCTCTCTCAATATCTTCTCTTGCCTCTATATTATCTCTTGTCTCTCAATATATTGTCTCTTATCTCACATTTCATGCCTCCTTTATGCTATGATCTAACTATTTGTGATACTGAGGTTCATGCGGATTGCATAGGGATGGTTGTGCCATCAATGAGCGTGGATGGAACCATAATTGGCCATGAATGGTGAAATGCCAATCAACTTGTGATCATTGTTGTTTGGCCAATTTGGCTTGGTCATATTTTAATACTTGTCATAGGTACTGCGTCAATACTTGGCTGTTGCATTCCACTTGGTCCTTGGTATGTGAGTGATACCATGAGGAGAGGAGCATTTCACATCCCATGCCGTAGTTGGTGCCCAAGCTGAGTTATAGACAATGGAATGTGGTCGGGCACAATTGAACCAAGAAGTTTGTGCAAATAATAAAGATGAAGAAGGCACTTTTCACAACACAAACTTTGTGCACACTACAATAACTCTCACTCACTTCTCTCACAAAACAACCTTAATATAAATTATTTATCTAATGCCTTCTCGAGGCTTGAGCATTAGCAATACAACTTAACCACACATTGATTACTAGGTTACCACAACACATACAAGTGAGGGCGTAATTAATGTTTCGTTTCTCTTAGTTGCAGACAATCAAATAGATATTTCCTGAGGGATTGCTTAAAGAAGTTAACTTCATGCAATTGGTTTCCATCAAAGACCTTATTATTGCGGGCTGTCCAAATGGTCCAGAGTGCCCAAAATCGTGTCAATTGGAGAAAATAGGCATTGTTGGATAGGGCGCACAGAATTTGTCCAAATATCCAAAAGTGTTTGCCAAACATTCGGCCAGGAAATCTGTGATAAAGAGATGCACTTAGTCTTTGTACAAATGTTGTTGTGAATAAACAAGTCCATAATAATTGTGGAACCATTTCCAATCGTCCACCACATCTTGCACAATGCGGTGAGGCTATCGATCTCTTTTGAAGATTCGACCCAGTCTGGAGCACACCCAATAGGCATCTCCATAGGAATACCCGTTGCTTAAGTGGAAGACCAGAGCTCCATAAGCTTGTAAGCCTGTTTTTCCACCATGATTGCGTTTTGTGTAGGTTCCATAATGCATTTGCATGTTCGTGAAACCATGGGGCAAGTTGCAACAACATATACTAATGTTGTTTCAAATGTCACTGAATGTGTTGTAATGTTATGCATTAGAATAACAATGTCCCCTTTTTGTAACATCCAATCCTGAATCCTACGATCTCCATCAAGAGGTGGCACATGTACTAAGGAAAGTACCAACTCTGTGACTTGATTCCAGATAACACGATGATGTGGCACAAAACTATAACAACATGTCATGTCATTGAAGTGCAATAAGTGACCTTGGTCATTTACCACATTTGCAATTGATTTCAGCCCCTTCTTTGGTAAAAAGAAAGCTTTCCTAGGCTCTTGTTCAGCTAGTGACTATGGGAATATAGCACTCCAGTGTAATCTTTCGAGGCGTAAAGAGTTCCCTGATTCTGAATTCCTACCTCTCCATTTTATGTGGTGCAATACTTCCTTCTAGTGCTTTAGAAGCGTTGAGCTAAACGGTCATCCTTTGATGTGCTGTAAAGCTTTCCAAACACTACATCCCAATGGTTAGTATCCCAGGCGCCAAATGACTTGGTTTTCATTTAATGATCAAACATATCATATAGCATTCTTGCCCAAGGCAATGTTTGTTCAGCAAAATTTGGGAATAAAGTAGCTTTTCTAGCCAACATATGCAAATGCAAATTAAGAATATTTAGCCCTCCACTCAATCATTGGAGTGCATATCTTCTCTAATGATAGGAGTCGTATACCTCTATGTGACTGCTTAGAGCACCAAAAGCTGCTTATAATTTTTGAGCTAATCTTTTGTATCATGTGTTTCGGCCAATCAATTATAATTAAGTAATATTGCATGTAAGCCAGGAATATTGATTGCACTATCCGTAATCTAACATGGAGTGGCCATGTTGCAATCTTCCAATAGCATAGCTTTTGTCTCACTTTTTGCAGAACCCATTCAGCATTCCATCCCAATGAATAGCCAATATGTTTAACCATTTCATTTGGGCTAACAACTTGACTTGGCCACAAAAGTTGATGCCAACTATATGGTGTCAAGGGTAGAAGTTTGGACTTGTTGAAGTTAACATGCAATCCAGCAACTAATCCATACAATTTGAGGGCATCCATAATCACCCTCATATCATTTGGATTGTTTTGTGACAAGAATGATGTATCATCTGCATATGCTTGAGCCACATAATCATGTCTGTCTTTCATTTGCAAACCATGAAGTTGACCAATTAATACTAGATGATCCATGTACAATAGTAGTGGATGAGTTGCGATTGCATACAACAATGCACTTACAGGACAACCTTGTCGTACTGGTTTGGCTAAGCTCCATGAATGTGTCAATTCACCCTCAATAATGCATGAAGATGTGCTAGACCCATAAAGCCAATAGATTACTTGAGACATTTTCGAACCAAATCCTAGATTGACCATTGTGGCTGCCACAAAATCCCATTGAATGGTATCAAAGGCCTTCTCAATGTCAATTTGCATGAGCAATACATATTCTTTGGTGTATTTGGTATACTCCATTCCAATATAGGCATTAGCAATATTATCTATAATTTGCCTTTGGGAATGAACATGTACTAGTTTATGTGGATGCCTCCCAACAAGGTGCCCTTAATACGACTAGCCATTATCTTTGCAATAAGTTTATAGATAAATGGCATGAGAGTGATTGGTCATCAATCCAAAAAAGATTCACACAGTTTTTTTTGAGGTATTAATTTGACCAAACCTTCTTTCCATGAGATTGGCATATCCCATTGTTGCCAAACATTATTTTCCATAAATAGGATTAAATCCATAAGGACATACCAAAATTCTACAATGAACTCTAACGTAATACCATCCCAGCCCTTCTGAGCCTCCAAAAGCTCTGCCATTGTGAACGTTGCATCCAAAGCAATAACTTTATCAACACAAATAGTGGGTTGAACTAGTGACAAGAATGTATCTTTGGCCTGTTTAACTGCATCTGTAACAACTACATTGTTCTCAATGATGTGAGAGAAGTAAGTTACACATTCCTTGGCTAGTTCAAGTTGGTTTGTAGTCCACAAACCATCACTAGTTTTGATGAATTTAATAGATTCCTTTTGGTGTATTAGATGCAACCTTTTGAAGATTCTGAAGGATTTAGAAGAGCATCCTTTGTCTTTCAATGGAAACTATCTTGATCTAACTTGCCATTTTTCCAATTTATTTTTGTCATGTAGCATCAATGTGTGTTTGGCCATACACAATGCATCCTCTTCATGTAAAGTCAAAGATCTTCTATGTGCTAACTACGTTAGGGCTTGACAAGTAAATTCGGCTTTGTTGAGTGTAATCGCTCTATCTTGAGACATACCACTTCCCATACTCTTGTATTATTGTTTGTAATCTATGTACAAAATGTACCCACGCTATATCAACATCTATGTTGACTTCTACATAAAGAGGAGGTATTATGTCATAGACCATCCTCTTGAAGACTTCATGCTTGAGGTAACTGCTGTTAATGAGCATAAGTCTCTTACTTTGGAGATGCACTTCATAGGAATGATTCCCAAAATGAAGGTCTAGGTAGACAAGAGCATGATCTAACAATTGCAAAGCATGATTATATGCATTGTACATGTGAAATTTTCATACTGACTATCATGCAACAAATACCATCTATCAAGCCTTGCATAGTATGCGAAGTGGGTGGTGTGATGAAAGGTAAAACCAGGAACATGTGGGTGTGTCATTTGCCATAAATCAACCCAATCCAATGAGTTTTGCATATTAAACCACTGACCTTGTTCCTCTCTCAACATATGTGACTGCAAATTTACAATCTTTACTTTGAGTGCGTTTAAGATCTTTAGTGTCTAATTGACACTTATATATATTTCTTTATTCTTTATGGGTTTTCACCTCACTTTGAGGTTTCCTACTAGTAATAAACATGCTACTAAAAATAAAAAATTAATGTTTCGTTTAATAGCACTTGACATTAATTACCTACCTTAGTTACTTTAAGTGGAAAAGGAAACTCAAGGTTGAAGAAGAAGAAGAAGCATAAAAACAGTAAAGTGACAGAGCTCTTTTACAAAGCGATTGTCCCATTTCACAAGGGAACTTTAGGCTTAAAGATCTAGAGATAAGTTTGTTGTTTTCCCTTTCTCTTGGTTCCACATGTAGTTTTTAATAACAATGGCAATGTTAGTGTATTGGATCATGCTACATGTAGTAAGTACTTACCATCTTCCCGAACCTAGTGAGTGCACAAGTGTATTGCGTAAAGATTCAAACTAAAGGGGCGAGAAAGGTGGTAGAAGAAAGGGGGATTGGAGGGTTGTCAGGGTTTGGGAGGGATTCGAGTAGTTGAAATCATTGCTAATGGGAGATGAAAAGAGGAATAAAGGGGATTTGAGGAGTATAAGATGAACTAGCCAAACATTGACGAATTGACCATGACAGACACTAGAGGTATTCTATGTCAAGTGGAGGGTTGTGAGTTAGAACTATTCCTTGCTATTGATGGGGAATGCAATGGGTAAATAAGGAACATGGTGTCGTGACTTGGCATGGGCAATGCAAAAAAGCACCTAAAAGCTAAGTTCTATAATAGGCTAGGATTATCTTCAAAGAAGTTAGTAAATGGGTTTTAGAAGAGGTTTAAACCAAGAAATACATGTAAATTAACTTGTAACAAAGAACTCTTGAAACAATAAGGTGTACAGTTTGAATCTTCTAAAAAGGAAAACAACGATACACTCTTTGTGAGAGTTGAGTATCGAGGTCCAAGTGTTATAAAAAAATAAAGTGACTATTTGGTGAGTGGGATCATAGAAACCTATAAAAGTAGAAAAAGAACTTGTTTTGGGAGAGCTTAAACTCGCTACAGTTTGATTAACCTCGAGTTCAAGGTAACGACATATATACCATGTATTGGCTATAATTTGCAATGCAAAAACCTTTTTTTCTGTACTTGGTCCCAAGAAAGTAACCGTTGGTGACATTTTGCTACGCTTAGCGGGATGGTGAATCAAGAGGGCATGTAGGAGGCCTATTCCTGAACGACAATGCCAAATATGTACCATCTTTTCATACCCTTAGCGAAGGCCATTCCTTAATTAGGCAGCTCTCCTTCATAACCATGTTGAGGTCGTTGAGCAAGGATGTACAGCTAAACATATATGTACACCCTTTGTGTCATTGATAGGAGCAAGAGTGGGCGTCAAACAACCAACCCTAGGCAACTTACACGTAGACTAATTACTAAAGCAAGTTCTAATATCACTGAAATGACTTGGATTATCACTATTATCACTTATAACAATACAAGACCTCCTCCGCAACATGTGACGACAAGAACACAAAGAGTAACTGGCATATTCCGAATTACGGAAGCATGCCATGTAAATACGAGAGCATGACATGTGTTTCTGCTCTCTGACCTACTCTCCACTGTTTGGGTAGGGGGGACATGGGGTATGCTTACAGAAGGTGCAAGTACATAATGTGATGGCTTGCCATGTGGCTCCCATCCGGGGCCCTGATGGACGGGCGGACGGATGAGTGGACATAGGACACGAGTAAGAGGGTGACACTTGGCATGAGGCAGAGAGAGGCAGCAGGTGGCCACGTGTGAGGGAGGTGCTGTCTCTGTCTCTGTCTCTGTGTGTGTGTGTGTGTGATGAAGAATGTCGTTCTTTTTGGACGGTCTGGATGCTTCCAGCTGTGCTGCAAATCCGAATCCGGATCTGGCGGTGGCCGCCCTGGCCATGGCCATGGCCATGCTCTGTCCCTCCACCCTCCCCAAAGATCACCCAAAAACCCTAAACCCTAAACCCTCCTTCACTTTTCCTCTCTTCCATCCATCCATCCATTCTTCTTCTTCTTCCTGATTCATTCCTCCTCCTCCTCCTCCTCCCCCCATCCTCTGAATTATTTCTCATATCCCCTAATCCAACCCCACCCATGTCTTCCATCCTCGCCTTCGAGAAGTTCTACACCGAATGGCTCGAAGACTTGAAAGTCCGGTTCCGCGACTTCCGTTCCATCATCAAAGAGCAGAGCTCAAGATCCCTTCATCCTGCTGGGGAGCACGAGAATGAGGACAACACGGCGGTCATATCAGAGATGGTGAGAGATGTCCACTCCAGGTACAAGAAATACATGGAAGAGAAGATGAAGATATGCAGAGAAGACGCTTCTTTTGTTTTTGCGGGCATGTGGAGGAGCCCTCTCGAAGCAAGCTTCAATTGGATGGGTGGATGGAGACCCACAACTTCCATAGTTCTTGCTTATTCACTTATGGGCATGCACATAGAGGACGAGCTCCTTCGTCTGATTCATGGTATCGAATTGCCCACCATGGCCGCCCTCTCGGCCAATCAACTCTCGGCCCTACATTCTCTTCAGCAAACGCTCAGTGTCGCCGAGGATTCTATGTGTAATCGGATTGCTGTTGTCCAGGTATATATGTAACCAATCCATTCTGGTATTGGGTCTTATATTGTTCTTCATCTTAAAATTGAAATGAACAGAATCCATTCGTGTTTAGCTTAATTCTATCATACCCTGCCTCATCACAGATGCTACTCCCAGATCATCACATGACCAAGGCGGCAGCATCGTTCCCTCCACCTAGTGAATCCAATGATTTCTCAATCGTACAGGAAGCTATAGAACCGAAACTCGCTAGCTTATCTGACCTTCTACTAGAAGCAGAAAAGCTAAGAGGCAATACTCTTCAGGAATTGCTCAACATATTTACTCCTATACAATCTGGACAATATGCTGTTGCTGCGTATGAGATGGCCATGGCAATACAGAAGCTTGGGATCCAAAGAGAAGATGCAATTTCAGGGAATTCTCTAACAAGTGCCAATGTAAGAGAATTTGCGTCTCAAGGTGATGCGATCAACCTTCGGAAGGCGTTAGATGTAATACTTGATCCATCTCAACCTGACTACGATGGTAGAACACCATTGGTAAGGTCTTGACGCTTGTAATATTCTATCCTAATCTGTTTTGTAGATAAGAGATAGAAATAGATATATTATTTGGCATCCAGGAAACTGATATTATTCTGTGGAATGGGACGAACCCATGGCGAACGTGGAACTTAGGTTCTCACAAATATATGTATTTGTTGCTACTTGTGTAAACCACCAAGCTAACAGCCAGAGATAGAGAAGCTTGGTTGATAACTGTTATCTAGTGGAGACCAGAGGGTCATATGTTCAACCCTTACACTCTCTGGTGGCATTGTATATATTAGTGAAGATTCGGATGGGGATGTATGGATTACTAAAAACACCCCGCACCAGTAAATTAATGAGATTTAAATCTGGGTGTATGGGTTGAGAAAAATGTCTTATCACTATGTTAGATCCAGAGAGAGAGAGAGAGAGAGAGAGAGAGAGAGAGAGAGAGAGGTTAGCTATTTTGTTATAAGCTTCTTTGATCTCTTTTCTGTAGTCATGTGATTAGGTCTTTTTAAGTCTATTTATTAAGATGAAACATTTTTCTATATGATTGTTTCCGTCTAATATATTCTTGGTTTGGAAGGAGCGTTCTCTTAATCTTTTTGATGATGCTATCTTTAAGGAGCCTCTCTTTTTTGGAAATTCCATGCAAAACATCAATCTCTGGTTTTGTCACTAAAACTAGTATTGGTGGTTTTGGTGCCTATTGCATGTTTATTTTTTTTCTTTGACAGCATTTAGCAGCAGGTAATGGTCATGTAGAATGCGTTTCACTGCTCATACAGAAGGGTGCAGACGTAAATAAGAAAGGTTTATTTCAGTAACTTTAATGCTTTTAAATACAAGCTCACATTCGTTAATTTCTTGGAAAGGGAATTTCTTATTTTTGTTCTTATCTAACCATGGATTCTTGGTGGTTTTGTTCCACTATATATATAGATATATATTTCTGAATAAAATGTATGAAATTATTTAGAGCCAAATGATGTGTTTCTTGATTTTCTATGCAAGATATGGGTTTCGTTTCAATTCTGATGAATGAAAAAAAAATCTCTCTCCAAATATTTGCAGATAATTTTGGAATCACCCCTTTATTTGAGGCATTAAGGGCAGGACATGATTCTGTTATACAAATTCTTGTTGAAAGTGGGGCTAAAACACAGTTAGAGGTCAGAAACTTACTCTTCAAAATCTTTTATTAATTCTACTATTGTCTTTAAAGTCTCACATTCTACCTTAAAACTCTTTGTTCTCTAAGAAGCTAGGCTTTGAAACGTAAACTGGTAAACTGCATTTCATTGAGTCTAATGCTTGTTTTTGTTCTCTGAATGGTTGGAATTGCTGGTGGACCAGGCATATTACACTCTCGACCTCTGTTTTGTTTGAGTGCCGATATTTGATATAAGGCTTTTTTGGCTTATGAAATGTTTTCTTTTCCATATTTTGTGTCAGGATGAAGGAACTGAACTATGTAAGGTGGCGGCGACCAGAGATACTTCATACATGGAGAGACTTATAAGACATGGGGTGGGCCCTAATGTTTCAGACTATGGTGACCGGACACCTCTTCATATAGCTGCCGGAGAAGGTGATCTTCAAATGACTACATTTCTCGTAAATAATGGTGCCAATGTATTCGCCAAGGATCGGTAAGTTTCAAACGTTCACTAGATGAGAACGAAAACCGAAAAAGAAATGCCCTTTTTGTTTTTATGACTATTCCCTGAGATGCCCTTGTGCTCTTCTTTTATATCCCCCAATGCCCGTGGGTCAATGAATATTAATCATATATGATTAGAAGAGAAGTTTAAGACCTTGGAGTCAGAGTACCTACCTATTTACATGAATGTTCTTGTATAATAATTAGCTATAAAGAAGTTGGAGATATTCGGTTGAGAAGGGTGAACATTTTGCTTATACAAAAGCTGTATATACTTTTGACACTAAGGCACTTGGGAAATTCTCATGAACACAAGGGCGTTTCGGGGGATTCTCCATCCCAAAAAATAAACACTCCATTGTGTTTTTATACTCCTTTTGGAAGGTGAATATGATTTCCCCTCCCAACCTCGTTAAACAGACATGGAATTACGCCATTGGATGCAGCTAGAATGTCTCACGACAAAGCCACTATTCAACTTCTAGAAAGCAAAGTTTCAAATCGAAAACCTGTCGAAAATGGTATTGAGTTGGAACAGTCTTTGCAAAGCACCCAAAGTCGGGAAGTTGATACAAAGTAGTTATTTATTCATTGCTTAATTATATACGGCCACCCCATTGAAAAATTAAAAAAATCTTGGTTCTATTTGTAATGGCTTGGAAAATTAATATATGTTGTTTGCTTTTTCATTTCCTTAGGATGAGAGGATTGGGCCGAGTTCATTAATTGCTATCAGTGATGCACGCGTGAGAGGGCATTTTTTCGGTATATCTTGAATTCCGGTTTTTGGTTGTTTCGAATGGACCAAGCACAGGCTTTGTTTTGGCAAATTTTGAGATCTTCTCGGATCGTTGGTTTTTCTATGGACTAGTTCCAACTAAGGATCAAAGTTATTGTGGCAGTTTTGATGATTAAATTTGACAGTCACGAGTTTTTTGTTTATGGGTGCTAGGTATGATTAGTTTTATGGAATGAAGAGTCATTACTTGCCATGTAATACATGGGAAAGAGAAGGGAACAAAGAAGGGAAATAAGATAGTGTTGGCTAGGTGGGCTCAGTAGATGGAACAAAGTTGATCTATTTGCTGTCATGAAAAACAAAGGTTTTGGTTGATTGTAAAAATTCTTGGATGGATTATAAATATAGAGAATCTGGGTTTTGAGTGATAGTATGCACCATCCATCATCCATCGACACTTTTATGTACATTGTTAATAATTTTGGGCCTAAAAAATTGGTAATGCTTTGAATCTATTTCACAATAGCCATATATGTTGGATATGAGAAATTGGATTGATGTGTTTCCTTTAACCTCAAAGTGGATCTCTTCATTTTGGTTGATAATCATGATAAATAGAACCAAACAACTATGCATGTTTAGGGTTTTGCAAATTTCTCCCATATTACATGTTGATTGTTGGTAGTGTGGGCAAGCATGGTCGTCAAGCAATCCGAGAGAGAGAGAATATATTATCGTCTTCGGAGGTCAAATATGACCTAGGAGACCAAAAATGATACATTTCTAATATTTCATGTGATACGTGTGAAAGTGTGTAGCGATTCTTGATGTTCAAGAACTTTACCAATGAATGTTTCAATCGAAAGTGAACATTGTGGTTGTGAGAGAAATTCGTGCAAGGATTGGGCTCGGTCGAAGACATATAGGAAGCATGGTCGAATATGATCAAGAGCAAAGCATTGTATAAAAGTGTGATACTCGAGACTCTCGAACTTGTTTAGGGCAAAGTGTGCATAGCTGGCCCCGCCTCATCGCTTCTGCCCCAATGCATGTGAGTTAAATCGCATGGAAGCAATGGTTCAAATGACAGATAACAGGATAGGCTCTAACATGTATTGATGTGTACGGTTTTCCCATTCCGCGAAAAATATGGTTTTGTAGTTAGGTGCAATATGTGTAGTATAATGTGTGAAGCGTGAGACTCCACATTTTTCCCATGTTATGATACATTGGCGTTGCAAAAAGGCCTCATTTACTGAGGAATCTAGTGATGCATCATGAAGCAAGTGTCTTGCATCCCATCTACCAAACCAGTTTTTTATATTTTGCATCCAACTGAAACACTATATTTTGCTTTTATATGTATTTTGGATCTTTTTGCTTGCTTCCCATGCAATTCTAGGAAGTCAATGTGAGAGACTTTTTTGAACCTTAAGCATGTATTCAACCCCCTTTTCCATGGCCATGATCTCAATGGGAAGCGATCCTGTCTCGAGGAGGAGGGTGTAGGGCGTTTGTTTCTTACCTTGTAGAAACTTTGTAAGAAAATATTTTTGGACATTTTAAAATTCTTTCCACGTAGATTTAGGGATGCTATCTCCCCATACTTCTACCCCATATATATATATATATGTATGAGAGAGAGAGAGAGAGAGAGAGAAGAAGAAGAAGAAGAAGAAGAAGAAAAAGTAGAAGAAGCGAAATTGTTTTTATTGTTGCGCTCTCTATCGGCAACATAATTGAGCATAAAGACAAGAGTTAGAAATCCCTTGATTAGAGCTTCGTAACGAGATATAGCAAGTTAAGTTTGGTGGTCTGTATAAGAAGCAACGATAGAAATAAGGAATCTTGTGTTGTCGGCATCCACATACTCAACACACTTTGCGGGTCTTCTATTGTCTTCATCATCTTCGACCTCTTCAATCGGGTGAGTTCTGGTTGTCTCTCTTGTTCATGGAAAATTGTTTTTATCTTGGATTGATATCACATCAAGAATAATGGATATAAACATGAATTCCTCACAAATTGTGAGGGACATTGATATGGAAACAATTGATCCAAAAAAGAGTAATGTGATGGTTGAATGTAATCGTGAAAAGGAAGACATTGGAAGCTCAAAGAGGTTTAAGGGTATTGAAGAAATTAATAAGAAAAAATTGACATATGCCAAAGTAATACATGTAGATGAGGTTGACAAGGATCATTGTAATTGGGATAATTTATGGGGAATTGCAAATATCTTGTCTAATATTGTGGAAGAAAATGAAAATGTAGTGAAAGAATGCATTGATGTGGAAGTTGATGCTAAGGCAATGTTGCAATCTTTTGATGTATTTTATGATCACGCGGTTATATTATTTTTTACCGAGAAACTCCCATATATTAATTGGATTAAACAATGGTTCAACACAATCGTGTCACCAAATTGTGTTGGAAATATATATGCAAGACCACGAGGGTTTTATGATGTAGTATTTTGTTCACCGGAACATCGAAGTGCATTGTTGGCTAAAGTTCTTGTGTTTTTTTATAAATGATTGGTGCATGTAATGCAATGGTCCCCAGTAGTGGTAACAATCGGCAATGGTTCGGTTTGAACCGAACCGAACCATGAAACTGCGGTTTAACGACTTAACGGTTTAAACGGTTTGGTTCGATTCGATTAGATTCAGGTTTAGGTTTTTATTAACGGGTGGGTTCGGTTTCAGTAGTAAAAAACCGTGGTTTAAACGGTTTAACAGTTTTTTATTTTTTATTTTTAAAAAATTTAAAAGATTGTTTTTAAACAATCTTCTTTTCATTTTTAGACCTTATTCTCACATTTTAGGAACATCTTTAAAATTTTAAAATTTTAAAAAAATGAAATATGACCTATGTTGAAAACCAAAACCAAACCACAAAATCGTGGTTTTTACGGTTTAATAGTTTAACGGTTTGAAAAATGTTTACCGGTTCGGTTTAACGGTTTCGTGGTTTGGTTCAGGTTTAAAAAAATTTACACTGTTCAGTTCCAAACTGGTTCGGTTTGGACCCTCTCAAACCAAACCAAACCGTTGCCGATTGTTACATAGTGGACTATCATGCTTTGTTAAAAGAAGAGTGCCCTGTTTGGGTAACGGTGGATTGTAAGCATGCTTTTTTATGGTCACTTTTACCAGAGTTGATGAGTCAAATGGGTAAAGTGTTGATATCTCCACATGCCAATGCTACAAATAAGTGCAGATTTTGCGTGTTATGGGATACAAGTTGTAAGAGGCCAGGATGGGTGCGTATGAACACACATGGTATGAAAAGACTTTGTTTTAAATTGAAGTGAGAGACATTTGCAGGTCATTGTTTTGGATGTGGTAAATGGGGTCACTTTATGGTGGAATGCCACTGTCATTGTCCTTCAACCATAGAGGTTCCTAATGAAGGGAATGGTAAGGAAGGAGTTGGGAGAGTTGTTGGTGTGTCAGATACTGTGGTTGTTATGGATGAAGGAACATCATCTAGAGCAAGCTATAAAGAGTTCTCACTTCAAGGTTTGGGTCCTTAGAATAAGGGAACTCAATTTGATTCATTGGGATGAGTTGTAAATTCATCAAATTCTCGAGGTTTTTGTCAAATGGGAGGACTGAAACAAAAGATTTCGATAGACAACCCTAAGGATGTGGTGCATGAAAATCAAAATGCAACATTGGAACATGATTTGACTAGTTTAATGACATTGGTTGCTCTGAAGGAGAAAGTGCACCCATAACATTGCTCATTGAATGAAAGTGGTAACATGGAATGGGATATGGGCATGTTCTCCTCATAAGAAGTATATATTATTGGAAACTTTGTTAAGTTGAGAATGGGACGTATTATGTGCAGTTGAGCACAAGTGTCATGAGTTAGCAGGATCCACAGTTCATTTGTGTGGATATTCATCATTTTATGCAGGACATCTAATCGTTATTCAGGCGTGGTATTAATCGTGCGTGATAAATATTATCCTCAAGTGGTGCATAATGATCCTTATGGTCGGTTTTTTGTTCTTGAAATCACTTTTTTTGATGAGGTTGTGTGGGTGGTTGGGATTTATGCCCCTAACCAAGCCACTCAACGTATTGCATTATGGGGTTCTCTCCTTCAAACCCTATGTGTGGGCCGTCCAAGATTACTTATGGGTGACTTTAACATGTGTATTGATGCATCTCAATCTACATCTGAACATTCAATCATGGATGATCTTGAGCAACTTGCTTGGGATTAATTGATTATGGAGATTCTGAAGTTGGATGTTTGGACATGGTTGCATGGGAATGATCCAGGTTTTACCTTCCAATCCGCCCACCATAAACAAACATGGAGTTAGTTAGATAGAATGTATGTGATGCACGATGATTCTTTCTTACCAACATCACGTCATATGAAAGTTCTACAAGATGTAGGAACTTCAGATCACTTTCCTATTTGTTTGGAAGTTTGTAGTCATGCAATTGACATGTATCAATCCTTACTTGCAAAGCCTCCATTACGCTTTAACTCTTCTCTTTTGCTTCAACCTCACTTTGATTCTCTCATGGAGCAAATTTTGGTAAATTTTTCACAACAAGTGAATCTTAAAGGAGTTAAAGCATATGATATCACGTTACAAAACATTAAGATCATTTATCATATGTATGGAGTAACTAATGCTCAACGAAGAAGAGGTCTTCTTCGACAATTCTCACAAGTTCTCTCTAGGTGTAATGCATTATTGATACATGGACCATTAGATGAGGAACTTTTGGATATCCAGAGTCAATTGCATGTTATTATTTTTCAGTTGCAATGCCAAAGTTATCGTTATGCTAAGATGTGACAACTCAGGGATGGGCTCATAGATAATCAATGTCAATCTCATTTATTTTTCTAAGCATTACATCCTACTTAGCTCGATCTAATGTGGTACATGTGAAGCAAGGGGATGAATTGATAGTGGATCCTACTACAATAATTGATATATGTATTCATTACTTTATGAAGTTGATTGGCCCACAATTGTTAATGATAAATGATGTGAGTAGAGCACATCATGAGTTTTATGATGTGGTTGGATGTATTGTGCATGACCTCATTAGTCATGAATTGGATGCAGATTTCACTAAGGATGAGGTGGACACAATTTTAAGGCATCTTCCTAGTGGTAAGAGCCCTAGTTGGGATGGCTTGACAAATCAAGTTTTTAAGCGATATTAAATCATTTTAAAGGGGCCCTTAACTTTGATGTTTCAGCATTCTTCGGATTCTGATTGTATGCCTCAAGCTTGGAAGGTTGGTCTAATTAAATTAGTTCCAAAGGTGGCATCTCCCAAGTCATTTCATCAATAGAAACCTATTTCTTTGATGGGGGGGTTGTATAAGATATTTACAAAGGTATTGACAAATAGATTACAAAAGTATTTTCCAAAGTTGATATATCCCGCCCGATATGCTTTTATTGCAGGTAGGAATATATTGCATAATGTTTTGAATGTTCAAATGGCCATGGATTATGCTCGAAACACTCATTAAGAATTGATTATGTTGCAATTAGATTTGGAGAAAGCTTATGATCATGTTAATTGGTCCTTTATTTCTGGGTTAATGCATACAATGGGCTTTAGACCTCGTATGTCTCGCCTCATATTTTTATTAGAACAAGATGTGGTGTCTTGAGTAATGCTTAATGGGGGAGTAACATCAGATATTGCCCTCACAAGATCCGTTCGTCAAGGATGACCTCTTAACCCGTTGTTGTTTGCTATTATTACTCATCCCTTGGAGTGATGCTATCAAGGCTTGCAACAAATGGTGACATTATGGGTCTACACCTTTCGTCTAGAGGGCAACTAGTAGCACAAGCTTTGCTGGATGATTCTTTGATGTTTCTACCAGCCTCACAAGAGAATCTTGAGAAGGGGATGCTTGTATGGAATCAATTTGCATTGGCTTCTGGATTACATATAAATTGGAGGAAGTCTAGTCTCATATCATGTACTGAAAGGGATTTGGAATGTTTGGGTTGGCAAGGATCCGTGGTGAAGAAACGCTCTATTTTTCGACATTTGGGCTATCCATTAGGAATGAATGTTACAAATGGTCAATTGATTGAATGGATGTCTAGTAAGTTGAGGGATAAGTTCATGTATTGGATGGAAGTCACAATCTTGGCCATTTCATGTACTCTTGGAGGTTGTACAATGTATTATGGGACCCATGATATTATATTACTTGCCATTGTTGCCATGGAAAAAGAAGGCTTTGCATTTTGTTTTGCAACCTCTTTGATATTTGTTGTGGAAGAAGAGGGATAAGATGGGAATCACTTGGGTGGCATGGAATCATCTCACAACCCCTAAGCGCTTGGGGGGAGCTGGAATATTGAACTTATCTATGCATATGATGGCTCGTAGATTTTCATTATTACAAGACATGTGTTCAAACTCACAACCGTTGATATCTAAATTGTTCAATATTTCATTGAGAACAAGGGTTTAACACGTGGGAGGACAACGATTAAGGCTTCATGGTGGCAATTATTGAATGGATGTATTTCACTTAGGATTCTGGGCTCTTCACGTGTTCAACACTTGGTTACCTCATGGCAAGAAGCACTCTTGTTATGTGTACGGAAACCATCATCTAGTAGAGAGCATTGTAATTCTTTGCAAAAAGAGTTACTTGTGTCTTCTCGATTTTTATGTTGGCCAGGAAAGGAGAGATTGCACTCTCAATTTAATCATTTGTTTCGTTTGGGGGTCAAAGAGGTGGGAGATATAGTTGAGGCTTCATCTCAAAGAATTTTAGAGTTTGTTGAAGCGCAACAATTATTATGCACCCTGCCTAATAATGGGTTTATTTGGCAACAACTACAAGATATTGCATTGATGCAAGGTCCCTTACCTCTACAAACAAGAGAACAATTGTGGATTGATTTGTGTTTACGGGGTCAAACATTGTTGTTACAAGTGACTACTAATCTTTTGCATCATTGCTTTGTTGAGTGTCTTGGATGATTATCATCTAAGGCTGAAGAAGAATGGAAAATACACAAATCTGATCATGGGTGGTGGCAGATTTTACCACGTAGTTGGCATTCTAAATTGCCACTTGTAGCAAAGGTCTTCATTTGGAGAGTTTTGATTGGAGAATTGCCTTTGGGATTAGCTCTAAAGCATCGTGGATTAGCAACGGGTAATTGCTTCTTTTGCACTGTTCAAATGGAAGATAGTACTCATCGATTTATACAATGTCCAATTGCTTGTGAGATTTGGAGTTACATTTCTCAAATTTGGCGAGTTTTATCATGATGTTATTTGACACCTAGACAATGGGTGTTTGTGTAATTTACATAGGTTGACCCAAAATCAGAGATGGAGATCGTTTTCCTATTTCTAAGATATTAGGGATTGCGTCATAATTGGAACATGCGCAACACTTTTATATTCTATGGTAGACATGGAGTGCAAGCATATCTACGAAAGTTGAAGGGAGTACTAATGTGGCAATTTTCTTTATTGGAACAAGCAAAAATTCTTTCCTCAGTAGAGTGTTCGTCTTGCCTATTGGCAATTCAACATGTTCCACTACCCATGTAGTGTAGTTAGTGTTGATCGACTATGCCGAAAACGTATGTGTGTATATGAGGACATGTCGTATGTGTTCAACAAACTACACAGAATGGAGGCAAGAAGATACAACAAAAGATAACACGGTTTAAGCTTTAATGGAAGCTCTGTTATTGCATTCATTCTCTCTCTCTCTCTCTCTGTGAGATCGCTATGTTTGATGGTCATGAAGTTCTCACTCTTTTACACCGTTAGGTTATTGCTTATATACTAAGCCCTAACTCTGTTGGACGAGTTCACACAACGATACAAATTGGAAGGAGTCGGCCTTTTATGCCAACAAACTCCCTCATAAAAGAAATACTCTTTCCTGCTTGTACAAGTATTTGGGGTTAGCTCCCTCGTAAACCTGGATTACAAAATTAATCTAAATTTATATTTACAATTCAGTCGGCATGTGGCTGAGTTGGCAGAGATGTGTTCAATGTCTAGCCTGGTTCGGCTGGTCAGTTAGATTTACTTGTCTTAGTTGATCGGTTCGACTTACCTTCTACTCCTCGTTCAACCTTCTTCTGCGCGGTCGCTTGTTGCAATCCCATATTTGTCCTTAGTTCCGAAGCGTTGATTTGGGAGTGGCTTCGTCAGGCAATCAACGATGTTCATCTCGGTGTCGATCTTCCGGACTTCGAGCTTCTTCTCGGTTATGAGCTCCCGGATGTGATGATATTGCACCTCAATATGCTTTGTCTTTGCATGATAGACACGATTGTTGATGAGGTGTATAATGCTCTGTGAGTCGCAATAGATGGTTGGCGCTGGTCGGTTGATTCGGCTTGTAGATGAGAAGTCGGCAGACAGTCGGTGCAACTAGATCGCTTCCTTCACTACCTCCGATGTTGCTATGTACTCGGCCTCTGTGGTTGATAGGTCCGTGCACTCTTGAAGCTTCGACCTCCATGATATAGCACCACCACCATAGGTGAAAATATAACTAGATGTTGACTTCCAATTGTCCATATTGCCAACATAATCGGAGTTAGTGTAGCCTCTGACTTCGGTTGAGGTTGTCAAAATGAAAGTTAGTTGTGTATCTTTGGTCCCTCTCAAGTACCTGAAGATGTGCTTGACGGCCTCTCAATGCTTCCATCTTGGATTCGACATGCACCGGCAGACCACCCCTACGACATAGGCTAGGTCAGGTCGGGTCACCACCATTGCGTACATGATACTTCCTATGGTGACTGATGCATAGGGCATCTTTCCATTAAGCTCTCTCTCCTTGTCGGTTGAAGGAGAGTCTTTGTCCGATAGTTAGATCGACGTCGGAAGCGGTGTCGGTGTTAACTTCACATTCTCCATGTTGAAGCGATCCAGCACCTTTCGGATATAGTCAGGCTGGGAGAGTCAGAGAGTCTTGGTCATCCGATCCTCATGCCCAGTATGTGACAGTCTTGTCTGAGTTCCTTCATCGCAAACTTGTCATGAAGGCTCCGCTTTAGCTTTCCGATTCTGCTTGATTGCTTCCTGCAATCAGCATATTGTCGACATATAGGATCAGATAAATCCTAGGCTCATCGGCCAATTGCCGAATGTACATGCATGGGTCAGAGTCCGATCGGCGGTATCCAAGCTGCCTGATGTAGGAATCGAACTTTTGGTACCACATCCTCGACACTTGTTTCAAGCCATAGAGATTTTTCTTCAGGCGGCATACGAGGTGACTTTCCTCCCTCGTCGCCGTGAAGCCTGCCGGTTGAGACATGTAAATGTATTCTTCCATATCTCCGTGTAGGAACGCCGTCTTTACATCTAACTGCTCTAGCTCTAGGTCTTATGTCGCCACAACTCCTAGTAGGAGTCTGAGGGTGGTCATCTTGATTACTAGTGAGAATATCTCGTCGTAATCGACCCCATGTTCTTGTTTGAACCCTTTCGCGACAAGTCAAGTTTTGCACTTGGGTTTCTCTGAGTCAGATACATATTTGTATCGGAAAACCCATTTGCAAGCTAGTGGCTTTCTTCAAGCTGGTAGTTTGACCAACTGCCATGTCTAATTCTGATGAATTGAGTCCATTTCGGATTTCATGGCTTGTAGCCATGTATCGGCGTCCGGTGCGGCCATAGCTTCTTCATATGTGTTGGGTTCGCCTGCATCGGTGTATTGGACATAGTCGAGGCCCAGTTAATAAAACTCTGTTGTTCTTTGATTTCGTCTAGATCTCCTGAGTGCCATATTGATCGGTTTGGATTCTTCGATTGGCTCTGTTGTTCGATCGGTATTTGTGGAACTACTCAAGTCAGGAGTCCTCTTGGGTGATTCGTCCTCGTCTTGGGATTTCGACGGTGTCATGTTGTCCTCCCTTATGGACTTTGTCGACTTGGGTTTGTTGCCAAATCGCATCTTGTTGACTTTGCCTTGTTTGACTCTTGGTGAATCAGCTTTGTCTTTGAGTTCGACTAGTGGACCTCCGACCAATTCAGAGTTGGTAGGTATGTTGTCGGCTTGGTCTAGTTCGACTGTTTGTCGAATCTCCGATTCAGCTTGGTGGGACGGTCCTTCACGAAATCTCTTTCGGCTTCGAAGGATACCCTTTTACGAACTATTTTCTGTTGGTTCCATTGAGAGAAGATAATCTTCATTGAAGACTACATCACTGCTCCGGATCAATTTCCAAGTCCCATAGCTTGTAGCCAAAGTCCCCATCAGTTCCATAACCGAGTAATATGCACTTCGTCGCATGGGGTGCCAACTTGGTCCTTTTGTCCCTGGGGATAAATGCGTAGGCTTCACATCCGAATATACAAAGCCTATCGTAGGTCGGTTGTTTGCCTGACCATAGTGCCTATGGCACTTCGAGCATGATTGCTTTCGACGGTGATGCATTTACCAAGTATACTACCATCTACAATGCCTCGGCCTAGAACTCAAGCTTCAGTCTAGCTCGATACATCATTGCTGTCACCCTCTCTTGTATCGTTCGGTTGATTCGTTCAGCCAACCCATTCTGCATGGGTGCTTAGGGAACGGTCTTTTGATGTCGGATTCCTTTGTCGGACAGGTACTATTTGAAGGCTCTAGAGGTGTACTCACCTCCGTTGTCGGATCGGAGTGTCTTGACCCTGTATCACGACCGGTTCTCCACCTCAGATATCGACCTAGTGAAGACCTTGAGCGCGTCGTCTTTGGACTTGATGGAGTAGGCACAGACCTTCTGTGTATAGTCATCTACAAAAGTGATGAAGTATCGAGAACCTCTTTGTTACGGGCATGACCATATAATATCCCATGTATAGAATACTACGGTAAATTCTCACCACGGGATATTATATGGACGTGTATAGAATACTACGGTAAATTCTCACCACGGGATATTATATGGTCATGCCCATAACACTCTTAGTGATCGCTCTAGCATGAGCCCACATATATTTGTGTGCACAAGCTCTAGGGGCTGACGTATTGTCTCGTAGTGGAGAGAGTGCGGACTTCAGGTCTTTTTCCCGTATTGACAATGCTCACAGAAGTCCGTTTTTGCTTGGAGTTTCAGAATGTAGCCGACCGCCATGAGTTGATCAAGTCCGGCGTGAGACATATGGCCAAGTGGACCATGCCATAGGTTTGGGTCGGTCTTTTCAGCTACGTTCACAACCCCTTCTGAATTGATCGTCATTAATGGGTACAAGTTATTGTACTTATATCCACTCCCAATTCTGAGATTTCCCTGGCTGATCATCCATACCGACTCACTTAGGGTCATTTTGTACCCGTCTTTGGCTAGCATGCCGATGGAGACCAAACTCCTTTTCAGATCGGGTACGTGCCGGACTTGGTGAAGGATTATTGTGTTGTCATTTGACAGTTGAATTGTGACTTCTCAAACTCCTGCTATTCTGCACTCTTGCCCATTGCCTAATCGGACTGTGTCACTGGCCCCGACCAAATAGTTTGAAAACCATTCGTTGTTTGGGGTCACGTGTAATGTTGCACCGGATTCCAGTAGCCACGTGTGTGCATCTTGTGCACTGTAGAGGACTTCTCTGATCGATGAATCCTCTAAGTAGAGAATTTCTCCTAATTGGGTGTCAGCAACGCTGATTTGGTTGCCGACTGGAGAGTGGTCTGAGTTGGATCGTCCTCGATTCCGCTCAGATCGGCGACCACTCTCTTTCCTCTTGATCGACCATCAATCGAAAACACTGTGGCCAGCTTTTCTGCAATGTGTCCAGAATTTGCCTGATCGGCCCGTTCTCGACTTCGACCATTGTCAGTCTCCCCTCGTTTTCGACCGACTCTATCGGCTTATTCTCTTGATCAACTCAATCAATCAACCAACTCGGTCGAGTGGTGGGCTTTTGCCAATTCGTCGATGGTGAGTCCCCTCGATTTTCGCTGAATGTCCTCAGTGAGGACTTCGCCGATTGTCTCTTCTAGATTTAGGATTGGTCGGCTGTTGGCGTACGTCGTGTAGAATACCTCCCAACTCGCCGGCAAGTTTGATAGGATGGCAAGAGCTTTGACTTCTTCTTCGAAGTTGATCCCTTGTGAGGAGAGTTTTGACAACACCTGGTTGAAGGTGTTGATGTGGGAGGTAGTCTGATCGGTCTCTCTCATCTTCATGTCAAATAGTTGTTTGATCAAAATCAGTTTTGAAGACGAGGATTTGCTTTTGTACACGGCTTGTAGCTTCTCCCACAATGAGAATGTTGTTGTCTCTTTTGCATTGCTTAAGTAGACGTTTTCGGCCAGATGCATTTGGATGGTGGAGCGTGCAATTTCGTCTATAGATCTCCACTCTTCGGTTGTCGTTGAGGCAAGTTTTTCACTATGTCAAATAGGTTCGACTTGTCTTCTGATGATCAACACATCCTACATCATCTCCTTCCATAGGGCAAAGTTTTTGCCATCGAATTTTCTGATTTTGACCCCTGTTTTCCGGATGTTGAAGCCATGTTCTTCTTTGAAAGTGAGATTTTACTGACTTGGTCTTTTTCCTTTTAGCTTTTTCTACTATTTGTTGTTGCCGAACCGCAAGTCGCTCTGATACGAGTTGTTGATTGACTATGCACTGAAACGTATGTGTGTGTATATAAGGACTTGTCATATGTGTTCAACAAACTACATAGAATGGAAGCACGAAGATACAATAGAAGATAGACACGGTTTAAGTTTTAATGGAAGCTTTGTTATTGCATTCATTCTCTCTCTCTCTCTAAGATCGCTTCAAGAAGTTCTCACTCTTTTACACCGTTAGGTTATTGCTTATATACTAAGCCCTAACTCTGTTGGACGAGTTCACACTACGATACAAATTGGAAGGAGTCGGCCTTTTATGCCAACAATTAGTGGGTGACCATACTCCATTGTCACACACCCATGGTACGTAGTGTTTTTTACACATATTTATTAATATAATTGTGTGTTTTCGCCAAAGAGAGAGAGATGTAGCTGAATAGGTTGCCCAATGTAGAGTAGGTAATCATGGGTTCAACCCCTACATGCCACAATGGAATCTAGTGAAATAAGAGATATATATGGAGTAATAGAGAGGTGAGAAAATTGGGTTTCGAACCCAATACATAGTGCTAGTAATGTAACGACTTACCACTAGGATAAGCTAACTGTGATGAGAGAGAGAGAGAGAGAGAGAGAGAGAGAGAGAGAATCCCGCATATTTATAGAATGGGAAAAACCTATTGGAATCTTCTAGAAATCTATCAATCCATAATGGTTGAATCCTCTCAATCTCGTTTCTGGATATATCTTTGATAGGGAGTGAATCCCTCACTAAGCAGACCCTCCATCTGCTCGAAACTAGAGGATGCTTTTGCTCCCTCTTCGAACAGGTGGAAGTATTATCATTCGAAGCTAAGAAATAGTAAGAATCGAGTATTCTTTCTTTCTCCTCCCTTTGAACAGATAACGATCTTTTGAATTGAGGGGCGCGGTAAGGTTCATTCTCTTATCATTTTTGGAGGTCAAATATATGACCTATGAGACCAAAAATGAGTAGCGACTCTCGATGTTCAAGAGCTTTACCAATGAAAATTGCAATCGAGAGTGCACATTGTGATTGTAAGAGAAATATGATGTGTGAAAAGCATAGTCGAATATGATCAAAGGTAGAGCATTGTATCAGAGTGTGATACTCTAACACTTTAACTTTTTTAGGGCAAAGTATGCATTGTCAACCACTCTCATCACTTGTGCTCCAACACTGTAAAAGTAACATGCGGAAGCAAGTATGAAGACCGACCAGAAGGAAGAAAACTCAGGTTTAATGGAGAGCTTGAGCTTACGCAGTATACGCGGGAGAGATAGAGAGAGTGAGAGAGAGAAAACACAAGAACTATATTCAACAAAACAATCAATCTCTATTCACCACACTATACATATGTGTGTTCAATGAACGCTTTTATACAAGTCCTAGAAGGACTGACCGAAGTACTGACAGTACTTCAATGCTCATTAAGAGCTCCTACACTAACTCCCAAATTATTCCTCACGGAATATCTTTCCTAACGACCTCCCGGTTTACGCACTGATCCGGCCCTACCTACGCACCGGTCTGCGTACCGGTTTACGAATTCGGTCTAATCGATCGGTTCCAACCGATCCGGTCCTTGGCTTCTTCAGCCGATCCGGCCGATGTTGAGCTTGTCTCTCAACACTCCCCCTCAAGCTCAACTTGAGGCTCTTCGGGATCTTCAGGCTCACAGCTCCGGTTCCTCCTGGCTTCATGCCTCGCTCGCGCTGCACGACCTGTTCGACTCCGCGCGCTTAGACCCTTCCGGTCGGCTTGTTTGCTCATGTGGCCCTTATTAGCTCTTCTGCTGTTGCAGTGTTGACGCTTCTCCTGAAGCCTTTTCTTCCGCTTGGGCCTCAGTTGATTCACCGTATCTGAATCAAACATCCGAACCGACTCGGCTACCTCCGATCGGTTTTCGCTCTCGTCTGAGTTGGCTGTCTCCAACTTGTCTTCGGTCTTTTGCTCGATGGCGTCATCTTCCCCATGCGTGGTTGGCTTCGGCTCTCTCCTTCGGCTGCTCCCCTTCTGTCCGCTTCCGGACTTTTCCGCGGGTCCACCCTCGGCTTCTTCAGTCGATCCGAAGTCGAACTCGAGAACCGAGTCAACCGACTCGGTGTCGCGGTCTCCACTCCTTTCCTGCTGCTTTGCTTGGTCGTTCGGGACTGTTCTCCCCCTCAAGTTTGGCACGTCGAGGTGACGCAATCCGAGCGCACCTGAGAATTGTCGCAACTTGTCCAGACCAAGGGGCTTGGTGAAGATGTCGGCAGTCTGTCGATCCGTTGGAACGTACTGAAGTTCGATTTCACCGGAAAGGACACGCTCACGGACGAAATGGTAGTGCACCTCAGTGTGCTTGGTCCGTGCATGGAAAACAGGGTTTTTCGCGAGCTCGATGCTGCTGAGGTTGTCGTAGTAGATCGTCGTCGGATCTGACACCTCCTCTTGCAGGTCCCTAAGTAGTCGCTTCAACCATATGGCTTCGCATGTCGCGATGACCGCTCCTCGGTACTCAGCTTCGGTGCTCGATAGTGCAACTGTCGGCTGCTTCTTACTGCTCCACGCGATCGCGGCACTCCCGAGGTAGAACGCGTATCCGTACGTGGATCAGCGATCAGCGGCGTTGCCAGACCAATCAACATCGGTGTAGCCGACTAACTACGCGGCTGCTCCGGTCCGATATAGCAGTCCCCGGTCCTTAGTGCCGTCGACATACCGAAGTATGCGTTGCGCACACTGAAGGTGTTCCTCGGTAGGTCGTGCCATGAACTGACTGATCACTCCGACCGGATAACTGAGGTCGGGTCGGGTGATGGTCAAGTATATGAGGCTTCCGACAATTTGTCGGAACCTCGTTGGGTCGCATACCTTTCCCGTATCGGGACGAAGCCTGACGGTTCTGTCCAGAGGAGTCGAGACGGACTTACAGTCGGCCATCCCGAATTTAAAGAGTATACTCAGCACGTAATGACGTTGGCTGATTAATATGCCTTCGGGGGTACGGATCACTTCGATCCCGAGGAAGTAATGAAGGTCCCCCAGATCCTTCATGTTGAACGATGCCGCAAGTTGGAGCTTCACGCGGTCGATTTCACCTAGGTCGACGCCGGTGATGACCAAGTCATCAACATATAGTAGAATACTAACCGGTCTGAGTCGACCTTTCCGAATGAACAGGGAAGAGTCCGATTTTGACGTGACGAAGCCCATCCGACGTAGTTGTTGCGTGATCTTCGCGTTCCAGACACACGGGGCTTGCTTCAGTCCGTAAAGGGAATTCTTCAGTCAGCATACTGCCGAGGAGTTCGTTCCAGAGTGAAATCCGGGGGGCTATACCATGTACACCTGTTCCTCAAGGTCACCTTGCAGGAACGCATTCTTTACATCCATCTGATGTAAGTGTCACCCCTTCACCGCAGCTACTGCGAGCAAAACACGGACGGTCGTCATTTTCGCGACCGGCGCAAACGTCTCATCGTAGTCAATGCCGTGTTTCTGCGCGTAGCCCTTTGCCACTAGCCGAGCCTTGTACCGGTTGACCGAGCCATCGGTGTTGTACTTGACCTTGTACACCCACCTACACCCGATCGGTTTTACCCCTCTTGGTGCGTCAACCAGGTCCCAGGTCTCGTTCTCCGACAATGCGTGCATCTCTTCCTCCATCACAGCATGCCAATTCGCGTCTTTAGCCGCTTCTGCATAGCTCTCCGGCTCACACACTTCCGCTACACGGGTCATGTACGCATAATGATGCGCCATGTACTCGTTGTATCCGAACCGCAAAACAGGATTCTTCTGGTGGGTAGATCGGCGTAATCTCACATTAGCCGATGTCGAGGCCTTCTCGGTCGACGCGGACTTCACCTTTAAAGACCCATCACCGGTTCCCTCGGAGTCGGACTCGCGTCGGTCTGACTCGTTCTTATCTGTGCCGGAATCCGACACCTTCTTCTTCCCTTTCTCTTTGCGTGTAAGCCGTCTCCTCGGCTTGCTGCACGGGGAATGCACGGCCGAGTCTCCACTACTCGCCGGCTCTTCATCGGACTGATCGTACCGACTCAGTCGTCCAATCGGTCCACTTAAACGGAGTGAAATCGGACTCTCTTCGCGGGTCTCGATTTCGGGCTCATCCGGAGGCATCTCGGCCTCGCTGACCTCATCGTCAGAACTCGGATTGGAGTCGGGGTTCGGAGTCGGGGGCTGGTACCAGGACGCAGACTCGTCAAACACAACGTCGCGGCTAACACGCGCTTGTTTGGTGCGAGGGTTATAGCACTTATAACCCTTGTGCTCGTCCGAGTAACCGACCAAGATGCATTTCTCGGCTTTGCGTCCAGCTTCCTCCTTTTCTCCTTCGGTACATGCACATACGCAATGCTACCGAACACCCTCAAGTGTCGCAAGTTCGGCTTCGTTCCGAAATATAGCTCGTGCGCCGACACTTTGTCTCTGATCCGGTTCTGGATGTATACCGCGGTCCTTACCGCCTCGGCCCAGTAGAACTTGGGCAAGCTCTTCTCCGCGAGCATTGCCCGTGCCGCTTCCACAACTGACCGATTCTTTCTCTTGGCCACGCAGTTCCCTTTCTGTTTGCGTGTAAGCCGTCTCCTCGGCTTGCTGCACGGGGAATGCATGGCCGAGTCTCCACTACTCGCCGGCTCTTCATCGGACTGATCGTACAGACTTAGTCGTCCAATCGGTCCACTTAAACGGAGTGAAATCAGACTCTCTTTGCGGGTCTCGATTTTGGGCTCATCCGGAGGCATCTCGGCCTCGCTGACCTCATCGTCAGAACTCGGATTGGAGTCGGGGTTCGGAGTCGGGGGCTGGTACCAGGACGCAGACTCGTCAAACACAACGTCGCGGCTAACACGCGCTTGTTTGGTGCGAGGGTTATAGCACTTATAACCCTTGTGCTCGTTCGAGTAACCGACCAAGATGCATTTCTCGGCCTTTGCGTCCAGCTTCCTCCTTTTCTCCTTCGGTACATGCACATACACAATGCTACCGAACACCCTCAAGTGTCGCAAGTTCGGCTTCGTTCCGAAATATAGCTCGTGCGCCGACACTTTGTCTCCGATCCGGTTCTGGATGTATACCGCGGTCCTTACCGCCTCAGCCCAGTAGAACTTGGGCAAGCTCTTCTCCTCGAGCATTGCCCGTGCCGCTTCCACAACTGACCGATTCTTCCTCTTGGCCACGCAGTTCTGCTCCGGCGTGTATCTACAACTGAATTCGCGCCGAATTCCCATTTGTTGTAGATAACCGTTGAATTGACCAAAAAAGTACTCTTTCCCGACATCCGACCGCAGGCACTTGATCTTTCGTCCCGTTTCCGTTTCCACGAACCCTTTGAGGTCTCGGAAACAGTCGAAGACTTCGCTCTTCCTCTCAATGAGGTAGATCCACGTGTGCCGCGTGTGGTCGTCGATGAAGGAGACGAAATATTGGCTCCCGCCAAGACTAACGTTTTGTGTCGGCCCCCATACATCGGAGTGTATAAGGTCGAGCTTGTTCCGGCTCCGGTTTTGCTCTTTGGGGAAAGGAAGTCGGTGTTGCTTCCCGAGCTGGTAGGCTTCACAAATTTGTGCTTTTCGGCCACTAAATTTGGGCAATCCGAACACTACCTGTTTCGATTGCAGATCTTGAAGCTGCTGGTAGTTGACGTGGCCTATCCGCTTGTGCCACAAGTCGATGTCCGACTCGGATTTTTGTCCCTTCGCGAACATTGCGGTGCAGCCGTCAGTGGAATCGAGGATGAACATCCTCCCGTCTCTGCGCCCTTGCGCTATCACGCGGCCTTCTTCCTCAATGAAGCACCCGAGGTGTGCAAACCGAACCTCCATCCCTTGGTCAACGATCTGTCCGACCGAGACCAAGTTCTTCGTGATTGTCGGAATGTGCAGCACGTTCATGAGTTTCCCTTTCTGCCCGACATGGCTATGGGGAACTTCTCCGACATTCGCGATCGGATGTGTAGTGTTGTCTCCAGTTGCGACTACTCCAGGTTGTATCGGTTTTTCAAGGTACGAGAACCACTCCTTATGGCTCGTCACGTGGTTTGACGTGCCGGAGTCTACGTACCACACCTCGGATGTGTAGTGTTGTCTCCAGTTGCGACTACTCCAGGTTGTATCGGTTTTTCAAGGTACGAGAACCACTCCTAATGGCTCGTCACGTGGTTTGACGTGCCGGAGTCTACGTACCACACCTCATCCGACCTCGGGGTGGTCCGTTTCATTGAGTTTGCTTCGTGTCTCGTCACGAAGGCAGACCCCTCTCCGGCTCTCCCGGAGTCTTCGGCGTAGTGCGATTGCTGCCGATTTCCCTTGTTGGTATGTCCGGAGCCGTTTACGGAACCGGTTCTCTCCGAATCAGCGCGCTTCTTCCAGCACTCACTTTCCCTGTGGCTTTTCTTGCCAAAGTACCAGCACTCCGCGATGGCCTTCCCTTGCCGGTTCTCATCGCTTCGACTCCCCCTGTTTCCGGAGGGTCCAGAGTTCCTGTCGGCATCACTTCGGTGCCTTCTTCCTTGATCTCGTCGTCCGCCTCCATTGCGCGCCGATTAGGCGCATCCTCCATGTCCACGGGGCATATCTCCCTCCGTGTACAACATTCTGCTGTCAATGTGCGTGCTTGTAGACGCACCCGCGTGGTTCTCCTCTACCAGGAGCATTGACTATAAGTCGAAAAAGGACGGCGTATTCTCTCGGCTACACACAACCGTTCGGAACGCTCGGAACTTCGATGCCAAACCTCTGAGACAGATCTGGACCATTTTGCTCTCCTCGATGTTCACCCCTATGGAGGCGAGGGAGTCGCAGATATCCTTGATCTTCGAGGTATAGTCCGCCACCGACAAGTCGCGTTGTCGTAGGTTGCTCAACTCCTGTCGGAGCTGAAGCTTCCTGGCTGTGGTGCTCGCGGCGAAAATCTTCTTGAGATATTCCCACGCACCCTTCGACGTCTTTGCATCCCGAACATAGCTCAATAGTTGTTCGCCCACACACGACGCGAAGCAGTATAATACCCTGCTCGCCGATTGCTCCCATGACAGGAAGTCTCTGTGTGTCGATTCGGGTGCCGCGTCATTAGCTCCTTCGACATAACTCCAGTAGCCGTGCCCGAGCAGGTACTAGTGCATCTTGTAGGACCAAGACGCGTAGTTGGTTCTGTCGAGCTTCTCTTTTGGAAGCGAGCTCGCCATGCCTCTATCCATCGTTCTTCTTGTTCTTCTTCGTCAAGTTGTGTCGGTTGCAGAGAGGTTCTCAACTCTCGCGCTTTGATACCATGTAAAAGTAACGTGCGGAAGCAAGTATGAAGACCGAACAGAAGGAAGAAAACTCAGGTTTAATGGAGATCTTGAGCTTACGCAGTATACGCGGGAGAGATAGAGAGAGTGAGAGAGAGAAAACACAAGAACTATATTCAACAAAACAATCAATCTCTATTCACCACACTATACATATGTGTGTTCAATGAACGCTTTTATACAAGTCCTAGAAGGACTAACCGAAGTACTGACAGTACTTCAATGCTCATTAAGAGCTCCTACACTAGCTCCCAAATTATTCCTCACGGAATATCTTTCCTAACGGCCTCCCGGTTTACGCACCAATTTGCGTACCGGTTTACGCATTCGGCCTAACCGATCGGTCCCAACCGATCCGGTCCTCGGCTTCTTCAGCCGATCCGGCCGATGTTGAGCTTGTCTCTCAACAAACACCCTATCTCCCATTACAATGCATGTGAGCTAGATCGCATGGAAGCAATGGTCCGAATGGCAAACAACAGGATGGGCTCTCTAACATGTATCAATGTGTACGATTTTCCTTTTACCGGCCGGGAAAGGAAAGCTTAAGCGTTGTTATATCTCTGTGCTAATTGCCGTTCTGTCTTAATTGTTATATCTTACGCGTGTTATGAAGACGATCCTAATAAGTAACTTGATTAAGTCGGATTAAGCGTTGAAGTCTAATCTGGTTGCCGTAACACCCTTTGGTGAAGTGTCTCCCGTAGACACCCTGTGTTAGGACATTGTCCGGCCCAAAGAGTTAACACAGTTTTTGGCGACCACGATTCCTGTTTTTGCAGCGAACGACGGCACGGATGGATGTCTAGATCAACGCACGACCTTGTTACAGATCGAACTCGACGCCTTGTTGAAAGGCAAAGGAGACGCGAGGCTTTCCAGCAAGCGGCGCAGGAAATTAGAGCGGATCGCTCGTTTTCCAACGTAATCCGGAGAGTAGCGGAGGACTCCCTCTGGTTACAGCAAACATCGCACCACGACGGCAGCAACCTAAGCAGCCTCCGGGAAACCGAATCCCTTCTCCACGCGTTGGCAAACGGAGAAGGCGAAGTAGAGGCCTTTTCAGCATATGAATCGGACTCCGAAGGGGAATACAGCGTGCACACGAACTACCGTAGCAGTAACGAAACCCCGGGCGGACCGGAGTACGAAGGATCGGATACCTTACTGACACCGGAACCGGAACCGGAAGTGCTATCGCTGGAACCCCCGGAACCAGCAGAGGAAGAACGACCTCTGACACCGGAAGTCGAAGAGGAGAGGCCTTCGTCACCAAAGGAAGAGAAACAACCGACACCAGAATCAAATCGGGAAAGACCACCGACACCGGAGAAAATTCCGGAACGAGCACTAACACTACCAGCCCGCACACCGATACCGGACGACGACATGCCGTTCTAGAACTCCAAGTATAGAGATGATCCGGACACGGAAGCTCATGTGCACGCCTTTGAACAGACATGGGAAGCCAACCATGTGTCCCAGCGACTGACACCGGAGGAAGAAGAACGCTCTAAGATAGCAGAGTTTGGCGTCACATTGGAGGGACCGGCAGCAAGATGGCGCCAGACGGAGGACCCGTCTACCATCAACACCTTTGCAGATTTAAAAGCTAAATTCATGCATTTTTTTCAAAAGGAGGTGGACCAGACCGTAATGGTAGGCTTATTTTATACCATCCGGCAAGAGGCAGGGGAGAGCATTCCCCAATTTGTCATCCGGTTTCAACGGATGCATAGTCAGCTTACCCGTGCACCCCCGGAGGAGGAATTACGGACGATATTCCTAAACGCGCTCCGGGAACCCCTACGCACGGTTTGCACGGTAATCGGTTTCCGCACAAGTACCATCGACCAGGTCATTGACCGGGTGAAAGAGATGGAAAAGACAAGCTCCTGGCTCACACTGGGCGCACTTCAATGGGCGTTACCGTCCGATGAAGACCTCCGGTTTCGGCAAGCAATACAGTGCACAACCTGTTTGAATTCCGGACACTCGGCTCTAGAATGCACTATGAGGACGCAATGTGTAATCTGTCAATCCAAGAGCCATACGACGGATAGGTGCGAGTATAATCTGTTGAATCGGCAAGCACCGCTCATCCGACAAATTGAGCCACGCAGCAGCCGGGATGAAGAAGACGAACGCTGGCGGCGAATGGACTGTGACCGACCGGCACAGGATGTCCGGTATGGCGAGCGACGGGAAAATAATGTCTGGTACGGCGAGTGACGGGAAAATGATGTCCGGTACGGTGATCGGCGAGAGAACTATGACTGGCATGATTGGTACCAGGATTACAATAGACGATACGAACAGTACGACCGGGAGCACTCCCCCGGGTATCGTCAGCAATGGGAGGAATACGGCAGATATAACGGGCAACCCCGTCAAGAGTACCGTAATAAGAAAATCTATAACAAAAAACGGCATTTTAAAAAGGGCGGCTACCCCCGGGATCCGGAACAAGGAGCTCCAAGTAGCCAACCGGTACAAAACCCGGCGCGTACCGTAGGACCTGCCCCGGGCACAACAGACAATGCCGAATCTAGCAATACCCGGAAGCCCTACTGCTACTACTGCCGACAGGAAGGCCATTATAGTAACCAATGCCCGGTGAAGAGCTATGAAAAACGACCGGCGGTAAATATGGTAGTCCTTGAGGTGGCAGACCTGCAGCAGGTGACCACAAGGTCGAAGGGCATGGCCAAAGAATGGGAGACACAGGAGACCATCCGGAAACAAGCAACGGAATGGGTAAAGAATGCAAACGAGCAGAATGTCACAGACTTACAACAGCAAAAGGAGAACACCGCAGGGCTTGCAGGCGGTAGTCACTCCGAGAACGAGACATGGCAGGCGTTGCAAGAATGCCAGATTACGTTACCACTAGGAAGACTCCTACAACTCGTGCCAAGATTCACGGAAGGACTTAAGACGGCCATGACGGCAGGGGAACCATCACCGGCACCGGTACTCTTCTCGAATCCGGAGGAGGGACCAACAGTGGTAGACACCAGCAGTCCGGTAATCACTGCCATTGTAAAAGGGAAAGAACTCCCCGGCACAGTTATAGACGGAGGCTCTGGGGTAAATGTAATAAGCCTCCGGACGTGTGAGGACCTAGGAATCCACGAGTGGGAGCCGTGTCCGTTCTGGTTGCGGATGGCCGATACAAGCTCAGTGCGGCCGACAGGATTAATACGGAAATTAGAAGTCACCGTCGGCGGGCATACATTTCACATCTCGACCGTAGTGCTACAATTACAGGCACAAGGCACATACCCGCTATTGCTGGGGTGGCCATGGTTGAAAACGACACATATCAAACAGAATTGACGAAAAAATATAATTACCTTCCGGCGAGGAAAAGCCAAGTTACGGGTACCAACACAGCCAAGGACGAGCACTGGCAAGGAATGTACACCGTTGTATGCGGAATGCGTCAACATGCTAGAAGGGTTAGCGAATGAAGAAGAAGCTCAATACCTGCAGGAAAACCCGAAGATCATACCCCTCTTCGAAATTGACATTGCCGAAGCCGTAGCACCGTACTTACCGCAACCGGAAGAGGCGGAAGCAGAACCGGATAAAGACGCAATCCGGGAGTTACGGCAAGCGCAGGAAGCGTTGGAACGGGAAATGGCCGTTTCACAACGCGTAAAAGCATCGCAACTGGAAGAGGTGAATTTAGGCACCACGGACGAAGAAAAACCGGTGCACATCGCCAAGGAGATGAAGTCCGAAGACAAAACGACGATGATAACACTTCTCACGGAATTCCGGGATGTGTTCGCCTGGTCATACGAAGACATGCGAGGACTCGACCCTCAGTTATACCAGCATCAAGTGCACTTGAGCAAAGACGGTATCGGATGAATCCCAATTATGCTGCCAAGGTTAAGGAAGAAATCGACAAACTGCTAAGAGTTGGCTTTATCCGTCCGGTAAAGAAAGCGACATGACTGAGCCCGATCGTAGTCGTACCGAAGAAGAACGGAAAAATTCGAGTTTGCGTGGACTACCGAAAACTCAATGCGGCTACGGTAACGGATGCGTTTCCACTTCCGTTCACAGATGGACTGTTGGATGTCGTCGCCGGCCATGAGGTCTATAGCTTCCTTGACGGATTCAGCGGGTATAATCAGATCCGGATGCACCCCGACGACCAAGAGAAAACGGCATTCGTCACCGAATGGGGGGTGTTTGTGGCCGTGGTGATGATGTTCGGACTCAAAACGGCACCGGCAACGTTTCAACGAATCATCATGGAAATCTTTGGTGAATATATACTGGCTTTTATGCAGGTTTTCCTTGACGATTTTGCCGTCTATAGCTGGGAGGAGAACCATTTTCAGCACCTCCGTCTTTGTCTAGAAAAGTGTAGAGCGTACCGGCTAAGCTTGAATCCGGCAAAGTGTGTATTTGGCGTGTCCAATGGAACTTTATTAGGACATATCATGAGCCAGGAAGGTATTGCAGTCGACCTGGACAAAATGAAAGCCATATTAGAAGCACCGGCGCCAGCAACGGCAAAGGGATTAAGCCGGTTCTTAGGCCAGATCCGGTGGCACAGCCGGATGCTCCGATACTTGGCCGACCTGGCTACACCGTTGCATGCTACCGTACATCGGACACCATTCCAGTGGACCGATACTTAGGATAGGGCGTATAAGGCCCTCAAGGTACTATTGTCGCAGGCACCGGTAGTACAACCTCCGGACTGGAGTAAAGAATTTCACGTGTTCGTGGACGCCTCCGACATTGCAATCGGAAGCGTACTGATGCAGCTTACGGAACCAAAGTGGTACCGGCCAGTGTACTATGCTAGCCGGAAGCTATCCCAAGCAAAACGGAACTACTCTACTACGGAACGGGAAGCTCTAGGAATGATCTACAGTGTAACAAAGTTTTGGCACTATTTATTGGGAAGGAAGTTTTCCTTCCATGTAGATCATTCGGCACTCCTTTACCTCGTGTCCAAGGCGTCACTCACCAGCAAATTGGCCCGGTGGACCTTATTGTTACAGGAGTTCGAGTTTGAAATATTCCACCGACCCAGTATACAACATGCCGTAGCAGATTACTTAAGCCGATTGGAGTCCGGAGAGACGGGTGATAGAGTACCGGATGAGTTTCTGGATGCAGAGCTATTTCAAGTCACTACGGAGACGGCAGCAGATGAGACAGTGGCCCAGGAAGACAAGTGGCTCACAAATATGCACCAGTTTCTGAGCACAGGACTGCCTCAGGAAGAGCTGAACCGGGATGAACGGAAACGCCTGGCGGTACAAAGCCGACATTTCTACTTATTGCAAGACACACTGTACCACAAGGGCCCTGACGGCATATGGAGACGGGCGGTGCGCAACGATGAAAAGGAACTGATACTGAGGGAAGCCCACTGCGGAGTTGCCGGAGGTCACTATGCCGGAGATGCGACAGCCAGAAAAATATGGCAAAGTGGCCTATGGTGGCCAACGACATTAAGAGATGCGGTACGGTACGCAAAAGAATGTGACTTATGCCAGAGAATGGGCAAGCCAACGGAGCAGGCTCGTATGCCACACCAGCCGGTACTACCACTGGAGTCATTCCAAAAGTGGGGGCTGGACTTTGTAGGACCGTTCAAGCCACCGGCAATGAGGACGGGTAATCGGTACGTTATCGTTGCTACGGATTACTGCACGAAATGGGTGGAGGCCAAAGCTTTACGGGATAACACCGCTGCGTCAACGGCAAAGTTTCTATATGAGTACATCTGGTGCCGTTACGGATGCCCCATTGAATTGATAAGTGACCAAGGGGGGCACTTTCTCGGACAAGTAGTGGAAAGCCTAACGACCTTCTATGCCGTGGTCCACAAACGAAGCACACCTTACTATCCACAGGCGAACGGATTAGCGGAATCAACAAACAAGACGCTCCAGAACATCCTTCGGAAGATCGTCAACGAGAACCGGACGGATTGGGACACAAAGCTACATAGCGCACTTTGGGCATACCGGACGGCATACAAAACGAGCATCCGAACAACACCGTTCCGGTTGGCGTTCGGACTCGAGGCGGTCATGCCGGTAGAATTTCAAGTACCTAGCTTACGGATCCAGCTACGAGAACGGCTGAATGAGAAGGAGTCGGAGACAATAAGGTTGACAGCGCTGTGTGAGCTGGAGGAACAACGGTTGGCCAGCATCCTACATTTAGAATTGGAGCAACGACGACGGAAAGCATTCGTCGACCGGCACAGGAAAGGTAACGAAAAAATGTTCGCAATCGGCAAACCAGTGTTAGTATTCCAAACTCGGATGGGCAAGATGCCGGGTAAACTAAGGTTTAGATGGACCGGACCATATTGGCTAACACGGGAGTATAATGGGTCCTACCAGTTGGGGACACTTGCCGGCGAAGTACTGGGCAAATGGGTAAACGGATTCCGGTTAAAGGCATATAGAGGACTGATGCCTAAGAACCCGTTTGAGCAAAGGACCGACGGCAACCACCAAGACGGCAGAGATGGTAAGCCGGGAACCGGAGAGAATGAGGCCGGTAAGGGTCCGGGAGGACCAACGGACATGTGACGTCACAATAATAATAATAACTGAAAAAAAAAAAAAAAACAATCATGCAAAAGCAAGGAATGAATGGATGAAAGAGTGTGGAGCGAAAAGGTACGTAGTGGGCATTTAAAGCGCCACCACAGGACATAATGCTATTTTAAGTACGCGACATGCACAAACTCGAAAAAGGCGCCAGAATGCACAGACAAAAACCATTGCGCGTTGTCGTGCCTTTCGGCTCCGGATCGTTGCGTGAGTCGGGTGGGAACCGCCGAGGATTTGGACTAGGAGGAAGAGGAATACAACTTAAGGCTAGTTATGAATAATAGGAAGAGAAGTAAGATAGTAATCTCGTGAATCCCACGAGTTTAGTGTATTTTAAAACAATATTTAGATTATAAGAGTAATTTTTGATGGCAACATTCGTGAATCCCACGAGTGTATTATATTCGATTAATCAATATTTAGATAAGAATATGTATTTAGATTGAAAGAAAGATATAAGAAACTTGTGAATCCCACAAGTATAGATTATATTATTTTCGTGAATCCCACGATTATATTAATCGGTTGGTGTTTTCGGAAATATATCCAATTTCCAAATATTTCACACCCAATTACATTGTGCTTCCCATCCTTATGTAGTAATGAGGAAGTCTTAGTAATCCATGCTTTTTCTCTAACTATAGACCCCATGCTTTTCCTATAGATAGACTATATGCTTTATCTAAAGTGATCATGCTTTTTCTAACTTGTGCGTTTTTTATCATGCACGCTAGATGTGTATGTGTAGCTTTTTCTTTTGTTATGCGTTTTTCTAATGTTTATCCTAGCGTGAATTTACCTTTCTATGTGGGACATCTATGCTTTAACACTAATGAAATGCTAGTGTAATGGTAAGACATTACATTATTAACATGGAGGTGTAAGGTTCGAATCTTGCCCTATGCATGTTCCATTTATTTTGCTATTTTCTTCTATTTCTTCATTTTTTTATTGAATCTAATACTATATACGTTTTTCACGTAGTGTACAAAATACACTACGACACTGTAGAGACCCTCTACTTTCGCGAACCCAGGAGCACAGAAGCACCGAAACGCTGCAAGATCATCAGACGAGAACCTGCGCACAGAGAACCCCCGCCTTTTGAACTCTCTCTTTCTCAACCCCACTCTCATCACCATCCATCCTCGTCACCGCAATCCGACCCCGACACAGAGATGGACCCGCAAACGCTGTCGGAAGCCGCCAAGACATGGCTGAAGCAACACGGGCTCGAGGGCTTCTTGATGATGATGGAAGTACCGCCACACAAAGAAGCCGACAAAGTGATCAAGGAAATCGATACAGAGGTCATAACGGCAGAGGCGATTCGAGTGTTAACAGGCCTTCCGGAGGGAGGCATACTCACGATCGATAATCCAACCCCGGAGAAACTCATCAGGTATTTTGGTGAGTACTCTCTAGCCAGCAAGGGCTACCAGACACAGGGCGGTGGAGATATGTTGTTCCGCGAAATTGCTCGTGTGCTCCATGAATACGGCCACGTGTACCCTAGACCCCCTGTCATGCCGTAGAACCGGGCAGGGATGATCATTGCCACCTATGAAGGGATCAAGGTGGATTGGCCAGTATTGATCGCAGACGGGTTGTGTGCGACGATCGAGATCGTCAGAGGCAAAGACGGCAAAGAAGGCCGAGACGGACGAAGGATATGGCACGCCGTAACGCAGTGGCTCACCTTACTGGTGCCACTCGTTCAGACCGTCTAGCCCAAGAAGCGAGGAAGAGTGGCGGACGCCACCCGAAGGACGGCTTCCAAACGGCAACAGTTGTTGGCCTCTAAGGCCAGTAAGGGAAAGGCGACGGATGCAGAACAGGCGGCAGCAGGAAGTGGCAGCCGGAAGCGCCCAACGGAGGCGCAGGAGGAACCACCGGCATGGCCCATAAAGGTCACACTCCGCCGACCGGTGAATCGAGAAGTGGACCCCTTGGCGGCAAAACTCAATGCCGGAGCTCAAGAGGAGGAAATAGAGGAGGAGCCTACGGAGCACCTCCAACGACGGTCGTCGGCAAGGACCGTTGAGACAGCCGAGAAACGTTCGGACCCTCAGACGGAGGGAACACCGGCTCCCCATACTGAGACTCCCACGCCAAGGAAGGAACCGGAACTGGTGCAGATGGCACCGGAAACAGAAGCCCTGGCGCCACCGGCAACACCGGCAAGTCCCATCCCGCCAGAGCCGGAAAGGTCACTGCAGCCTCCCTCAGTCAGCCAAGAAGAACCACAAGGGGAACCAGGACAGTAGGATGGTCCACGGGCAGAAACGGAACTGCAACTCAGCGCAACCAAGCGGGACCACCCCTCTACAAGTGAGCCCATCTATCAAACCTCCGTGCAAGCACAACAAGGCACCGGTAGCCTGTGGCTCCGGTGGATAGGCGAACAGATAGCCGGAGCAGTGGGGTATATAGAGGCGGAAGAAAGAGCGCAAAGCGAACGGTTGCTCGTCACAACTGAACAACTAGAGACGGCCCGGTCTAGAATCCGGTGCCTTGAAAAAGATTTGGATCAGGTCACGACAGAGATGGCCAAAATACGGATCCAATCACCGGTGGCTCCGGTAAGTGTACAGAATAAAGAAACGGAATGACCTGTACATAGCAATAAGACCCTGGCAACGGAAACCATTCCGGCGAGAGATGCGGCGCAAGCTTGGGAGCTTGCGGAATTGAGAGAGGAATTGAGAGAGGAACTTGCCGTGAACGAGAATTGAAGACGGCGGCCGAAGCCGAATTAAAGAAGACTGCTGAGAACCTCCGCCGGGCAGAGGAGAGCCTCCGGAAAGGCCATCAAGCGTACGACCGGCTAAAGGAGGAGAAAGACAAAGTGCTGTAGGAAAAGGACAAGCTGCGGAAAACGGCGGAAATAGAGATTGAACGGCTA
Source organism: Azolla caroliniana (assembly GCF_043228905.1). Classification (NCBI taxonomy): domain Eukaryota; kingdom Viridiplantae; phylum Streptophyta; class Polypodiopsida; order Salviniales; family Salviniaceae; genus Azolla; species Azolla caroliniana. Next base: position 8,599,581 of record NW_028230441.1, on the reverse strand, counting down.
AAGGAAGAGCTCCGCCAGCAGAAGGACCGTGAGGACCGGGCCCGTCGTCAGATCAACGCACGGCTCAAGCAAAAGACGGATGATTCTGAGCACCTGCACCGGGACTACAAACGGCTGGAAACGGAGGATAAAGAACGGATGGCCGAGCTCCAGCAGGCAGTTGATCGGGCCGCGACGGCGATCGCCGACGAACGGGCGGAAAATACAAGACGCTTGGAAGAGGCGGAGAAGGTCCGGATGGAGCTCCAGAAGCAGCAACAGGAAGACAAAGAGAGAGCGTCAACAGTATTGCAGAAATTATAAAGCACATATCAAAGGCAATTGACGCATTACAAGGCGGAGGCGGAGGACAACGTCAAAATCATCAAACAACTGAAGGAGGAACGACAAGCGGCGGAAACCAAATCGCAATTGGGAACGAGCCGGATTCAGTCCATCCTCCGGGCATGGCTGAATCAGACGAAACACTTGATTGATGAAAGCTCCGTAAAATGGTGGACAAAGTGGGCACAAAACGCGGCGGAACTCCAGTTGCTACGGGCGGATGTGGCAAACCGGCGGAAGGAAGGAGATGACTGTTATACGTTGACTTCTGAGGACTTCACCGCCATACGGGACGAGCTGGCCGACGACTTCCAAGTCCTGGCAGATGAACAGCTGGCACAGGTCAGGCAGCTCGTAGCTCAGCTGGACGATGATAGGTTGGACGCTCAAATCCAGTTTGAAAGCTACGAGCGGTCTCGGGTGCGGGAAGAAAAAGCACGGGAAGCGACAACGGTTAACCTTAGTGATGAGGAACCGTCGCTAGCTGAGGGCCAGTCGGGAACCAGTCAACCGGAGACCACCACGACGCAGGGAGCAACGACGGAGACGCCGGTGTCAGCGCCACAACCGAAGGAGCAGCCGCAGCATCCACCAACGGACCCGCCGTAGCAGACAGCAACAGAGCAGCAACAGCAACAACAACAACAACCACTTCCAGATGAACCATTGGAGCCTCTCGAACAGAGCATTCTGGACATTTTGGACGAAGAATAGCAAGGATCGGTTGTGGATTCGACGTACAAGGTACTGTCCCACGGGCGTGCCATGTGTTACCGGCTGGGAAAGGAGTCTAGAGTGGGAAACGGAGAGCTAATTAAGTAGTAGGAATGTGGTTGTAATTAAGCTATGAGTGTGGACGGATGGACCGGAAACGATATGCCCCCGTTCCGGATCTGGACCGATCCCGAACAGGTGCGGAGGGCACCGTTTTGTAATACAGACCGGAAACCTATTTAAAGGCCCGGATACAATGTAATAGTTAGCGGTTAATTAATGAAAGCTTAAGCGTTGTTATATCTCTGTGCTAATTGCCGTTCTGTCTTAATTGTTATATCTTACGCGTGTTATGAAGATGATCCTAATAAGTAACTTGATTAAGTCGGATTAAGCGTTGAAGTCTAATCCGGTTGCCGTAACACCCTTTGGTGAAGTGTCTCCCGTAGACACCCTGTGTTAGGCCATTGTCCGGCCCGAAGAGTTAACATTTCCCATTTAGCGAATAATATAGTTTTATAGTTATATGCAATATGTGTAGTATAATGTGTGAAGCGTGAGCCTCCATATTTTTCCCATGTCATGATACATTGGCATCGCAAAAAGGCCTCATTTACACAGGAATATGTTGTCCATAGGCCAAAAATATAAATTAATTAAATGTAATACGATGGTAGGTAAGGCGAGTAGGTAAGGTAGAGTTAGGTAAACGCCGAGTTTCGAGCCTCATAGTCAGCCGACCACTCGGCTCTGCATGAAGAAAAAAGTATATAAACCGAGGTCTGCGTACCTCAGCAAAGGAGGAGATATCTAGAGCCTAGGCGAGGTAGTTTCATAGTTATAAGAGCTTTGTAAGGTCACCGGTTGTGGGCCGTGTTTTTGTAATCATCGATAACTGTTTGCAGTAATACATATCTATTAGCTCTTGTTGTTTCCATCTGTGTGTTGTCGTTTCTAAGATCTCAACTACGTATACGACCCAGGCTCTATTCCGGGTATGCTCTCCATTTTCTTCCCCTAACGACGCCTCCATGCCCAAGTCTTCACGTTACACTTCCCTTCATATTGATAGCTTGTAGGCATATCGAAGGTGTTTCCAACAAAACGATTAACACAATTTGGCACGCCGGGTGGGACGCCACTTGGCCGATTTCGCGACAACACTACACGCGGCGGTGCATCGACTCCCCTTTCAATGGACTTCAATCGAGGACGAGTCTTACCAAGGATTGAAATTAATGCTCTCGCATTCCCCAGTTGTACAACCCCCGATATGGTCAGAACCTTTTCACGTCTTCCTGGACGCATCAGATATCGCCATCGGGAGCGCACTTATGCAATGCACACCCCCAAATTGGTATCGGCCAGTGTATTATGCTAGCCGACGTCTCTCGGCCGAGGAAAATAACTATTCAACCACCAAGTGGGAGGCCCTCGGTATGATCTACAACATCAGTAAATTTTGGCATTACCTCTTAGGCCGAAAATTCACATTTCACGTTGATCACTCGACCCTCCTTTACCTGGTCAATAAACAAGCCCTGACAGGTCGACTGGCACGATAGATGCTCCTATTACAAGATTTTGATTTTCATATCCAGCATCGAACTGGAGTCCAACACGCCGTCGCTGATTACCTAAGCCGCCTCGAGTCAGGAGACCCTGCCGAGTCCACGTATGATGATTTACCCAATGCCGGCCTATTTCATCTCACAACGCTGCAAGACGACAAAGAAGATGAATGGATCACGGAGATGACCCATTTCCTTAATACTTGCTTGCCTCTCGACCACATGGCCCTCGATGTGCGGAAACAACTCGCAGTACGTAGCCGAAACTTTTGTCTCGTTTCCGACATCCTCTACCACAAAGGCTCGGATGGAATATGGCGCCGAGCCATTTGACAATTCGAGAAGAAGGCCATCCTCCAAGAGGCCCACCAGGGAATCACCAGCGGAGACTAGGCCGGAGAGTCCATGGCAAGGAAAGTATGGCAGAGCGGGTTATGATGGCCTACAACGAAAAAGGATGCCCACAAGTTCTGCTGACAGTGCGACTTGTGCCAACGGTTGGGACAGTTGATGGAACAAGCTCGAATGCCACACCAACCCATTCTTCCATTGGAACCATTTAAAAAATGGGGGTTAAATTTTGTGGGACCCTTCAAACCAGCCGCGGCCCAAACCGGTAATAAGTATATCATGGTGGCCACGGACTACTGCACAAAATGGGTCGAGGCAAAGGCTTTACGAGATAGCACGGCAGCATCCACGGCCAAATTCGTGTACGAACATCTCTGGTGCCGTTATGGATGCCCAATTGAGCTCGTTAGTGACCAAGGTGGGCACTTTATAAACCATATAATACGCAAGCTTATGACACACTACGCGGTTGTACATAAGAAAAGTACACCATACTACCCGCAGACAAACGGATTGGTAGAATCGACTAACAAAATTCTCCAAACAATCTTGAAGAAGATTGTCAACGAGAACTGCACCGATTGGGATGACAAGCTCCAGAGTGCACTGTGGGCTTATTGCACTACATTCAAAACGAGCATTCAATCCACCCCCTTTCGAATGGCTTTTGGTCTCGAAGCCGTTATGCCCATCGAGTTCCAAGTTTCGAGTCTTCGAGTTCAAGTTAAAGCACGGCTCCCCGAGGCCCAATCCGAACAATTGAGGCTGGAACAACTCGAACTTGGCGAGGACCGAGTAGCGAGCATGACCCAACTTGAACAACGCCAACGAAAACGGAAAGCCTTTGTGGACCGACATCGGAAAGGATTGGAACAAGAACTGACCATAGGCAAACCGGTCCTCGTTTTCCAGAAGTGACTCGGTGCTATGCCAGGAAAGTTACGATTTCGATGGACCGGCCCCTTCTGGATTATTGACGAGTTTAATGGCACGTTCCAGCTCAGCACCCTCGCCGGGGAAATTGTCAAAAGCTGAATGAATAGATTCCGACTACGACCGTACCGGGGAAATACCCCAGCCAACCCTTTCGCCGAGTCTCACGGCACGGACAATGCCATGAAGGAGGCCACGCGTCCCCCTCGGTAAGAACCCACCAACATTTCAAAGTTTACATTAGGTAGGATTAGGCATAGTTTTAGCAATTAGTTAGTTCCACCTACACCACCTACCACATCACCCAAATCACGTCATGTTTAGAGGCACACACTAGTCACTTTCACATTCACTTAAGTATTTAAAGGCACATGCACAACATCCAAGGCACAACACTAACTCCCTAGGACACGTGGCCATAATATCCTATTATGGCATCCATGACCAAGAATCTCCAGGCTCCTCTTCATGCACAAAACCCTAGGTGTTCGCTAAAAACTAGTTACCCCAAGCACACCCCACACATAGATGTTTTCTTGCACACCCAACCTTCATCGCTCCCACGCTCTCAAGCCTCCTCTCGTTCTCAGCGCTTTCATCGCTCCCACCGCTCTTGCTCACAAGCCCTCTCTTGTCCTCGTAGCCCCTCTGCCGCACCACAACCATCTCCTTCCCTCACTCTGTCTCGGCCTAGTCTCATCCTCAATCTTCCACACAGCAGAACCCCGAGTCCATTATGCCTCTTCCAGCTTCACAGGAAACCCGCTCATGGCTTCAGGAACGAGGATTGGGTGGTTATTTAAAGGTGATCGATGCCCTGCACACCCTGATGCCCAAGCAGTCGCACGCCGAATCCACCCGGACACAGTCACCAACAATATGATTCGTGTTGCCTTGGACCTGAAGCGAGGAGGTGATCATGAGGTCGAGATTCCCCCTTCCACGACCCTGAAGGAATACTTTGGTGCGTATTCCATATCTGGTAAAGCCTATCGCACCTATGGTGGATCCAACAAGGCATTCAGAGAACTCGCTCGCATCCTGATGGAGTACGCGTTTGTGCATACCAACCCTACAAGTATGCCACAAGGCAAAGCGGCGATCATTATCAGTGCCTACGAGGGAAACAAAATCTACTGGGGAATCATCACAGGCGAAGGAATCCGTGCGGCACTCGAATCCTTCCAAACCGGTAAGCGTTTGTTGCTTGTGATCAATCACTTCCTTACAGTCCTCTACCCACCTCCTTCGGTTTCCCCTCGTCGCATCCTGACCTCTCCACCACCACCAAGGAAACAATGGGAGAAGAATGGGAAGACTCCTTGTCTTCTCCACCTCCCTCAGGTGTTCGGAACCCCGCTTCCGCCTCGACCCCACCCCCACCAAAAACACAAAAACAACGGGCAGTAACAGCAACCCGTGTCGAATGGGATGAGGCTAAGGAGGCCATCCCCGAGGATGTCACCATACGCCAGAGGCCACCAAGGACATCAATGACCTCTCCACAACCGAGCCCACGGCCCACAAGCCAGCAGCCCTCAGCCATCCGACAGCAAAAGAGGAAACAGGCCGAGGAGCCAACACCACCGGCCCCAGATGCACAAGATCAGCCGCCAAAGAGACGCCGCATCATTCGAGAGGCAACCACAGAAACGGAAGGTGACCAGCGTCAGAAATCAAAAGAGGCCAGCCACCTCCACGGACATAGTACCAGAGGAGTCATGGCTCCAAGTCGGTACGATCGAGTGTAAAAAGTAGCGTGCGGAAGCAAGTATGAAGACCGAACAGAAGGAAGAAAACTTAGGTTTAATGGAGAGCTTGAGCTTACGCAGTATACTCTGGAGAGACAGAGAGGGTGAGAGAGAGAAAACACAAGAACTATATTCAACAACAAAAATAATCAATCTCTATTCACTGCTCTATACATATGTGTGTTCAATGAACACTTTTATACAAGTCCTAGAAGGACTGACCGAAGTACTGACAGTACTTCAATGCTCATTAAGAGCTCCTACACTAACTCCCAAATATATTCCTCTCGGAATATCTTTCCTAACGGCCTCCCGGTTTACGCACTGATCCGGCCCTACCTACGCACCGGTCTGCGTACCGGTTTACGCATTCGGCCTAACCGATCGGTCCCAACCGATCTGGTCCTCGGCTTCTTCAGCCGATCCGGCCGATGTTGAGCTTGTCTCTCAACATCGAGCATGGACAAACCACGTAGATATCAAAGGAGGAAGTCCTCGGTTACAAAGATCTCCCCACGGAGGCATACGAGTTCAATGGACTACTTCGATTGGGCACAACTTACGAGTTAATGGATTTCCTCGTGCGTGCCCAAGTAGCTGCCGTCGCTCGTATGGCCGAGGAGCACGCCGAAACAAAGATGATTCAACGCGCTCTAATGGGTGAAATCGAACCTCACGAGGATCGAGCCTTACAGAAGATAGGACGGAATAAGCTAGTACAGAATGCTTCGCTCCTTATGGAACTACCGGATCTGAACATGGCCTTAGTCGAGGCATATCGCAATCTACACCACACTACTCGAGCAGTCAAGGACATGGCTCGACGTATCAAAATAGTGCATCAGCAAGCCAAACGGGCTACCAATCTATGGCAAGCCGCCGAGGAGAAACTGGCGACATTCACGCAGCAACAACCGCCCTTAATCCTCCTTACGCCGAGTGACGTTGTTTCACCAGCCACTCTTCCAAACCCGAGCTCGAGTGTTGAAGGTACCGTCGCACACAAAGACAACACCGCCCACCCCAAGGTAACCACGGCCGAGGCCAGTACAATGACGGACTCGGTACAGACAAGTGAGCCATCATCACGGGTAGATATCAGCCCACACCCCCAAACCAGTCAAGCCTCCACGCAAACGCCACCACCTTTGGTCGTCATGGAACAAGCGACACAGACAGACAGGGAGTCCTCGGCCCAAATCCAGCAAGCGGCAACCTAGACAAGGCCTCCCCTTAGGGACTACCAGGAGGAGCTTCAGTCCCAGATCGCTCTGGCCGAGTTGGCAGAACAAAACCACGACAACATTCTTGGCTAGCTACGGGAACAAGCCACGAGCCGCGAAGCGAACCTCAAGCGACTGCTTGCTGAAAGGTCGGCCGCGCTTGAAGCACGAGAACGAGAGGTGATGACCCTCCAGGTCTCTATCACTGAGGCTAAAGAACGTTTCATCAAAGAAACCGAGCAAAATAGCCAACGGGAACAAGAGCTCTTCGCAGACAACCAGGAATTACAACATCATCAAAGAGCCTTCCAAGACATGGCCAACGAACATATGCAAAAGTGAAGGATCTCGGAGGAGCAACAAGCAAAAATTTCCGATGCATATCACCATTTGCAAACCGAGCACATCGCCGTCAAAGAACAACATCGGGACGCTTGGCGACAGGAAAGGGACGAAATTGTCGCTCAACTCACCAACCGTTATGAGCAGACCATCGCGCTCATCACTGAAAAAGAAAAAGACAATCAAGCTACTTTAGCACTCTTCGCCCGCAAAAACCAAGCAGAAGCCAAGGCCGCAAGGGAGGCACTGGAAGTTCACCGCGCAAGCATCGGCATGGACGATACCAAAATCAAGACCCTAATCCACAAGTATCGCCAGCAATTCACCACGAAGATCAAAGAAACGCTTGACCATGTCTGGCAAGGGTGGTCAACCCAAGCCACAGACCTACACATACTACGCGCGGATGCCGAGAACCGACAGAAGGAGGGCCGAGTGTTTTACAAGATGGATGACACCAGCATCCAGACCCTCCGTGAAGACTTAACGGAAGAATATCATACCTTGGCAACATCCCACACCACGGCCATCAAGCAACTCTTGGAGGAATTCAACGACGATCTAATGGTGTTTCGTTTAGAAGCCGAAGCGTACGAGGAGGAACGACTCGCTACCGGGAGTCACAGAGCTCCCACCACCACCGCGCAAGGAACTGAGTCACTCCCCACGGCAGCTCGACCGGAGGAACCTGCCCCTACCGATCTCCACATCCCAACTAAGACACTCACCACGACAGTTAGACCGGAGGAACCTGCCCCTATAGACGTCCACATCCCACCGAAGCCACAGACTATAACCCCGACCCTGCCTGAATCGGTCCCAACAGAGGAGGACACACACGACGACACCACCATCCCCGACTCGGCAACACAACCTTCTTCACCAACCCCACATGCCGAGCAGCCAGCCCAACCCCATGCCCCCGAGGATATCCTCCGCATATTGGAAGAGGAATAAAACCAACCTAGAAGCCCTCGTAGGTACGGGCAATTTTTGTAATTTGTGTTGTTTTGCCAAATCCATGGTGAACCGTGGGTCCAACGGACAAAGTCCTGTCCCACGGGCGTGCCAGGTGTAGTCCATAGGCTAGAAATATAAATTAATTAAATGTAATACGCCGGTAGGTAAGGCGAGTAGGTAAGGTAGAGTTAGGTAAACGCCGAGTTTCGAGCCTCACAATCAGCCGACCACTCGGCTCTGTATGAAGAAAAAAGTATATAAACCGAGGTCTGCGTACCTCGGCAAAGGGGGAGATATCTAAAGCCTAGGCGAGGTAGTTTCATAGTTATAAGAGCTTTGTAAGGTCACCGGCTGTGGGCCGTGTTATTGTAATCATCGATAACTGTTTGCAGTAATACATATCTATTAGCTCTTGTTTTTTCCATTTGTGTGCCGTCGTTTCTAAGGTCTCAACTACGTATACGACCCGGGCTCTATTCTGGGTATGCTCTTCGTTTTCTTTCCCTAACGACGCCTCTATGCCCAAGTCTTCACGTTACACTTCCCTTGATACCGATAGCTTGTAGGCATATTGAAGGTGTTTCCAACAGAACGGTTAACAGAATCTAGTGATGCATCATGAAGCAAGGGTGTTGCATCCCATCTACTAAACCATTTTTCCATATATTGCATCTAACCGAAACACAAAATTTTGTTTTTATGTGTCTTTTGGATATTTTTGCTTGCTTCCCATGAGATTCTAGGAAGCTATAACCTAAGTCTTGAGAGAGAGAGAGAGAAGCTCTAGCGTAGGTCTTAAGAGTGGCCCCTTTGCATAATAATATGGCCATGTCAAGGTTTTTACAGTCTACTGTTTCCTCTTAGGTCTTCTCTCCCTTGCGCATGAATTTCCATCCTTGGTACTCATGTCAAGTTCAGCGTTCTTCATGAGTGACACTTAAATTGAGGTGATGGAAACAACCAAAGCAACCAAAATTCGAGCTCATATTGTTGAATGCTAGCAGCACCTCAATAATGAACACAAACGACAACTGGTTCTACGGTTGTCCGAGAAAATGTTGACGAATATCAACAAAGGATGACCTCAGTAGTGGATTATTAATTCAATGGATACCGATGTTGGACATCCAACGAACTTAATCATGATAAAATTAGTGTTAAATATATGACTTGAGTGGCCTATGATTTATGAAGGAGCCAATGGCTTAAAAGTGTATATGTGAGTGGGTACTTACAGTTATCGATTGAATGTTAATACGATATGTATGACATTCTTAGAGTTTTGTTCTTTTTAATCCTCCACTGTTAAGCCCTTAAATCTTCATTATTATGATCGCCCATCAGTCATTGTTCGTATTTACAACTTATCAATTTATCATCTTTTTCATCTACTGCTGTCTTGGGCTTATGCATAGTATTTATTTTGTTATGCTTAAAATTTGTGATGTCAAGTATACTCTTAACCCTAGTCATTAAGTAATTCGGGGAGAAGAGTCACGGGACGTGATCATCATTAACATTCTTCCGGCTTTGATGAACCCGATTGGTCAGTCAGGAGGCACATTCTTTACGGCCTCTAGTGTTCTATCTCTTGGGTCCTTGTCGACACACCTTCTATCTCAATTCGAGTGAAGAAACCATGGTGTACAAAATGTTATACAATTTAATTGGCATGTTGGGATGCTCTTTCTAAATATAAGCTATCTATACACCCTCCATTGCCATTCGTGATTCCAAGTCTTGCAATATTGTCATAAAGGTGGCAATGGCTAAGCTTTTTTGGGGCTTGCAAAGCTTTAGTGCTAGTTACTCAAAGAAAGTTCTAGAGTTTTGTAATTACCACTATCATGGTTTATATGTAGATATAGATAGACCATGCATACACAATGTGCTAGTGACATCGTATTTGGACATACATATACACTCCAAGATAAGTTGCAAAACTCACAATTGACAATCGCAACTAGACACATAAAGAGATTTATCGTAATGTTGCTTTAGTTTTTCTACAATTTTGTGCTCACTTCATTTGAATGGGTTTCACTTCCATGCATGCAGATCTTTGTCAATTAAACTTCAACCCAAGTCCAACAGGGCCCTAGTTCAACTTCCCAAAATCGAATGCTTGATTGAGTGGTTTGGATGATGGCCACAACTAGATCAATTTAATATCGCTAAAGATAAATTAGATATTTGACCATACAAGCATGTCAACATTTAGCACGCACGTTCATTCTCATATCATCTCAAAGTTAAGCAAAGAAGTATGAAAATGCGACACCCTATTGAACATATGGAAACTTAGCCATCCAACATCTTAAATTCTACTTGAAAATCAAGTTAACTCATGCATTTGGGTTATGCCCAGACATTATGATTGCCCATTGTGCGAACTTAATACAAATAATAAATAAGTGTGTAACACAATTCGGTTGAGTTCAATAAACATTCGAGTTTGTTGCAATGGATTATCCCTGGCGCTAATGTGGCATAAGGAGGAGATGACCGCGATTATTATTTGGTGTGTCCTATCAACACAGAATGTAGAGGAACAATCGACGTGGTAGGCTCCATAGACCATCAATTGCTAGTAAGTTATATGACTACCATTCTGTGATCTACACACACACACACACAAATTTAAGAATTTCATTGATCAAAGTTTAAGATATGACTTGTTCTATTTTGCTTCTGTTCCATTGTATGTTGCTCAACAAACATGGCCTCTTATGTACTTCAATTTGTGTGGAATTCGTTTTGTAAAATTTCTTTTTTGACCATCAGCAAACAATGAATTGTGGTACAGAACGAGGGTTGTTTTACTAGGAGTGAGAGTGACTTAACACAAGGGCATGATTGATAAACACCTCAGTGGCATTGAGTGTCAACTTGGGTGTGGGATTTGCGATGTCCTCCGTAAGTGTGAAGACTAGGTAGGTAGGAGGAGTAGGAGGAAGAGATGCTTCTGTCACCACCTCCTCATGAGTAGGGAATGGTAATGGGCATGGCTTGATAAGTTCATAAATGTAGAAGGTGAGGATGGTACAATTAAGAAGGAGAAGGTAGGAGGATCAAAGTTTAAGGAGAGAGGGAGAAGGGTGAGGTTGATATATGTGGATTTTTCATACAATTAAAATAATTGTGTACTTGATAGAAGAAGTCTGAGCTTGATTATTGGGTGGGGGGAAGAGATGAATCAGGGGCACGATTATAGAGGAAATAAAAGCAAAATATCTATCTATCAAGTGTTTTTGGTTGGTTGGTTGGTTGGTTAGGAGGAGGAGAGTTGATTTTCCATGGGGGGGGGGGGGGGGGGCCTTTTCACACTGCCACCAGACCTGAGAGGAGAGGACCTTTTTGGTTGGTTTTTCTCTAAGGGTTCGTTCACACCAAATCGACGGGAGGGGCGGGTTCACACAGTATGTATGTATGTATATATAGGCAGCCCTCCTGAAATGGGCGCTTGCCGGCCCCCTCTCCTCTCTACTTCTTCGGAAGAAGTGCCTTTTCACGTTCACACACACCACACACTACAACAGACAGACAGCAGCACACCAGTATTTTTTTTCTGCCCTAAAAACGGAACAACACGAAGAAAATGCAAATAAAACTCAGCAAATTATAATACTCATTACGTTAATAATAATAATAATCATAATAGTAATCGTAATAATAATCATAATAATAATTATAATAATTATTAATAATAGAAGAGCATGAATAAAAAATGTGCATCCTTTTTTTTCCTTTTTTTGTCTTGCCACAATAAATAAAATATATATTAAAAAAAACGACGGAAATCTTCTTCTTTTTTTGTCTTCTTTATTTTCTTTTTGAATAAATACATAAATATTCAAAAAAAACAAAAACAAAAACGACGGAAAAGAATCCCAATATAAATAAATAAAAACACATGAGATTTATCTATTTATTTATTTATAATATATATATATATATATATATTCGTATTTGTTTTCTTCTTCTTCTTCTGCGCTTCAGCTGCTGACTGTGACAGACATATATTTCATTTATATGTAAACACAGAGCCACGCATATCAACACCACAAGACGTCTTCTGAGATTCAAAGAAGAAGGAATCGCCATCGCCATCGCCACGTTCATTCTAACCTAATCTTCTTCTTCTTCTTCTTCTTCTTCTGACCTTATCTTGTAACAGTTTCTTCCTCTTCCTCCCATGGACAACAAAGCAGTCATGTTGCCTGCTGCACTTGCTCTCGGCGTTGGTTTGGGTGTTGGAATGTCCGCCACTCTGCAGCATTGGACGCCTACAAGTTCTTCATTTACCCCGTCTTCCTCTGCAGACTATAATGATGATACTGCTCAACTCCTCCATATCCAGCTCATCTCTCAGGTCATTGATGGCCATGGAAGCTCCATCACCTTCGATAGCTTCCCTTACTACCTTAGGTACCTCTGTCTCTCTCTCTCTCTCTCTGACTAATTGGAGATATCTGCCACAGAATCTTCTTCCGTTACACTCGCAATCTTCTTCTTTCATTCGTTCATTCTATCTTTAATTCCTATCCTTCTTCTTTTTCTGATATGACGATCATCATCTATTATCTGTTTTTCTCTTTCTTCTCGGAGGCCAATTTCTTGTATTCTTTTCAATTCTAATATCACCTATTATCACCTAATTCTAAACACTATATCTCTCGTTAGCGTCGCAAGAATATATATGATTCTTGCAAATTTTTTGCTTTCTTTCTTTCTTAAAAAACTGTCAATCGATATGGCACGTTAATGAAACACTGCAATGCTAATTTGATCGTCTTGTTAAAGTAATTGCGGTTTTTTATCTCCATGTCTTCACGGAGAGTTATATGTCGCTTTCTGCAAATCTTCTTTCCTTTCTTCTTTCTGTCTTTAATACTGATTTCTAAGGTTTTATGGTTCGCTTGAATGCCTTTCTTTACGAATCACTAGGGCTTTGGAAATCTGCTCTATTGCCAGTTTTAAATGGTCTGATTATGTCACATTTGTCGTCTTTCTTTCTGCAGTGAGCAGACGAAGATGCTTCTGAAAAATGCAGCTTGTGTGCATCTGAAACAATTGGAATACTCAAAATTTACTCGGAAATTGTCTCCTGCAAGTCGCACAATCCTCCTATCTGGACCTTCTGGTATATATATTTTAATATTATGCATTTATATATAAATGTATGTATGTATATATACGTATCAAGTACGTACGTTCGTACATACATACATAGCTATGTACATATGTGCAATATCTAGTAACCATATGCTCAGGAAAAAATATCTTTGTTGTTATGATACGTATGGTGACTTTGTTAAATTTATCATCGTTTGTTTCTCCTCATGAACTGTGGAAATTACAATAATTATTTCGGTGATACATTTCAAATCATCTCTATTGCAATAATGATTTTGTTGTCAAATTTCTCGGGGTGTATTGTCATGAATCGTGATCATTGTTAAATTTCTTCGCATCTATACTCATAAACAGTAAACACTACAAGTGATTTCTTTGTCAACCTCATCATCTGTGCGCTTGGATAATTAACATTTAAAGGTGATTGCTTGTTAATCATATCGCCTGTCTTTGATCATGAACATACAGACAGCTGTATTTTTCTTAATCTCATCATTTCTAGTCCAGAATCAGCGAACATTTACGATGTAGATTCCTTTGTTACACATATCATCTGTCATGAATCAGAAACATAGCAATCAGCAGCCTCTTGTAGCTGTGATGATTGGTGATGAAACATTAGCATTACAATGTGTATGTCATGCTTATCCGTTCGTCTGATGAATCATTGACATATAATTGTGATTTGTGTGATGGATCATGATTATAAAACAGATTATTTCTTTACCGATAATAATAAAACAGATAAAAGAGATGTTTTCGTTACTACCAATGACAATGGTTATTGCGTATTAATCTTATCATCTGTCATCAATAGTGAACATGACCTGTAGTGATTGCTTATTAATCTGACCGCCTGTCTTGAATCATTAATATTTACCAGGTACAGAAACTTATCATCAGATGCTAGCGAAGGGTTTAGCCCATGCATTTGACGCCAAGCTTCTCATCTTGGACATCACAGATTTGTCTCGCAAAGTAAATCTTTTCTTCCTTTCATATCTTAAAGTTAGTATATATTTGAAATTTTGATGACAAGTTCTCGAAGCTCACTTTATATATATATATATATATATATATAATATGTATATAGCTTCTCTTTCATGTCTTCTTAACTCATTATTAAGTGAGATATCTTTACACAGATTTTGAGCAAATTTGGGACTCCTACGGAATCTACTCATCTTTCATTAGTAAGCTCTGTGAACTTGGTAATACATTTATTTGGATCTTCATTGGAACTAGCACTATGTCTAAATTGTTTTCGTTATAATGCCTCATTCAGGTTGCTAAAAATTTGGCCAATGGAGTGGCTCAGCGAGTTCTAGAGATTTTCAGCACTGATGTTATTACATTTGGTATGTTTTTATTTTGGGGTTGACTTTGAAATAGCTGAGTTTCTCATTGTTTCCGCAAGGTTCCTTGTTTTTTTGTTAATTGTCCAAATATTCCTGATCAACTCTTGAAAGAACAAGAATATGTGTTGTTTGAGCCATATGTGGTTGATTCATTCTAATGCCTTTGATTGGCCCTTCAAAAGCTAATTATATGTTGACCAAGGGCATCCAAACTAAGGGCTATCTTAGGGACATAAAGAAATACTTGATGGAATTTCATGGGTTTTCCCTTCATTTATCCAACTATTTGGGTTGTGCTCTTCATTTCTCTGTTTACCATATTCTCAACGTTATTATACTTTTTGTTTATTTCATCATGTGGTGAGTTTTCCTCTTCATCTCTGTATTGTATACCATCGAATCCTTTTCCATCTGTCAATTTCTGAGCATTTTGTCAGGCAATTCTTTATCGGGTCTTTTGCCAGCCAAAACACATCGTCTAAAATCAGAGGGAAATTTAGGTACAGAACGTCGTTTTTCAGGTCTTTGTTCTTTCTCAGAGTTTGAAAAATTTAGTATTATGTACTGACAATGGCTTTTATCTAGGTGCTCCCATTAAGAGGGAATTGTCTTGGCCATTCGAAGATAAGGTGCTTGTGGTGGCAATATACAAAGTAAGCATAAATTTGCTATCAATATAACATTTGACATCAAAAGATATTCCTGAGGTCCTGTTTCTAAAAACCTGTGCTTTGGTAATATAATTGACAGGTTTTGCGTAAACTTTCAGAATCTAACCCTACTATCCTCTACATGCGTGATGTGGAGAAGCTTTTTCTCAGGGGGTCCAACACTTTCTCACTTTTCCAAAGAATGGTAAATAAACTCTCAGGTCCGATCTTCATCTTGGGTTCACGAGTCCTAGAGACCCCTTCTAATGACCAGGTAATGTACTTAATTTTCAGAACTCAAATTCTCCACGGAAGTTGATTAGATAACTTTTAAAACTGAACTCGTTAAACTATGCTTCTTGATGATGAGAAGTGACACTTGGGATTTCTAACCTGATGAGAATCTCTTCTTGTTGCAGATTGCCAACTTGCTTGATGAAAAGTTAGGTACTCTTTTTCCTTACAAAATTGACATTAAAGCTCCTGAGGATAGCACAAAACTTGTTAGTTGGAAAAGTCGGATGGAAGAGGACATGAAGGCCATGAGGATACAAGACAACAGGAATCATATATCAGAGGCATGTGCTTGATCAATTTTTTATATACATTTGAAAGTGGCCTACTCATATTGAACTTCATGGTTTGTCCTCCATCTTATAGGTTCTTGCAGCAAATGATGTAGAATGTGAAGACTTGGATTCTTTTTCGTTTTCAGATTCACTGCTGAGTGACAGTTGTAAGTGTGCAAACTTTTTAAAAATTCAGGTTGATTGTAATTAATTTGAGTCAGCGTGGGGAAAACTTGAACTGTATCTAATGTTCTTGCAGTAATTGAGGAGATTGTTGTCTCTGCAATATCTCACCATCTCATGAATACTGATAAGCCTCACCATCGATCTGGGAGGCTAGTAATATCATCAACAAGGTACTTAATATTCCTTGATGGTTTCAATATCTGTTTATTTGCTAGCAATGTCATCAGCAAGGTACTCAAATGTTCTGGATGGTCCCAAAATCTGTTTATTGGCTCAAATATCTTTTTGTTTTCCTTTTGGCAGCCTGGTACATGGGTTAAGCTTATTCCAAACAGGCCAATTGGATACCAAGGACGCAAAATTACAACTAGAATCCAATCCCAAAACTCCAAAGGTACACTAATATACAAGCTATGATATGAACAACATTTGGAATATGTCTACTATATATGTATTGGGTAAATGTATGAGTGCGTGTGCACATATGTGCCTGTGTATACCGTTCTTATGTACATAAGAAGAGGAGTGAGTAATTTGACACTTAATGTGGTAGGAATCATCTGACTCTACTATAAAGGTCGAAGCAAAAAGTTCAGTGGAAGCAGAAGCAGATATGAAAGATGCCAACAAGAGAGATGATGCTAAAGATGCATTAAAGAAAGAAGGAAATCTAGAGACTTCTGCAGGGACTGCTGCCAAGGTTTTTGATTCATCTTGTTTATGGTTATTCACATTTATGATCTGTGCGAACTAAATATCATTTCTCATTGTTGGATCACTCTGTTTGTGACCATGACCATAGGAAATTGTGCCTGACAATGAGTTCGAAAAGCGTATTCGCCCTGAGATCATTCCAGCCGGAGAGATTGGTGTTAGTTTCCATGATATTGGTGCACTTGATGAAGTTAAAGACGTTCTGCAAGAGGTTGTCATGTTACCACTTCAACGACCAGAATTGTTTAGTAAGGGTGGATTGATCAAGGTATATATATATATATATATATATATATATATATATATATATGACATAAATATCTTCTGTTTGTAAATTCTTTCTATTTTTCTTCATCAGCATCTTCAGAACAAAAATGTGAATCCTTTGATTTCTCGTTTTGTAATAAAGAACACCTGGTTTTTTCCCAGCCTTGCAAAGGAGTACTGTTATTTGGACCACCGGGGACTGGCAAGACAATGCTAGCAAAAGCAGTTGCAACCGAAGCTGGAGCAAGCTTTATCAATGTTTCTATGTCAACCATCACATCAAAGGTATTCCTTTTCGTGGGATAGATTCTTTCCTTTTTCTTCTCGGAAACAAGTAAAGTTTTAAGGAATTCAAAACCACAGTAATTCATTTTTTTGCATATATAATTTTTTTTGCTTGTAGTGGTTTGGTGAAGATGAGAAGAATGTCAAGGCACTCTTCACTCTTGCTGCCAAAGTTGCTCCGACAATCATCTTCATAGATGAGGTATGATAAATTTTGACATAGTGCAGTATATTCTGCTTTTATTGACAGATTGTACATATCCTCTTATATTAGAATCCTGAATTAATGCTCTACTAGGTAATTTGTTTTTGGCAAAGGCTTTAAATAATATCTTATGCATGTCATAACTATGTTTTAATAATCGACAGGTAGACAGCATGTTAGGACAGAGATCGAGGAATGGAGAGCACGAGGCTATGAGGAAGATAAAGAATGAATTCATGGCACATTGGGATGGCCTTCTTTCTAAATCTGGACAGAAAGTCCTTGTTTTGGCAGCCACCAATAGACCTTTTGACCTTGATGATGCCATTATTAGAAGATTTGAAAGAAGGTAACGACACTTTGTCGTGTTAAAAATTGAAATGAATTACCTATATTGGAGTTCCATTTCTCACCTTGTTTTGTATTTAGAATCATGGTTGGTCTTCCTGAGAAAAATAACCGAGAGAAGATTCTGAGAGCGATCCTTGAGAAAGAAAGTGTAGCAGATGATCTTGACTATGATGAGCTTGCAACAATGACGGAAGGTTACTCTGGGAGCGACCTAAAGGTGCGTTGTGTGTGTTTGCTAAATGCTTGCTAAATGATGATGCTTCCCTTAATGAATGTGAACAATATGTGAACAATATCTGTCTTTTATTAAAATTGAATACTTCGATAGCTTTCACATGTTTGTCTCCCTTGTTGGCTCACTTCTGGTTATGATTTTGCAGAATTTATGCACAGTTGCAGCTTATCGACCATTGAAAGAGTTAGTAAAGCAAGAGAAGGTACTAATGAGAACTCTTTTGTTAAAATCTACTGAAAATGGCATCGTCCATATGCAATCATGCCTCATAACCATAGTGCCTCTATTAACAATACTGATCTGGCTCTATCTATATATTGTGTGCATAGAGAAATGATAAAAAAGTACCCGAAACAGCGAGGAACTCAGAGAACATTACAAAGGTGGAGGATAGAAAAGATGACGATAATACGAAAGGCGGTGATAATATCATGGATAAAAAAGATGATGATAATGTGTATCATTTGAGACCTCTGAACATGGAAGATATGAAACAAGCTAAGAGGCAAGTATCAAGTAGCTTTGCAGCTGAAGGGGCAGGAATGGCTGATCTTAAGTCATGGAATGAACTGTTTGGAGAAGGAGGAACTAGAACGAAACAACAGCTCACATACTTCCTATAATGTGGTCTCACATGATCTGGTCTCTTTGGAGATGATCTTATTTAATCCCACATGAAAAGATGTACAGATTCACTTTACTTCTGATTTTTTACATTCTTGCAGGTTCATTTTTTCCTGGTATTTTGATTGCACCAGAGGCATCATTCTTCCCATCAAAATTCATAAAAAAGCCACCATCAAATTGGGGATCAGTGGCGAAACTCTCATTTTTATTATATCCCACATGCCTTCGCTTAGGCTTGTTTGAGTTGAAGTTTTCAATTATATATTCTTAACTTACTGTTATTTTTTGCTAAGGGGTGCAATTCTTCCCAAGCAAAGGACTCTTGTAATACATTTCTTCTACACTTATTTTAAATCCAATGCTTTTGTTTTTATTGTGTACTTTGCAATGGTAGTATGTCAAGCATATATAAGTGAGAAATGATTAAATAGGCTGAAATTGGAGTCACATTTAAGTCTTTGGTTCTTGTCATTTAGAAACTTCATTGGCCCACCATATGACAAAGTTGAGTTTAAGAGGAAGAATTTTGTATGAAAATATTAACTTGAGTGTTGGTTGCTCTAAAACAAGGACAATTGCTTATGAGGAGCCAAAGTAAGTATAAACCGTATATTATGTACAATAATGAGTTAGTGAAACCTTAGAAACCTTTAAACACTATGGGCTTAAGAAAAGAGAGATATAAAGATGTAGTTTAGATGAAAGCATAGATGAAGAGAGAGATTAAGATGTAGTTTAGATGAAATCATAGATGAAAAGAGAGATTAAGATGTAGTTTAGAGCATATGCGATGGTATAGAGATTAAATGTTGGGCTCTTAAGAAATACTTTTTTGAAACTTTGGTGACACATGTGCCTATAGAAATATGGTGTGGTACCAACCCAAATTTCTCATGGGAAGAGTTTAAAAAATGTCTAAATGTTTTGAAAATATTTCTTCAAGGCAAGAAACAAACTCCACACACCCTCCTACATTTTGAAAGGGTTTTGGAGTAGATGCTTAAGGTTCAAAAAAGTCCATTGACTCTTTTAGAATCTCATGGGAAGAAATCAAAAACATTTAAAAGCCATAAACAAACAAAAGTTTGTGTTTTATTTGGATGCAAGGCATTAAAAATTTGTTTGGAAGATAGAACACATTACACTCGTTTCATGATACATCAATAGATTCCTCGCTAATGTATCATGGCATGGGGAGAATGTGCAAGCACACACTTCACACATTATACCGCATATTGTTGCACTAACTATAAAACCATATATTTCATTGAATTGGGAAACTATGCATGTTGATAAATGTTAGAGCCCATCCATCCAAATCATTGCATCCATACTTTTTAGTTCACACTCGTAACATATCTCTTTTTTCTTTTCTTTTTTCTTATTTGTTTATACTACTTTAGTATTTTTTATCTTTGGCTCACCCGAAGGCTACAACTCACACATAGTCATGTTTTATTAGCAGTACATAGTCCATCAGGGGGTGTACCGAATGGTACGAGTGAGATACATGCACAGGATTACCTCTAGGATATGATGAGACTCGCACCACGTTCCATCATGCAACTTGTAGATAGGCTACATTTTACCTTCTTTATCATCGAAACCGTCATTGTTGTCACCGTCACCATCTTCATCGCCGTCACTTACGGGCACAAACCTATCTCTTGATTTATTATGTGAAATTTAGGGGTTGAATCCATGACCTCTTGGTCTCCATTGGCAACCTTAACAACTGAGTTCTCTCCCTCTCTCTCTCTCTAGGGTTTGGTCACATTAAGAGTAATCATGGAAGAGAGTCAACTACAAGGAAAAACACTTTATTGTTGTTTTGTTGATTTCAAGAAAGCTTTTGATACTGTACCACAAAGTGAGCTTTGGAATAGAATGGTAGATATTGACATGCCATTAGAGTACCGAGTTGCGGTTGCACGCCTATATGAACAAGTTAAATGCCAACTAAAAATGGATAATGGATTCTCAAAGAGCTTTTTAAGTAACATGGGGGTCAAGCAAGGATGTCCACTATCACCCACACTCTTTGGCTTATGTATCAATAAATTAGAAGAAGTGGTGAATAAGGTTGCAAGAGAAGAAGGATGGAATGACCCCAATTTGATGCAACATGTTATCTTATTGCTTCTATATGCAGATGATGTGGTACTCTTCTCATATGATGTTGATAGTATGCAACATTTACTTGGGGTATTAGAAGAATTTTGCCATAGTAGTGGACTAGCAGTGAATGTGGGGAAAACAAAAATGATGGTAGTGCAAACCATCCAACCTCATCATTACCCTATGCTCACATATAAAGGTGAACATATACAATTTGTTAAAAGCTTTAAATATCTTGGTATTGATGTACCCGCCACAAATAAATGGAGTGCATGCTTTGATTCTAGACTCCAAGCCGGTTGGAAATCATATTACCTTTTGGAGAACCAATGCAATCAAAGTGATACTTGTGGATGGGAAGTAAAATTAATGTTGTTCAATGCCATGGTAACTCAAGTATTGCTTTATGGAGTAGAAGTATGGGGTGGCACCATCTCTCTTAATGCATGGAACGAGATTGAGAAAATTCAAAAGATGTTTGTAAGGAGGCAATTAGGAGTTAAATGCACTGCCTCTTACCAGGTTATGCTCTTGGAAACAAGTGTTCAACCCATAGAACTATTGGCACTCCAAAGAGTATATAAATACATTGCAAAAGTCAAGAATATGCCGAATCATCGGTTACCACATCTTTCTTGGAATGTTGGATGTAAGCTACAAAAGAATCATAAAAGTAAGATTCTCTCATCTAGTTGGGTTGTTGACATAAAGAAATGGTTTAGAAGATGGGGTGTGGATGATCTTTTAGAGCTTTCAAGCAAAGTTATGCAATATGTAATGATTGAGGAAAGGTGGCGGAATCATTAAGGATGAAGTGGGAGGATGCTAAGAGGACAAAGCTAGAATACTACATTGCAAATGTCAACCCTGAATGTTGGTCTCAATATAAAGCAAGAATATCTATCGATCGTATCCAACCTTATCTCATTACCAATATGAGTAGCAATGCTCGTAGAGCCCTTACACTACTTCGCACTCGATCTCACAAGTTAGGTATTGAAGTTGCATCATGGTATCAAAATGTAACGAATTTGAAGACATGTAAAGTATGCAATGAAGGCATGGTAGAGGATGAATGTCACTTGCTCTTCACATGCTCGACATATAGTGCAATTCGTTCAAGATATGTTGACATACTAAGAGGGAGTGATAACTTAAGATCCATACTTAAGACACTACCTAGAAGGTTGAGCTCATATGTGTATGCTTTATTAACACATAGAGACTTTGTGCTTCAACATATGAATACCCCTTCTTAGGAAGGAGACATATATCAAGAACACATGTATACTTTGGTCCCATAGGTCAAAATTGGCCTCTTTATGGACGATAAAAATTCTAATTCTAACTCTAATTCTCATTAGAACTATTGCAAAATTCTAGAAAGATTGTATTGTTATTCGAGATGTTATTGTATATGTTGCACACGTAGATTGACACATATGTGATATTCGTGATATTCTATTCTCGATATTTGAGAATAAGAAATGGCCCCAAGAATATTGTGGTGTGGATGTGTTCCTTTGTGTCACCCTTTTAGCGCACCCTTTTTAGCATGCATGTAGCTAAGCCAACCCAAATGGGTACCTTTGTATCGACTATAAATTGCGCAAGAAGTAAGAAGCTAAGTAAGCTGATTTTGATCTCTTTATGTGTATTTCACATATTAGTGGAGAAGGGGGTTGAATTTTAGCTGCTAACACCTCATTCATGGCATCATGACTCCCTCCCCTCGCCTCCGAAGCCGGTACCCCTATGCAACCTAAGTTCTCGCAACCTCATGAGCGGCCACCCCCCTTCCAAATGGAGCAACTCTTGCAAGTCCTCTCCAACGCCATTCTTCAACATGCTTCAAATCAACCACACAAATCAAGCTATGCTCTCCTTTCTCTTCGCTAACAACAAACGACCTCAAGATCAACCAAATTCCAAGGCCTGCCCAAAGTCCGTCTCCGGCTTGCCCTCTGAAGATGTATTAGCTTGGTTGGACCACTTTGAGATGATCCCCAGTTACCACCAATGGTCCGACGTACGCAAAGCTTTGGAAGTTTGCACCGTGCTCAAAAATGTCGCCGCCACCTGGTACGTACAACAAGCAAGCAAAGTGATCGAGAACTAGGTAATCCTCCAAGATTTCCTCGTGCAAAACTTTGCCCATCAACATTCCACCCATACAACATTGCAACAGCTCGAGACATTGCAGTAACAAGCACACGAACTAGTAGGCCAATTTGGTGTTTGCCTAAATCAATTCCTTGTTCGTGCCGATCCTATTATGCTCGAGCTATAGGCTCGCTGCAACCTTCCCAATCGCGATGGCCAAGGGTGCCCAAAGTGCTTCTACTACGACAATTATGGACATGTCTCACAAGCAACAAGCCCAAATAACTATGGCTGACACAACATCGTTAGCTGGGCTCCCGGGAAACTGACCTCTGGGGTGCTGATGGAAGAGCCAGCCCCCTATTACGAAGGTGCTACAGCTCTTATGTGTGCACAACGGATCGTGATGTGCTGGATCGTTCAGTGCTCAAGACAGAAAGGGGAAGGGGAAGGAGACTTACCTCTACACAGTCCAAAAAGCTTCTACTTCATTACACGAAGAGCTCAACTCACTCTCGTCAGTTTTCTGTTTTCTGTTCTTACAACTCTCGACACTACTCTCACTCTCCTACTTTTCTACTTTTCTACACTTTTTTTACCTAAGTACATAAGTGACTTATATATGCAGCTAATTAGCTGCTAGTAGCTAATTAGTTGTCTGTAGCTAAATAGTTGTTTCACCTTTATGTCCACTAGTAGCTAATTCGATAATAGCTACTATAGCTTATTTCTCAATAAGCATCACATACCTTTGTTGAGCTTGCTTCTCAACACTCCCCCTCAAGCTCAACTTATTCTTTCTTGCGGTCATCTTCAATCTTCTTTTCTTCATGCTTTTCAACTACCATGCCGATGGTTATAACTCCCATCATGTCTCTAAACTCTGTATGTTTTTCCATACTCAATCCCTTCGTAAGAATATCAGCCACTTGCTGATTTGTACTTACATACAGCAGATCCACTTCTCCATCAATCACTTTTTCTCTAACAAAGTGATAATGCACTTCAATGTGCTTTGTTCTTGCATGGAACACTGGATTTTTTTTTGCCAACTGAATGTTGCTCATATTGTCACACAAAATTGTGACTGCACCATCTATATATTCTCCCAAATCAGAAAGCAATCTTCTGATCCATACCTCTTCACAGGTGGTTATTGCAGCTCCTCTATATTCAACTTCAGTACTTGATAGTGCAATAGTAGCTTGTTTCTTGCTACTCCATGAAATAGTTGCACTTCCCAATGTAAACATATAGCCACTTGTGGATCTTCTGTCAGTTTGGCTTCCAGCCCAATCAACATCTGTATATCCTTCCAGCTTTATGTCCAAATCAGCCCTGTAAAACGGTCCATAATTTTGAGTAGCTTTTACATACCTCAAAATTCTTCTAATGCAGTCCAAATGTGGCTTTGTTGGTTGTTGCATAAACTGGCTGACTAATCCAACAGCATAACTCAAATCAGGTCTTGTTATGGTCAAATATATGAGGCTGCCCACCATAGACCTGTACATGTTTACATCTTCTATTTTGGCTCCCAAATCAACCCTCAATTTGCAGTTCTTATCTAGTGGTACACCAATAGGTTTGCATCCAAACATACCATACTTCTTCAACATAGTTGTTGCATACTATTTTTGCAACATGTATATACCACTTTCAGATCGGATCATCTCAATGCCAAGAAAGTATCTCAGCTCTCCCAAATCCTTCATCTGAAATTGCATTTCCAGATTTTTCTTCAACTTACTTATCTCTTCCATAGAATCACCTCCAATGATTAGATCATCAACATATATTAAGATCACAACAATGCACTTATTCATCCTTTTTATATACAATGAAGGATCAGCCTTTGACATTTTGAAAGCAAATTTTTTCAGAGATTCTGAAAGTTCCCTATGCCATGTTCTCGATGCTTGTTTCAGTCCATAGAGATCCTTTTTCAGCCTACATAAATATTTTGGATGCTTCTTGTCTTCAAAACCTGGTGGTTGACACATATACACTTCTTCTTCCAAGTTACCATGTAAAAAAGCATTTTTTACATCCATATGGTGCAAAACCCATCTTTTGGCTACACTCACAGCAAGTAGTGTCCTCAATGTTGCCATCTTTGCAACCGGTGCAAATGTTTCATCATAATCAATTCCATGCATCTGGGCATATCCCTTTTCCACAAGTCTTGCTTTATGTCTACTAACATTTCCATTGGAATCATGCTTTATCTTGTAGACCCATTTGCAACCTACAACATTTTTTCCTTTCGGTAACTTCACCAAATCCCATGTTCTGTTTTCAGCCAATGCATCTATTTCTTCTTGCATTGCATTCACCCATTTTTTCTCAGCTTTTGCTTCATCAAAGTTGTTTGGATCAAGGACTTGTACCACTTTAGACATGTATGCATAATGCATAGCCATATATGTGTCATAACCAAATCTTTCAACAGTCTTTTTCTCTTTATTTGATCTTCTCAGTTTCTGATTTGCATCCTTCATTGCCCTTTCCATACCAGGGATTTTCAGGGATCCTATACCAAGCTCATCATCCAATGATGTATCTGAATCTACATCTTCCATGTTTCTAGATCCATCATCAAGCATTTCATACTCTGACATCTTCTGTTTTCCCTTTTTATCATCATATTTTTTGTCTTGCATGTTTTCCACTCCATGCATTAGATTCAGATTTACTACCTGAGCTTCCAGATGGTCCAATACATTCCATTGATGTGGAACTTTGTTGTCCAACATTGTTTCCATCTCTATGGTTATCTCTTACATTTTCAGATTTATCCTTATCTTCATTTTCATAATCTTCATTAGTTTCTGCATTTTGTTTTGGGTTGAACCAGCTGCCCAACTCATCAAATATTACATCCTGACTTACCGCAATCTTTTTTGTCAAAAGGTTATAGCATCTATACCCTTTTTGCTCCTCTGAATATCCAACAAAAATACATTTTTCAGCTTTTGGATCAAGCTTACTTCTCACCTCAGCAGGTACATGAACATAGGCAAGGCATCCAAACACTTTTAAGTGCCCTAAACTCGGCTTTCTGCCATAGAAACATTCTTCAGGAGTTACCTCATGTACTCCAAATGTTATACACCAATTTAGAATGTAGTTTGCTATGTTTACAACTTCAGCCCAGTAATACAATGGCATATTTTTTTCTATCATTAAGGCTCTTGCTATGTTCACCAAGGTTTTGTTTTTCCTCTCAGCAACTCCATTTTGTTGTGGAGTATATCTACATGTAAATTGTCTCCTTATACCTTGATTACATAGAAACTCAGAAAACTCATTTGAGAAGTATTCTCCTCCTCCATCAGATCTTAAACACTTTATTTTAGTTCCAACCTGCTTTTCTACCATGCATTTAAACTTACGAAAACAATCAAATACTTCACTTTTTTCTTTCATGAAGTAAACCCATGTTTTCCTTGAGCAATCATCAATGAAAGTTACATAAAACTTACATCCACTAATTGATGCATTTTTTGTTGGTTCCCATACATCTATATGTACCAAATCCAACAAATTTTGGCTTACATGTCTTTCATGAGGGAAAGGCAACCTGTTTTTCTTTCCATATTGGCATGCTTCACATATTTTTCTCATCTCACAATCTTTGAGCTTAGGCAGTCCAGCCACTGCATTTTTCCTCAACATATTTTTCAAAGTTTGCATGCTTATGTGACCGATTCTTTTATGCCACATTTCCACATCTAAGATTACACTCATTCCTTCTGCAAACATGGTTGTAATCTTTTTTGGCATATCCACATCCAAAATAAACATTCTCCCTTGTCGTTTCCCTTTTGCAATGAGCTTTCCATTTTTCTCTATAAAGCATCCACTTTGCTTAAACTTAATCTGCATTCCTTACTCTACTATTTGTCAAACAAAAATCAGATTTTTTGCAAGGTTTGGAACATGCATCACATTTAGCATATACTTTGTTTTTCCTTTTTCTTCCCACAATGGGATATCTCCAACATGCTCTATTTGGTGAGTAGTATTATCACTTGTCTGTACATAACCAGGAATCTCTGGTTCTCTTAGACTTTCAAACCAATTTTTATGTCCTGTCATATGATTAGATGCCCAGAATCTACATACCACATAAACTCTTCATTACATCTCTATGAACATTCAGCCATTGTTTTTGTTTCATGTTGCACCATAAATGCACCATCTTTATCACAGTCTTCACTGGTTGAGGCATAATTATTTTGTTGTCTCTTCCCTCTTTTTTCATCATTTTTCTTTTTATAACATTCAGCCTGTGTATGGCCTGGTTTTCCACAATACCAGCAGCCATCATCATTCAAATAGGTTTGCTTACCTCTTCCTCAATTACTCCCCCTGCCTCTGATGTTGTTTCTTCCACTTGTAACCTGTTGTCCTCTTCCTTGATAACTAATATTGTTGGTTCTCGCTAAACCAAATCTTCCATGGCCTCTTCCTCGGCCTCTTCTAGCACTATTGTAGAGGGCTTGCCCCTCATTCTCTGAGTTTCCTTTGTTTACATCATCCATTTGATTTCTTTCTTCTACTACAAGCATTGAAACCAGATCTGGAAAACTTGGGATACTATCCCTTGTGAGAATAGATGTTTTGAAACTCTTGTATTGAGGTCCTAAGCTCCTTAAGCATATTTCCACCTTATCATCATCTTCTATCTTCACATTAATAGAAGCAAGTGATTCACATATGCTCTTTATTTTCAGAGCATACTCATTTACTGACATCTTACCTTTTTCCAAGGTATTTAGCTCAGTCTTCAACTGAAGCTTTCTTGCCTTTGTATTCACTGCAAACAGTTTTACTAAACTGTCCCAAGCTTCTTTTGGAAGCATAGCATCTTGTATGTGTCCAAGCATCGAATCTAAGATGCTAACTAACAACCAATGCAATACCTTTCTTGCCCCTTGGTTCCATTCCTTAAATGCTTTAATCTGTGCAGCAGATGCATTTTCGTCAGGGATCTCTGGAGCCTCTTCTAGGTCTCC
This sequence comes from Azolla caroliniana, assembly GCF_043228905.1. Classification (NCBI taxonomy): domain Eukaryota; kingdom Viridiplantae; phylum Streptophyta; class Polypodiopsida; order Salviniales; family Salviniaceae; genus Azolla; species Azolla caroliniana. Next base: position 8,571,587 of record NW_028230441.1, on the reverse strand, counting down.
TTCAATATAATCCCGATATCCTTTCCCCATAAGGAAGTTTGTCATTCTGAATTTCCACTCCAGGAAATTGTTTTTATCCAGTTTTTCTGTAACTATTTGGCTTGCATTCTCTGCAGCCATTTTCTCTTTCAATTAGAGTTAACTTCACAGACAACTCTCTCTGATTCAGATCAGCAACCAGAAACAAACTTCTTAGATCTTTGTATTGTTCTAATCTTCTTTACGAGCAACTCTGCTCTGATACCATGTTACGAATGTGCTACGGCTCTTTTGTGTGCACAGCGGATCGTGATGTGGTAGATCATTCAGTGCTCAAGACAGAAAGGGGAAGGGGAAGGAGACTTACCTCTGCACAATCCAAAAAGCTTCTACTTCATTACATGTAGAGCTCAACTCGCTCTCGTCAGTTTTCTGTTTTCTGTTCTTACAACTCTCGACACTACTCTCACTCTCCTACTTTTCTACTTTTCTACACTTTTTTTACCTAAGTACATAAGTGACTTATATATGCAGCTAATGAGCTGCCAGTAGCTAATTAGTTGTCTGTAGCTAAGTAGTTGTTTCACCTTTATGTCCACTAGTAGCTAATTAGCTAATAGCTACTATAGCTTATTTCTCAATAAGCATCACATACCTTTGTTGAGCTTGCTTCTCAACACCCCCCACATCCAAGCATCTGCCTCTTCCGCTTCGCAGGTATGCACCACTCTCGCCACCATTAATCACTCCACCCACAAGTCCATCTTGGTATACTCTAGTAGTGGTATCTCTTCCATTAGTGTCGCCTTAGTTCACCAATTAGGCCTACCGACATTCGTTGCTCCCTCCATCCAAGTCCTTTTTTGGCGATCACCAACATCTATACCACTCTCACACGCAACCCCATTGCATTGTCACCTTAGGCAGTCTCACTTTCTCACACCACTTTTATGTCTTGCCCCACCAACTCTTCCCCCTCACCTTAGGTTGAGATTGGTTCCTCAAGCATCACGATATAATTGATTTCCCCGCCAACCAACTTCTTGTCCCACGAGCTCCGCCGATCCCCCCCCCTACACAATAGCCCCCATGTCCCCTACCTTAGTTAAGTCTAGGTGGCCCATAGTCCACAAGAGAGATTTATCTCCATCCGCCAATTGTTAGCTCGTTTTCCGTCACTAGCCCTCCAACCCACACATGCTCCTACTGTTTCTTTCCTGATACAACACGCCATTTGTACTGGGGACGCCACTCCCATCCACATGGCTACCCGCCAACGTTCCCCCCTCGACCACGATCCCATCGATGTTTTCATCACGGACATGCTCGCCAAAGGTATTATTGATCCTTCCACTAGCAATTGGGTTTTAGAACCCCACCTCGTCAAGAAGGAAAAATTATGGCACCTTCCTCATTTGCATCAACTTCAATCCTCTCAATAAAGTGACGATCCATGACCTCTACCCTCTCCCTTGAGTGGACGACCTTTTGGATCAAGTCAATGGCTCCCATTATTTCACCTCCCTCGACTTAGCCTCGGGATATTATTTGATCCCTCTAAAGCCTTCTGACGCCCACAAAACCACATTCCTCCGCAAGCTATTCCAGTTCACCCGTATGCTAAACCCAATTCACCCGCATGTCGTTCGGTTTGTCTGATGCTGGCATCACATTCCAACGCATAGCCAACCCCATCTTCGCCACCATCATAAGCAAAGGCGTCCTCCTCATTTATCTCGACAACATCCTTATCTACACTACCACTTAGGAGGACCATCTACAAACTCTCATTGAAGTCCTCGCTCATATAACTAAGCATAACTTGTAGCTCCAATACAAGAAGTGTCGATAGGGAAGCACCAACCTCTGTTTTCTCGGCTTCATCATCTCTTGCGATGGAATCCACATGGACCCTGCAAAGGTAGATGCCATCATTGACTATCCCCGCCCCACCTCAAAAAAAACATTGCAATGGTTTTTGGGCATGATCACCTAAATTTTCCTTCGATTCATCTCAAACCTCGGCTTTGTCACTTTTCCCCTCCGCCAACTCTTGAAGAAAGATGTGTCATTCGTTTGGGATCCTGCTTGCGAAGAGAGCGTTAGTCGCCTCAAAACAATGGTTGAGAGTGACTATCAACCCTTGCTTTCTCTTATCCATTGACCTCACACCCCAGGCCGTTTGTTGCAATGGACGTTGGCACTCCAAGATTATCAACTTACGCTCTCCTATCAGAAAGGTGTAACCAATTTGGTCGCTCATAGTCTCTCTCGTGTCAACTTCCAAGTTGTCCAATTTCTCCCCAAGCCATCCAGTCTTCCGTCGCCGCTACCACAACTCGCTACACTTCGGCAACATGACCCACCCCACTATTCAAGAGATAGCCCATTAGTTGCGCTCCCTCCAACCATTTCCCTCACAATGGCAATTCATGCTCTGCAATAACATGGTGGCGCATCATGAGCCTCACCTCTACATCCCTCATGCCCTACAACAAACGTACCTCCAATTTTATCATGACCATCCATTGTCGGGCCATCTCAGTTTCCATAAGGTTCTCAAAAAATTATGCCTCAAGTATTACTAGCCCAACATGCAGCACTCTGTCTCTACCTACATCAAACAATGTGCTTTGGGTCAACACATCAAACTTGCAAGCAAGCCTGCTGGAACGCTCCAACCTATCAGCATCACATCACCTTTTGAGCTCGTCGGATGGGATTTCTGTTAGGAAATAGGTCCCTCTAGATGGGAAGAGGAGCACGAGTCGAAGAAAAGGGAGAACCAAATCGGTTGATAACAACTCAGTTGAGCCTGAAAAAATCAAACCAATTGTTCGATTCAATCGTGGCCGAATAATCAAATTCGAATCGATTCGGCTCAGTTGTAGCCGACTTTGGGCTATATTTGTAAATATGGTTAATGCACGTGCCCTTGTGGGCTTGTGGGCTTTATTTGTAAATAGCCCTGAATGTTGTATTAGTATAAATACATCTAGGGCAAGCATTATCATTGTTGTTGATCATAGTTGCATAGTTATTGTTGGTTGTTGCCACTGTAACTAAGAGAGTAAGAGAGAGACTGAGTGAGAGAGAGAGACTGAGAGAGTTGTAACTACGCTGTCGTTTGTTAGACGAAGACGAGCTCGAGGTTGTTGCCTCCGAGTATCCTTGTATTCCTCTCTCTATATATAGTGATTTGTTTCTTGGGGTTTGTGAACCCCCGTGGTTTTTTTTCCCTTTCAAGTTTTCCACATAAAAACATCTTGTGTCTTCATGTTTTCTCGTTTTGTGTATTCATTTTTCTGTTCCTTCATTTTATAAGTGAGTGATAATTGGTTGTGGACGATTCTTCATACAACAAACTGGTATCAAAGCGATGGAAGACTCATTTGGCGGCATGTTCAAACTAACCGGCTCCAACTATTCAGTGTGGAAGTCGAAGATGCGGGACATGCTTGTGTGCAAAGACTTATGGTTGCTGGTGCAATACGGCAAGACTAAGCCAAACAAGATCAATGCATTGACTTGGGAAGTCATGCATCTGAAGGCGTCCGCATACATAAGGTGTTTTATAGACATGAGTCTATACAACGACTTTAATGAAGAGAACAAGGCAGATGTCCTCTGGGAGAAGATCGACATTATGTTCGAAAACAAAAATGTTGTCAACAGAGTCTCCGTGTTCCAAAAGATCATGAGACTCCAATATTTGGATGGCTCTAGCAGGGCAGAGCACCTGAATGCCTTCTAGGGGATGATCAACCAGACCACCTCTCTAGCAGTACCTCTAGCCGACGAGGTATTAGCATTACTATTGCTAGGATCCCTTACGAAGAACTAGGAAACCCTCATTGTCACATTGGACAACGCTAGACCGGATGGGAAGCATTTATCCCTGGAGAAGGTGAAATCAAGCTTACTGAATGAGGAAGCTCGTCGGAAGGACAGAGAGGCAATCATCGAGCTGAAGGCCTTAGTCACAAAAGGTGATATGAACCGGGGAAGAGGCCGAAATAGAATTCATCAAAACCGAGAGAAGTCGGGGACAAAGTCGAAGTCAAGGGGAAGGCCCACATGCGTCTATTTTGGGAAGCCAGGGCACTTTCAAAAGCATTATTGACACTTCCGGAAAGAGAAAGGGGGAGCTAATGGTGTAGAGCCAAAGAATATCCAAGACAAAAAGAACGCCTCAGCAATCACCGCGAGTGAAGAGGAGTTGTTGTTTATTAGTGAACAGAATGAAGTCAATCTCGCAGGCGAAGAATCGACATGGGTGGTCGATTCGAGTGCGTCGTTTCACCTAACCCTTGACAAAAAGTGCTTCTCATCATACAAGGTCGGAGACCACGGTCTTGTAAATATGGGAAATGAAGGAGCATGCCGAATTGTTGGCATAGGAGATGTGTGTCTGGTGACATTGACCAGGTGCAGACTAGTGAAGGATGCCTGATACGTTCTGGAAGTTTGACTTAATCTAATATTAGCCTTCTTGGGGCTATATCTGTAAATAGAGTTAATGTGCCCTTGTGGGCTATATTCGTAAATAGCCTTGAATGTTGTATTATTATAAATACATCTAGGGCAATCATTATCATTGTAGTTGATCATAGTTGCATAGTTACTATTGGTTGTTGCCATTGTAACTAAAAGAGTAAGAGAGAGTCTAAGTTGTAACTCTGACACTGTCTGTTAAACGAAGACAAGCTCGAGGTCGTTGCCTCCGAGTCTCCTTGTATTCTCCTCTCTATATATAGTGATTTGTTGAATCTTGGGGTTTGTGGACCCGTGTAGTTTTCTTTTCCCTTTCGGGTTTTCCACGTAAAAACATCCTGTGTCTCCGTGTTTTCTCATTTTGTGTATTCATTTTTCTGTTCCTTCATTTTATAAGTGAGTGATAATCAGTTGTGGCCAATTCCTCATACAACAATTTCATGGGACCTTTTCCCGAAACCCCCCGAGGCAACAAATATATCTTGGTCATAACAAAATACCTCACCAAATGGGTTGAAACCGTTGCCATCCCTAACGTCACTGTGCCAACAATCACCTCCCAACTTTTGCACAAGCTAATTTTTCAATATGGTTGCCCCGTCCAACTATTATCGGATCAGGGCCACCAGTTCCACGGGGATGTCCTCAACGTCGTAACGGCTCAACTAGGTGTCCAGAAAGTGTTTATGTCCCCATACCATCCTCAAATAAATAGCCTCACCGAACCTCAACAAGACCCTCAAGCAGGAGATAGCTGCTTACATCGATCCATGCCACAAAACCTCGGATCAAATCTTGCCTTTCGTCACCCACGCCTACAATACATCCATACAAGTGTCAACACGGACCAGCCCTTTTCGAGCACTCTATGGGCACGACCCTCGCCTCCCACCAGAATCGTCCATTCCAAATCTACCAACATAAATAGTGCCACTTGGGGGCTCTATCTCCCAAAAAATGCTCCCCCTCCTTTAACAAGCCAATTCCCGAAACCTACAAGCCACACAACAGCGCTAGAAGCAGCACTATCATGTGGGTTGAATTACCCTAACTTATGTTGATGGAACCAAAGTCCTTGTAACTTACTTCCCAGTCTGGTGATGCAATCTCAGTAAATCCCTCATGCATTGATGGATCGGCCCGTTTACCGTAGTTCATGCCATCATATCCACTACGTACTTGTTCCCATGTGATTCCAACGGCAGATTCACCTTCGCCCATGTTAGCTGCATCAAGCCCTATGCCACCAAGGGCCTATCTTCTAACCCTCGTTTCCCCATGTCGTAAACCTCCTTGTTTCTCTCAGGGGGGGAATGTGGCGTGCATGTGTTCTTTTGTGCCACCCTTTTGGCACACCCTTTTTCGCATGTATGAAACTATGTCAACCACCCTTTCAGCACAGCCTTTTTAGTATGCATGTAGCTAAGCCAACCCAAATGGGTACCTTTGTATCGACTATAAATTGAGCAAGAAGTAAGAAGCTAACTAGGTTGGTTTTGATCTCTTTATGTGCATTTTACAATATATAAAACCATTCTTTTTTCAAAATAAATTTATATAATAAAAATTATTTAATTCACTAAAAAATTAATGAATTCACTAATAATTAAATCATTAGGGTTTCAGCCAAAATTATGGTTTTTACAAAACCCTAAGTTTGCATATTGAGAACATCAATACATCCATCACACAAAGGATGTGGAGGGAGACGAGGATGTTGGCCATGAAGAGAAAATATGTCCGAAATTAGGGTTTTCAATCGAAACCCTAGTTTTTAGGCTGAGAACATGATGCAAGGGGATCCGAGGATTTAGGCATCACAAACTACATGGAGGGGGAGGCGAGGATGTAGGCATCATGCATAGGATGCAGATGGAGGCGAGGAAAAAAACGAATATTTTTTTCAAAAAAAAACAAATACTTTTACAACCATTCATGTTCGTATTCATTTGCATTCGTGGGGGGGACCATGAATGTGAATATGTCAATCTATGGTTGCACATAAGGTTAGTAACAAAACTTCAAAAGGAACATAATCTTGTTGAGTTATTGTTTGCACAATCCTAGATAAATACGAAAGAGCTATCACTCTATATAGTAGAGGTTGTAACTGAAGGGTACAAATTTCTTTATAATAGAGGATCGAACTCCAAAGGAGCAAGAATGTGGAAGGCAAGTATATGTATTTAGGAAAGGAATTCAAAATGCGTAGCGAGGACATATGAGACAACACATACTTGAAGTTTGGAAGTCATGTTTTGGAATTGTATATGATCTTCATGGGATATGGCGTTAGGACCAAGTGATGAAACTCACTGACATATTTTTTGTTGAAACTTAGGAGCATGAGGCAAAACGCATACCTAAGGGAGATGGTTACACGATAAATTCGATATTGCATCATTCCAAAGGGAATATTTGGATGTGCAAGGATAGCATGTACCATTTTTTGGAAGAAAGAAAAAAGGATAGCATGTACCATTAAAGCTTGATAGTTAAGAAAAGTGTTTTAAGTATGATGATTGTAAGTGATACCTTTGGATAGAGATTAATAAATAGGCAAAGAGAAGCTCTAAATAGTTGTATGCCACATTCCTCATAAGAATCAAACTATTGCAGTAGATATGGGTTGGAACGTGATCATTGATGACCCTTTTACATACTTATGTCAAGATATATACATTTTTTAGAAGCTTGGTAAAGTGTTGATTATGGAGGATTTTAATGTTTGAGATACCAAAATATAGAGAGATATAAGAAGAAAATATAGTGGATCATTGTCTATATATTACATGCTCAAAGTATTGTACTATGATGAATTGTGGAAGGATTCTTATACATATGCTTGTCTATGCAAACTTTATTGCCTTGAAGATATATATGTTTTTTCTTTGATGAATGTACTCACATTTTTCCTAACCTTAGATAGAAGAAGTGTGGTAGATTATATTGATTAAGGGATGGGACATATCTATGGTGAATGATTTAAATTTGATCCTCTATCCCTTACTCAAACCATAAGCCCTTGTATTTGAATCTTACTCTCATACTCCATCAACAAATGCAGTGGATTAAAAAAGGAAAGAATATACACCATTCAACCTTGTTATAAAAAAGGTAATATATCAATAGAAATTGAGAACCATTGGACAAAGCTCTCTTTCAATAATGATGTCAAAGAAATTTGGAAACACTTGAAAGATGTCATCCTTAAGGCAGGATATTAGTACGGCCTGATTTGTTGTGGATTGCAATATGTATCTCAAACTATTTAAGTTTGCAAAATGGGAAAGTGAAAGGGTTGTGGCGTGATGCCTATATAAAAAAGTACTGAAAAGAAAGAAAAGATAATACCTCCAAATAAAAGAAAGGAAAAAGGAAAATGTTGTTTATGTTGCGCCCAAAACTAGCATGGTGATAACTCAAGGGTAAAAGGGAAGATATAAGAATTGAATCGCAAACAAAAAGATGCTAGAATATGTATGAAGCCTATATATTTATAAGGGAGTCGCCCCTACAATTGCAAAAATTGAAACATTTTGTAATACATACATTCATATTGAGGATGTCAACAAGGGAACAAAAACATTTGTAATTACAAAACAATAAATGTAACTCTTATTACAAGTGAGCTCTTAAAATGCTCAATGCCACAAACTTATCATTGGATAATGACTCTTATAGATCGGGCTTTTAAACAAGGTTTGCTAAATGATTTATTCATGAATTGGATTAAGCTAATTTTCAAAGTAGAAGATAAATATCAAATATCAAATATCAAATTATAGCACAATCATGTTGATCTCATAAACATACATTCATATTGAGGATGTCAATAAGGAAACAAAAAATATTTGTAATCACAAAACAACAAATATAACTCTTATTATAAGTGACTTCTTACATACATTCATATTGAGGATTCAATGGGTATAGGATTGACTAGTCGAATCTACTTAAATATTATTCCTTGTTAGCAAGTTAAGATGTACTTAGTCTTAAGGTATGTGCCATTGAGTTTAAGATAAGTATTGTCTAACATTGTTAGTTGACAAAAAGGTAATGTCCCCATTACTATTAACTGACTTGCACATTGAATGTGACCTTAAGAGAAAACACAAAATATAAATATCCATTTTCTTTCTCTTACATATGTAGTTGTTGTGACTATTATTTGTTGCAACTAACTATATGGTCGATTAGTTCAGATCCCATCCATTCTCTAAGGTGTGAATGCATGGGAGGGTTATTGTTGTGAGCTACTCTCAGATGTAATAGAAAGTTTGTGCTAATAAATATACTTCTTTGTAAATGTAACTCTATATGTCTATCTAATCAATTCTCAATCTTTCTACCATAGATTGACAAATTCGCATTCGTGGGGTTTCCCATTCGAATGTAAACGAATACGAATGCGAATGGGTAGTCAAATATTCGTTTTACCTCCCCCCCCAAACAAAAAAAACTTTTTTTAAAAACATTTCCTACGATAAAAAAAAGGAACTTAACAATAAATAGGGATAATAAAAGAGGGACTTTGGGGATTTGAGACTACTAAATTTTTATAATAAATGTATTGTCGTTTTATTTTTAATAAATAAATTAAATAAAATAAAGGCTCATTAATTTCTCACTTTTTATTTCCTCAAAATTTATGAATATTTTTATCTTGACATTAAAAATGGCACTTTAAACTAATCATATCTTAAAAGTTCATACTAATCATATTTGTATAATAAATATAAACATACGTTTTTAAAAAATTAATTAATTAAAATAAGTTTCATAAACTCTCTTGACACTATAATCTATTAATGAATAATTGTTTTTTTTTGGTGAAATACATTTATTTTAATAAATAAATAACTTTTTATATTTATTTTACAAAACGAATGGTTTTTTAATATTCTTGGGGCCATTTTGTATTCTCGAATATTGAGAATATTGCAGATGGGGAATATCACGAATATCACGCATGTGTCAATCTATGCTTTCTACCAACACTATCCCTCTTAATGCATGGAACAAAATCGCAAAAATTCAAAAAATATTTTCAAGGAGACAATTGGGAGTTAAATCCACCACCTCCTACTAGGTTATGCTCTTGAAAACAAGTGGCTAGCCTATAGAGATATAGCACTACATAGATATACATATAGTGTATTAATTTCATAATTACAATAAGTGGAATATGATACCTTATTAAGTTATTAGCTCTTTGGATAATATAGAAAGGGAGATGTGATGCCATTTTTAATAATGCTCACATACATCTTCGCACCATGCTTATTGAATTTTGGTTGTTATTTGTCCATACACTATGTGGTCAATTGATGATCTGCAAGGTTCAGTTGATGTTCTATGGCAACGTCAAGTGGGCTTTAAGAAACAATGGCAAGGGAGTCACTTATTTTCAGATACAACTTCTTGTCTGAGGTGGAATTATGCTAGACCTTTTTTGTTGCATAGCTCATAGTTTTTGCTCCACTTGTTTCTTATATGATATCATCTGTTTGATCAAATGTTGATATTAGCCTTTGTATCACAATAGAAGTGAGACGAAATGTCTCCTTCTATTTTCTCTATTTACATTTCTCAAGTAATATACTAAGGTGTATCTTTCTTTCTTTTTTAAAACAAAACAAAATCATCACAAATATCAATTAGGGTTCGCATTGCACCCTTCATGTTGAGGTATATTGCTATTGACCTATACAATCTAATGTGATAAAAGGCCAATGCAGATGACAGACATGATGCCTTGCCAACCTACAAATCTCTAATTCCTCCTATGTTGACCGATCTCCTTGAAGTCTCCAACAAGGAGAACTACCATGCCAATATGCCTTTTAATCGTCGAATGTGTCTTTGGGCCCTGTATTGAGTACCAAATACAATGGTATTCCTTATAAACCAATTGTCCCATAATTCCAATACTAGAGAAGTTGAAAGGCAATCCTCAAATGCGAAGAAGGCATTCTCTAGTCCACACAACCAAACACGCATTGAAAAGAGGATGTCAACCCTCCACTTGGAGAAGCCCAAATTGTAGATATAAACTTCCAAATAGCCCCTGCCACTAGAAAATTAATAAATCGATGTTGAGTATCTTCCTCTAAAATTGTGCAAAACAAACACATTCCAAAAGCCATACTTTATGTCCACAAAGCAACTCCTAGAGGCAATCCATTCACCATGACACTCTAAATAAACATCATTCTTTAAAAGGAAGACAATATCACCACCCCTTTTGTACCACACTCTGTCACCACCTACGGGACTTTGTGATTTCCCAGCCTTAACTAACTTGTTCTAGCATCCGTGCACACCTATCAATTAGTTTATGATATACATAATTTGTTTTTCATTTGGCTAGGCTTTTATTGATACAAATGTCCAACCTACCTCATCTATAACCTCAATCAATATGGAACACGTGATGGTCTAAAATCCTTTGGTGTTCAATTATATAAAAGGGACTAGTTACCCCCTTCATTATGGCATCTTGAGAAGTTGACAAGATTCTATTTGTGAGGCTAAGCCCTCTTTATCGACTTTGTTATTGAATTACGAATGTATAATATAAGTTAATACTCAATGGTATGAGACACCAATGGTATTTTATATTTATCTCAAGGTTGATTGGTGTTGTTAATATGGCCTTAATATGGCACTAGTTCAATTCTTAATATGGCCTTATCCTACACATAAAAGTGGCAAAGCATGAGTTGTGGAGTGGGGTGATGTCTTCAAGATAATGTATACCAATAAGTATAAAGAGTAACCTAATGCATATGAATCTACAAGCTAGTACATTATGAATAATGTGTAACAAACTATTAACTATGAATTGGGCTCACATGTGCAAGGCACTATGTGCCACTCACATAGTGCAAAATCCAATTCTTATAACTATAAGGGAACGATTAGTAAATTTCAATGGTATAAATATGATTAAGGAGTCCTATGTAATTTTATGAACATCAATGGTTCTCATTAATCTCACCTTAAGTATGTAACCAATTTCAAAACTTGAACCCTAGCAAGAATTTTAATGTAGTACTAAGTAGCTATTCAACTAGCCCTAAGCCAATGATGATGTTAATGCTAAGATCAAATATGATATCATATCAAGGACATTATCTAATAATAGTATAATATTTTTCGGAACATTACGTTAATATAGTATCCTTAATCATGATTGATTACAAGGATCAACTTTGTACTTAAATATATTCCATACATCCTATGTCGTTTACTATCCTTTTCTTGATTCTGTGCTTAACCTTAATTTTCATGCGATTAGGCATGTTTTAAACTCGTACATTTTGAGTCCAATATTTTATTGAATTTATGACAGTTTGAAATCTGAAAAGGCATGTATGAAATGTGATGTACTATACATCTGAATTCTTGTATTAGTGATTGTACTAAAGGACAATCTTATACAAAATATAAGACTTGGATAAACATTGCTCGAGAACTCTAGGGGTGTTGAGAAGGACCATTGTCATCACAAAGAAAAGCGTAAGAAAACAATGATGTGTGTAGATTATTCCACCTAGAGTTAGGACGATGTCTAAGGAGATAAAAATCAATTTTTTACCAACAAAGATACACAAAAATATGTCGTATAACTTTTCTTATGTCCACGAAGTGCTCTAAATCAAGTGTTATGTAGAAAGGGAACTAGCAAATTTACCCACTCAAAGGTAGAATAATATACATGTGTCTCGTAGGATAATAGAATGTTAAACAAATAAGTTTGTGTCAAAAATTGGTGAGCAAGATATTATATTATCGTGATTCATTAAGTAGGACCCACTTTATTTTATATACATGAATCTATGTATGACTTCTCTTCGTGGTACATGAAGAATGTGTATCCTAAGGAAAATTTCGTCGGGAATATTAGAGGGAGGATTGGATGTGAATGATAGGTGAGAAGATTTTGACCAAACACTCCATGGTTTAGTCAAAAAAGTCGTAGACGCATTTCGTACATCATGTTCAAGGAGATCATGTTCATGCATCTAAGAATCTTACAATGCAAAAGATGTGTGAGTAATCATATTCATAGGGAGCAAAAAAATCAAGTTTACGGAGCCCACGGATTGATTTGATGCATCAATAAGTGTTTCAATTGTATAAAAATCGAGGCAATATTGATTTGATATATGCTACAATAGAAAATTGAAAAATGTATTGTATCCTATATTTACATTCTAAACCATTTATAATAGTCAAATTGTCAAGGTTATCATCAATATATCTATTGCATACACTTGTGCATCGGCTGAAGGAGCATGTTGGGTCGTGAATGAATGAGGGCACCTTATTGGTGCACTTGAGAATTATATATAATAAATTGAAATGGTAATGATAAAGGTTTGCCCTTGAAGACAAAAAGGAAACAAGCATTTGCGTGGCCACGAACTTGGAAGAGGATAAGTGTGTGTCGAAACAATGCTTTACAAATCCAATAAAGAAGACTTTTATTAGAAATATTATAACCTATCAAGATATAGACTAGGTTGTCAAATCATACATTCTGACTTATGAGAAACTAGCTAGCTAAATCTTTAAATTTCCTTCAATCACACTTCTATCATGCAATACATGTGCATGGCCTAGTTCACATTAAAAAAATCTAGTATGCCCCATTCTCCATGTATCATGACCAAGCTACCGGTGTCTTTTATCCCATATTATGTTTTGGAAAATGGTGTCCTCATCCACCTAAATCTAATTTTGCCCATAGTAAATTTTCCTCCAAACATCACATTATCACCAAAAACATGCACTTCATGTTCAACTACCATAGATTTATAGTATTCCCTCATGAAAGATATGTTATCCAATGCATGAAAAGGAAACCTAACCAATTATAGAAAACATCTCCACACAACGCACAACCAACCCACATAGGAAACTAACTTAGAGCATTTTATTCATGTTCACATTCTTTATTACTCAGCCCTTTTCCATAAAGGTATTGAAATAGTGATGAAGTAGGCATAACCCACAACATGCAAAGAGATCAAAGTTACTTGGTCATAGTCTATATATGTTTGTTGTGAAGGAAGAGGTTTTTGCTTAGGAAGACATATTAGTGAGTCATCTTCCATTGAGGGGGTATGCTTAGTGCTATGCAAATCTCTAAACCAATATGTATATATCGTTCATTTTCAAATGTAATCATGTTGCTCACGTTAGACAAAACAAACTTCCATTGAGGTCATATGATGTAAGTAATGTTTTCACTTTGTGCTTTAACGTGTATTATAGTGTTCTCTATTATTATATTTCTCCTTTCAAAGGACAAAGGAAATAAAGATCTTGGCAAATCCCATCCGCGATCAACATTTTGCACCTCTAATTTCTTTTGCGAAGCAATGTACTTCTTTCCCCATAGACGCCCCAATTGAACTATATAGATAGAAATGAAAAGATTGTGCAGTCTAGACTTTACAATATCTTAAATAAATTTATCCTTGAACTTTATCTCATGATTGTGATAATTAAACAATTACATTAAGGTCTTCTCAATTTTTGTTTGATCCATGAAGTTCATAATCCTTGAACTTTATCTCATGATTGTGATAATTAAACAATTACATTAAGGTCTTCTCAAGTTTTGTTTGATCCATGAAGTTCATAATCAACTACAATGACTCAATATAGTTTACATGTTAGCAAGGGGGTCATCAACATAGTGGCCATGCTCGTACTTTAAAACTCTTCTTATCCATTGCATTTTTGGAGATGAGATAAAAAGCAATTGCTAGTCTCATGATATCATGGGGTGGTTTTTCTTTGATAATGCATTGATTAAATCACTTGGCGCGTCTCCACATAAAAAAATGATGATTTGGTAAAGTAAAATGAGGGTGGTGTGTGTGTGTGTGTGCGTGCGTACAAGCGTGCGCACGTGGAACCTTGAGCACGTTATCATATTACTTTTTACATGGGTTTGATTATTGGGTCTATTAGTAAAACGACAAAGAGATGTTTCTTCAAAAATAAGGTAGCTAGCCACACAAAACATTAAACTATAAGAGATCATTTTTAAAAAAAAAGGTGTCGTGCACATTCATATAGTGCGATCAAATGAAAAGGGGACTAGAAGGAACAATTTTCTAAGATTAAGGTGGCATACAAGCTCACACACCATTATGGAATAGGGGAGAGACAGACACACAGACAGAGACAAAGCAATTGATAAACAAGTTTTTAGCTCCATGGGATACCCAAATGTTATCAATAAGATAGGGTCAATCCTATACAATACATAAGAGATAGATTATAGTCTCTTCCCAAACCATTCAATATGAACTATGAGACAAAAGTGAAACTTTTTCATTCATGATGTGTGGAGGTGTTCTAGAAGGAGATCACTTAGTTCATAAGGTTGTCAATGAAAGACCAAAAGTTCTACATATAAAATAGTGCAAGTAATGAGATTGTACTATTTGGTTGAAATAAAAATATATTCCCAATAGGTTTTAACCCCAACATGAAAAATAGATTAAGAGTGGGTGGATAAATGTGAGTGTGGTTGAAAAGGAGTCTGTGTAGAGGTTTGTGGGTGTATGTATATTGATGAAGGTTGTTCATTGAAGACCATAAGGTGTGTGGCGGGGTCGCATTTTAAGGGTCAAAACCATGTGGTACTGTCATAAAATAGCAAAATAGTTGAGCTTCAAACCCAAGGTTTAAGGTCAATAGAAATATGGTCTACCATTATCATAGGAACATCCTCTAAACATTAATGTCTATAATGAGGTCTCCTTTCAAGAATGGGTGTTGGCAATCAAGGTGATGTAAACCACTTCAAAGTAGATGATTAGGACTCATCAAAATCCTAAGAGGTCAATTAGGGTGTATGACTAACATTGAGTTCTGCTAAAGAATTTCCAACATTTGGTTGTATCATCCCAAATATATGGGCCTACTAAAAACGAGTAGGAGTACCAATGTCATACACATGATCCTAGGATGGAACGTAAGGGTTTAAACCCATGACCTCCTTGTCTTATTGGGCAACCTTACCAATTGACCTATATCCATCACTACAACATTTGTAAGGTTCAACTTCTTACATTGTAGGTTAATCACTAGAAGTTTCCTAGCTTGCATGCATCCTCATGCATTTTCTAGAATATTCCTAGCTTACATGCATACCTCCGCCTTCTTGGATAAATAATAGGGTGCACCTTGATTACAATCAAGGTGAACAACACCAGTTACTTGTTCTGTTGTCTATGCTCTCTCTCTCTCTCTCTCTCTCTCTCTCTCTCTCTCTCTCTCTCTCTCTCTTAGTATTTACCCTCGTGTACTCGTCTGTGACAGTTTGTTCACCTTCCTCTTCTTGATACCATGTCTGACTCCGTCAACAACTTAAACCAAGTAATATAAGCCTTGCAACAACTTCAACTAGAAAATGAAATCCTTCATGAATCATTACGAGAGCTTCAAAATGGCACATCCAACAATCCCCCACCCGCCGAGCCACAACCCTTGTCAGCACCTAGCCCAACCCCTTCCTCTTCCCATCCATATGTCCTCAAACCTAGCGTCAGCCTACTTGACAAATTCAACGGCTCGAGGGCGCATCTTCACGGTTTCATCAATCAAATTCAGTTTATCATCCGTTTACAACCCCAACGTTATGTTAACAATTTTTCTTGGGTCGGCCTTGTTGGCACCCTTCTCTCCGAACTGGCACAAGCGTGGTTTGCATCATTTGTCGAGACCTCATCCCCACTCTTAGAGAACTTTCCTATCTTCCTTGCGGAGCTTGAGGCCATATGTATCAGTTTCACCAACCACGCCACGGTTGCCATCCTCCAATAATACTCATACCCAGATGGAGGTCGATCCGCATACCTTGATGGAGATCGACCATGCTCGGTCCCAACCATAGACTGATGCCCAAGGACAACATCGTCGTGACAATGACCTCTACCTCTATTGTGGTACCCCTGGCCATGTCATCCACCACTGCCCGGTGTAAGGCCCTCGGTGCCAATCCCACCGTGCACGGCTTGCGGAGGTTTCTCGACAACAAGAAAACAACCAAGTCTAGCTGTAGTAGGAGCCATGCCGTTGGATGCTTTCCATTACCCAACTTCTCGAACATGCTCCTACAATTCAGTTACGCCATCAAGAGGTTTTACTTTACAAGTAAGTCTTTGTCTTGGGTCTACTTCAATACAATCTCATGCCTTGCTCGATTCCTGTGCATCTACCTATTTAAATATCAATATCTCGTTCGTCTGAGCACATAATATGCCACCGTTCACACAACACAACCTACATCCGTTGAAGCTATCGACGGACAAGTTCTCTCTCGAGGGCGGTTACCGAAGCCACTATCTCGTTGGTACTTCAAGTCGGGCCCCACTAGGAGTTATTAAGTTCTACCTCATTGCAACCCCTCAACATTCGATTATTTTAGGGCAATCCTAGTTGGAAACACACAATATGATCGTGGATCGATGTAGTCGCTCCATCACTTTTTCACAGACACCAACGCGGGTCACAACTCCCCACAACATTACTTGTGTGGGGGCTGCTTTCAACTTGCCTACGCATTCTCCCGATTTCAACTCAATCTCCCACACTGCTAATTCCATTGTGGTTGATTCTAGCTTTGTCGCTTTAGTGCCCGTTGTGTCAAGGGACGTCTCTATTCCTATTACCAATTTGCCCGCAAGATATAACGACTTTTTGGATGTGTTCGAAAAGCAAAATGTAGATCAATTACTAGCGCATTGCCCCTATGATTGCCCAATCGAACTCCAAGATGGTGCGCATCCACCATTTGGGCCCATCTATGGGCTATCTGAACCCGAACTTGAGGCTCTTCGCACATATCTGGATGAAAACCTCGCTAAGGGCTTCATTCAACTCTCCAAATCATTGGTTGGGGCCCCAATCTTATTTGTCAAGAAGAAGGATGGCTCAATACAACTATGTGTGGAATATCGCCGGGGGTCTCAACAAAATTACGGTGCGTAATCATTATCCCTTGCCCTTAATTCCAACACTCCTCAATCGACTCCGAACCAGGCGTATCTTCTCCAAAATCGACCTTCGGGGAGCCTACAATCTGGTGCACATCAAACCTGGAGATGAGTGGAAAACGGCCTTCTAGAGCCTTCTAGACACATTATGGACATTTCGAGTACAAGGTGATGCCTTTCAATCTCACCAACTCCCCGACAGTCTTCCACAACATGATGAACAATAAATTTCAGGATTATCTCGATCACTTTGTGGTCATATACCTTCATGACATCCTAGTTTTTTCTTCCAACATAGCGGAGCACACACAACACGTCCAACTAGTTCTAACCAAACATCGGGAACATCAACTTTACGCCAAAAGGGAGAAATGTGAATTTGATCGGACCTCTATTGAATTCCTAAGCTACGTGATCTTACCCTCCAAGATCACAATGGATGCACGCAAGGTAGTAGCAATCACCGATTGGCATGTCCCTACTCAGTTGAAAGAGGTAGCTCATTTTAGTTTCGCAAATTTCTATCGACGATTTATCAACGGGTTTTTATCCTTAGTGCAACCTTTGGACCCCCGCGGCACAAAGTGCTTTTGATGCCCTCAAGGTAGCTTTTCTTGCAACCCCGATGTTGGTCCACCCCGACCCCACGAGACCCTTCCAGGTTGAAACCAATGCCTCCGACTTTGCCATTGAAGTTGTCTTGTCCCAACCAGACGACACTAGCACACTACAACTTGCATGTTGCATGATGATTCTTTGCTCAACGACATCGCCAAAGCAACCATGTCAAACCCATTTGCTAACGAAATCATGGCCCTTGTTTCGGCATCAATGCAACGTGCAAGTTGCAAGATGTAGTGTGCAAAGTTGCAAAGAAACAAGGGTGAATCCCATCCCTTGTTTCGGCATCAATGACCCATACCGAGAAACAAAAAGCTCAGATCTCAACCAATTTACAACCCGGGATGGGTTACTATATCGTAAACACCTCCTATACATTCCAGAAGGATCGTGTCAATCATGGGTACTACAAAACTTTCATGATGATCCTCTTGCCGGTCACTTTGGGGTCACGAAAACACTAGAGTTGCTATCTCGGGGGGTTTTGGTGGCCCCAATCTTGGAAATTTGTCAAGGAATTTATCAAGATGTGTGACGTATGTGCTCACTCCAAAGCGGTTCACCATCGACCATACGATCTTCTCCACCCGCTCCCAATTCCAAGTCGACCATGGGCCTCCATCTCCATGGACTTTATAACCGACCTCCCTCGTGTCGGTGACCATGACATGGTGCTCGTGATTGTCGATTGGTTTTCGAAGATGGCTCATGTTGTCCCCTGTTCCAAAACCACTTTGGGGGAGGAGACAACTGACATTTTTCTTAAAAGTGTCGTTCCACTACACGACTTACCCAAGGATATCACTTTTGACCGAGGTTCTCAATTCATCTCCCACTTCTGTCCTATAAACATTCGGGACTTCTGTAAACTTGCCATCGGCATACCATCCTCAAACTGGTGGACAAACTGAAAGAGGCAACCAAATCCTCGAACAATACCTCCGATGTACCGTGAGCTACCAACAAGAGGACTGGGTGGAGTTCCTTACAATGGTGGAATTTGCCTACAATAATAGTATCCATGCTTCAACTAAGGTTTCCCCATTCTTTGCAAAGTATGGATTTCACCATTGTTTCGGCATTTCCATTCCTGCAAATTCGATCAATCCTTCAGCAAAGACGTGTGCCCGCACTTTACACAATGTCCATCATGACCTCTCCCTTGAGCTCTGTATCGCTAGAGACCAATATAAAGATCAAGCTAACCAACATCGCTTGGTCACACCCAATCGGGGACGTGGTTTGGCTGTTATATCGCCACATCGCCACCACACGTCCTTGCGCAAAATTGGACTACAAAAAGCTAGGCCCCTTCCATATCATCGAGTGAATAAACCAGGTCGCCTTCGGGTTAGCACTTCCCCCATCATTCATGATTCACAATGTTTTTCACATTTTCCTCCACTGCCACTTGTGGAATTGTCAAAAAGGGAGGAATACGAGATTGACCAGATCCTCGACTCCCACTTGCGTCGTCGAGAACTCCAATATGTGGTCTTATGGAAAGGTTACCCCATTTCGGATGCCACATGGGAACCAGTTACACATTTACAAAATGTTCCAGAGGCCATTCGAGTTTTTCACTAAAATACCCACATAAGCCAGTCGAGGGGTCCTAGGAGGCGCCCTTAAGGGGAGGATAATGTCATAGACATGATGCCACGATGGAATGTAGGGGGTTGAACCCATTGGCCAACCTTACCAGTTGAGCTACATCCATCTCTGTATCGTTGTATAATATTTAACTTACTACATTGTAGGTTAATCACTAGAAGTTTCCTAGCTTGCAGGCATCCTCATGCATTTTCTAGAATATTCCTAGCTTACATGCATACCTCCACCTTCTTGTATATATACTCGGATGCACCTTGATATCAATGTGAACGACACCAATTACGGAAGCATAAATTCAGTTCTTGTTCTCTTGTCTATTCTCTCTCTCTCTCTCTCTCTCTCTCTCTCTCTCTCTCTCTCTCTCTCTCTCTCTCTCTCTCTCTCTCTCTCTCTATTTCTTGTTCTCTTGTCTATGCTCTCTCTCTCTTAGTATTTACCCTCGTCTACTCGTCCGTGACTGTTAGGTGGTGTCAAAACATATTGTCCCCTAGGTTACCAATCCCATGATCATCCAAACTTTAGTTATCCTTTTAAGATAGATTTTTTAACTTACATAAGAGACACAATATATAGTGTGAGCAAGAGGAGTGGGCTTTTAGGTAGCATCATGATTGCCCTGTGTAATGTCTAACTCAATGGGTAGCATGAGGTAATTAGCTTGATACATCTATGCAACGTAGAATCTAGGGATAGAATGTGCTATGATCTTGAAATTAGAGGTGCACAACAATGGGAGAATTTTCAACCCATAAATTTGGTGGGCTATAAAGTTGTGAGGAACTAGGATTGTGAGACCTAAAACATAACATATGATGTTATAAGTGGCTTAGTTTGTAAGCGGAAAGAACAATTATCATTTAAACCTTCTCAACTGAAAAGTCCCTTTCCATTCCATTCCCAACTAACGTATATCCCTAGAGAATGTCTGGGTTATCTTTCATTTAGTTGAATTTTCAATTCTTAAAATTTGACAACGTTCATGATTGCACGATATTTTTTTTAAATCCTAGAGTTTTTCTTGTTAGTTAAAGTAACACAATTAACTCATTGAATTTTAATTTCTTAGAATAGCTAATTGGTGTTTGCTTTCATTAGATATGGAATTTTTATGACAAAGAGTAGAGTCGTGATGAAGTTCTAGGATGGGAAGTGACTATTAGATGGGTTAAGGAGGCATCATTAAGGTATATGATATACAAGACAAAAGTTGAATACTATAAAGTTGAACCATAATATTCTTTATATGCCATTTATTCCTTCACTTTAGATGAGGAAGACCATAACTTCAACAAAAAAGGCAAGTGGCCTTTTGGAGGAATTGGACCGAGATACTTCATTCCAGCATGATACTGGCTTTAGAAAAATTTTCGAAGATTATACATAACATCAACTTGATAAGAAACGTATCACATTATACACTTTTTCCAATGAATTGTACATAGGAAGGCATGTCAGTTTCTGGTTAGTATACTTCTCAATATGAATCTTGGGCTAGAAAGTTTGGAATGTGGATTGGCTAAGAAGCTCCAGGATATGCCCTTACAAGCATGTCAAGGTAGGTGATCTAGGTGATAAGTGTACATATAGGAATAAATAGAACATGAATACTTCATTCAATATCACTAGGGGAAAATGTCAAAGTTGAAAAAATAATTGCAAACCGAACATTAGCTCCCTTGTTGAGAAGATCCATAATACATATGTATATAAGGCATTTTGTGACGTAAGCAATCATTCCATGTCGAGTTTTCCTCATCAGTTTTAGATTTTCCCAATCCTCAATTATAGATTGCACACATATTGTTGCATGCTCAATATTTTAGAATGGTTTTAAGCTTAAAGTCTAGGAAATTGAACATAAACACAAATATGTGAGGAGACTATACCACATGGAATTTATGAGCCAACCTAAGAGCTCACAATATGTATATTGCTTTTGAGACCTGAATGAAAGCGAAAATACACATAGTTTTGAATATTAAAGGTTGAATCATAAAGCTGTATAGAAACGTCTCTATCAATGAATAATGAATAATGAATAATAGTGTGGATGTCTCTAACAGGAGTAAGTCTATCTTCCTTCAGTTGGGTTTTTGCACATATGGAGAACAATGAACTGATGCCTCATTTTCCAATTATTTTTGAGTTCTTGAGGTATTGGGGGCTATGGTTCAATTGGAATATGCGGAATGCCTTCATTTTTTATTCGCAAATTGGGGTGAAAAAATATGTTCTAAAGTAAAAGGACTTCTTTTGTGGCAATTGATAGTGCTAGAGAAGTCACGAAATCTCAACCAGGAAGAGAGAGAACTCTGCAAGGTCACATGTCAACATACTCGCCATTTGAATTGGTGTGTAGGGTGGCATTGAGTTTGGTGTCATAGTATTCTTTAGATCCCTTGATAGAAGGGTTCTATACTTTGTAGTAAGTTAGCCATGGTGGTGTTTTTTTCTTTCGTAATGAAAGCCATTATTTACGAAAAAGAGAGAGAGACAAAGAAAGAAAGATAAATAGATGGATTCTATTATCGTCTTCGGAGGTCAAATATGACCTATGAGACCAAAAATATTATATTTCATGTGATACGTGTGAAACTAAGTAGTGACTCTCGATGTTCAAGAGGGAGATCCAGAACGCATTTTTGTGAGTGCATTATTTACGTATAGAAAGTGTAAAATTAAAATGGGTTTCCACATATTGCATACAAATCTTGTGCATTTTATCCTTCAAAAATAGGCCTTGATAATGTGATGTAGGATGTTTACCTCTTTTTTTGCCAAACAAATGAATGGGTTGCCTTGATTCTCTGAGAGATGCTCGAGGGTATTTGTTATACATGAAGATTTTTCGGCCTTGTTTTGTTAGGGCCTTATCGAGCGTTTTATCCCAAAACCAATTTACAACATCCCCACCCTCAACATGGAAAAAACTTATTTTAAGGTTCTTTACATAAACTCCAAGTGCAAGTTGCTCATTTCAAACCCAACAATCAGCGATAGAATGCTTCAAACTCATATTTCTTTTTTTCCAAATACTACGTATTTACCATGGTCTTCATTTCAAAACTTACCTTAATACTATAATACCCCTCAATTTCTATTCTATTACGATACCTCTAGGTTATCATTAACTTAAAAAATGCCTACTAGGACATAATTACAAAACCTTGTTAGTTAGTTAGCACCCTAATTTGGAATAATTAATCAATAATTAATGTGTTGATTATTTACTTTGTCCTAATAATGACTATTTTGGTAAGATAGAAACAATTAGAGCGACCAAGGTGGGATGTATTAAGGTTTGGAGCCAGAGATTTGGATCAAGCCCCTTGGATTTGTGTTACCAACAAAGGATAGATAATGGAATCAAGTAAATTGGATTTTCAGGGTGGCTCATATGCAACAATGACACAACATTATACCAAAATAGAGTGTAATTCCCTCACAATGGTTTCAATATCTTATAAAATCCAATGTTATACCAAAATAGAATTTGCTTTGCTTCCAATGGTTTCAAATCCTTATAATTCCAACATTGATACTTCATATTATTCCTAAATACAAGGTCACTTTTCTCATAACTCTCTCAAAGTCTTATGAACATATGGAATAACTCATTTCTCTCCTTTGTAAGTTTCTATTTACAACGACCAATGCAATTGATGATCCATTTTAAAGCATGCCTTGTTTTGTCGATAGGTATGATATGAAATCCTCAAATTGTGTAGAGCAATGCACTTAGTAATAGCCCACATCACTCCTTGACCATCGCTAGAATGGGACTAAACAACGGAAAAACATGATGGCAAAAAAGGATACATGGAACCATAGTCACATGTTAATGATAACAAAGACAACCCTAGATCCCACTAAATCCCGAATCCCATTGTGGCACATTATCCAAAACATCAACTTCCTTAACTTTAAAATACTTGTTTTTGCCAATAATTAATCATAGACATGGATATATATAATTGGAAGTCAATAGGCTTTTGGAACCCCTTGGGCCTTTATTGTAGCGATAGGGAAATTGTGTTACAATTGTGAAGATAAAATTCCATGTCCATATTTGAGGTAACTATCAAAAAGACGACGAACATCAGGCTTGGGTCACATAAATAATGAATGTGATTATTTAATAGACTTGCATTATTTGTGTTGTGCTCATGCACACTGTGCTTCTTTGTGGGCCAAGGGTATCCATGTTTCCGTGTGAAAAGGACCATTACATGGAGGAACCGTAAAAAGTGTGACCCACATAGGTTTCCACAATCAAAAGTCTAAAAGAAACTTGCATTTCCAACAAATATTAGAGAAACATGTAATATTAGTATAATAATATGTAGTGTCCCGAGAGTACCTGTGATGGAAGCATTGGTGAATCTATGTGTGTATATATTTCTTGTTAGGGATGCATCTTTAATATTGAGGACCCTTGCCATAGGAAAGGTTTGTTCTCATCTCTTGAGCTCTTAACTATTTATGTAGATGTTACATTGCTTCGTTCGGAGGCGAGATTTTGGGATGTCTCAAGTCCTAACTCCAAAATAGAAGTCATTAAGTATCTTATCTAGAAAAAGAAGAAGCAACATGTAGACATTAACAATCAAAACTCATCGACGTGATGGCCTAATGGATTCATCATTGATTTGTACTTGTGGTTCATTGGGCTTTGTATTTCTCTAAGAAATTTCATTTATTAAGTGACAAGTTATGCCAACACTACTACACAATCCACTCAATAAATATCCATGAAAAACATGTAATTGCAACATAAAACCATCAACATTTCCACGTGTATGCCCATTAATTGTTTCTTGTGTAAGTAGTATGCATAGATATCACAACTAGACCTTTTAGTTTCAACACAATGAGTGTCAACAACCATCAACTGGTTCAATTGAGTATAGCATCCCTTATTGACAAGCAATTTGTCATAATAAACACCAAACAAGAGTTTGTTCTTATTGTATACTGTGAATAAAGTTCGAGTATGGACAAATATAGTCTACAATTCTATTCGATGTAGAAACTTTGGCATGTCTTCTAATAATACATCTTGGTATCGACATGAGGCAAATGGCATATATCTAAATTTTGGTAATATTCTTTGCATGTAACCGAAGGTCCAACAATGACGTGGAAATGAAAATAATTAACGTTGTGGAAAAATGCTAAAATTTTGATTCACAACATTGATGACAATGTTGTGGTGTTATGACACGTTCTTGATTCGTGAAATTACCGTAGATTATGAATTATAGATTGAATAAGTAATGTAAAGTCACTCGTTTGGGCTACCACATCATCATGTATCAACCGAAGAACAATTGCCTCTTAGGAGGGCATTTTTCTTGATGCATGAATTTGGCATACGTAATGTATTCTAATCATATCAAAGATTTCTAAGAAACTTCTAGTTTATGAGATTCCCTTTGGGTTGGTTGTGTGGTTGGCCAAAAGAACGTTATCAATGTTTTGGAGAAAAGTTCCTGGAACTCAACTATGCAAAAGAACATGAAGCAGTGAACATTGGTAGAAACCAAAACAAGTTGTTAAAGATGGGTTTGGTCTTGAAGCTTAAGGTCAAGAATCTAAGCACTGGAACAAACCTTAACGCTTATAGTGGGACCAAGTTCCTTACTCAGACATGGAACTCAAGCAACCTACTAAAAAAGAATACGTTTTCACGAATTAATATAGTTCCTAGTCTGGAGAACGAGCATCTAGAGCATTCAAGACGAGAGAGAGAGAGAGAGCTCAATTGGTAAGGTTGCCCAATGTAGGCCAGGGTCATAGGTTCAACCTCTACAATCTGTTGTAGCATCTAGTAAATTAAGAGAATATGTATGGTGTAATAGAGAGATGAGATAATTGGTTCTCGAACCTAGTGCGTAGAGCGAGTATAACAACTTAGCACTAAGGTAACCCAAAGAGACGAACCGATTGTGGCCAATGGGACGGGCACTAACTTGTGGTGGGGGATTGAACTCGGTCTCTCAAAATTGATGACTTCAAAGAGAGAGAGAGAGAGAGAGAGAGAGAGAGAGAGAGAGGCATGGGAACAAAACTTAGTGTGGATCTATCTTCTATGGAAGAAGAGCTTGAAAAAGTAATGGGAAGAAAGAGAAAAAGACGAAGAAGAAGGCAATGAAAGGTACATACATATATGTATGTACATACCATACCTCTTCTTTGGTGCGTATTATTATTTTACTTTGGTTCAGAGGTGTGATTGATTGGGCACCGTGTTTGATTTTGGAGTGTGTGTCCGGACAAACGGGACAGGGAGGTGTGAAAACGATCGGGTCGAGCGGTTTTGAGGGGGTGGCTGGTTTTTGGGATTTTCCTGCCTTCCCCCCAAAAACCGCCCCAATCCATATACCGCCTGGGAGCGGAGAGAGAGAGAGAGAGAGAGAGAGAGAGAGAGAGAGAGAGAGAGAGAGAGAGGGGCGGAAAAACCAGCTTCCTAGAATTTTTAACGTGGCGATTTATCTTTCTCTCTCTCTCTCTCTCTCTCTCTCTCTCTCTCTCTCTCTGTCTGTCTATATGTATACATATCTAAAGCCTGCGTGATATACTCAAATCCTTCCCTTCCTTCCCTTCTGCTGCTTCGCTTCTCCTGCAGAAATCGATGCCTCTGCTGCTTTTAACCTAAAAGACGCAAGACCTGAAGATCGGACAGAACAAAGAGGCCTCCTTCTCCTTCTCCATCTCCATCTCCATCTCCATCTCCATCTCCATCTCCATCAGGAGCTCTACCCCGAAGCAAGAAAGTGTCGTTATTCCTCCTCCTCAGGTAAAGTAAATCATTCTCCTCCCTTCCATCCTTTCTTCCTCTTTACCTTCCTCTTGAAGAGATCACACCTTCCAGCTCAGGTAAAATGTTTCTTCCTTCCATTCGCTCACTTTTCCATATTCTTTCTTTTCTGCCATTTTCTTTGGACGAAGAGGATGCTTATATAATCTATGCCATGCTCCTGCTCTCACCTAAACCATTCTTCCTTCCGTCCGTTTCTTTCCATGTAATCCTCGTGGAAGAAGAAGAAGAAGAAGAAGAAGAAGAAGAAGAAGAAGAAGAAGAAGAAGAAGAAGAAGAAAAATTTACGATCTTTTGGCCCGTTCCCTCCTCACTCGAAAGCAGTCTTCACCACTCATCCGCTTGTCTCCCAAAATTCGGATATTTGGAGCTACTTCTTGGGAACCTTCTCTTGTTTACGTCTCTGTTTTATGCTGCATCATGTGTATTTGCTCGTTTCGCTTCACTTTCTGCATATTTCTCTATTAATCCAGTTATTGTGTTCTGTCTCTTCCCTCTGTTTAGTGTTAATTACTTTTTCAGTCTTTGTACCTAGTTTTTTGTGTTCGATTCATAAAATCTCTCCTCCCATTCACATTTTCTGTTTAGTACTTTCCAAAGTTCAGATCTGTGTGCGGATACATCGTGGACTAGATAACTACTTTTTGGTTCACTTCAAGGTAATAGAAAGAAAATGCAAAGATGATGCGCGCAGGAATATCTTCCTTGGTATTTCCGCCGTATTTTCTTTCTAGTTCCATGAAATGCTAATGTTTCTTTTGTGCAGTTCTGTGTTTTTAGAGAAGTAGAGAATCTCTGCTCATTGTCTCCGCGTTGTGTGCTCAGAGTTATAAATTATATTTCTGTCTTTTCCTCCGCATTTTCTTTAATTCTCATTTTATTCTGATCTTATCTTGCTCACAGACACGTAGAGATAATTTCGGCTTCGTATCTCTGGATGTATTTCTAGTTCAGTGGTAACAAAAGCATTATGGAAAACATTTCTCTTTATCACCAATTATCTGCGTATTATTTTCTGTTTCCTTTCTCTGGCGCTAGTTTTATGCTCAGGGAAATTCGGTTTTTAGCTCGGAATTTTTATTTTCTTTTGATGAGCTTTCTGATTTTTTTAAAAGAGCAATTTTTTTGGCTAATTGAGCGTTTATAGACACAAAGATATTTATTTCACGAGCAATTATCATTTCCTGGAACTTAAGTTAGTTCAATCTGAACGAGAAAGTAAAGATAAATTGATGAATTTTGTCTCTGAGAGAAATTAGAATCTTTTTATGCTCCTTGTTTTATCTCTGAAAAATGTGCTGCGACTAGAATTCAGTGTATGATAAATATGTGCTTTGACTTCTTGAAAAGTGTACTATCCACTGTGCGTCTCTTTTTACTGAACTAGAATGCTGTGTCATTGATCGACCTTATCCATTCATTGCTTGAACTAGAAACTTGTGGGATAAGAATGATGAGATCAAACCTTAGTCTGTTTGACTTGAAATAGAAAGTGATGTGTGTCTGATTGCTTAAGCTTAATGAATCGTGTACAGGTAGGTATTTGCTTATACCGAAAAAGAAGAAACCAATCTCTAACAAAAAGAGAGAAGATGTTGGCCGTGTTCAACAGCTCAGTTGCTAATGGGCCACAAGAGCTTTGCAGCCCGAGCACACGACCTGATGACAGGAAGCCAGGCCTAGAGATCCTTGATTCGTTTGCATCCCAGACACCCGAGGCTCTTCATATCTTGCTTCCTCAAGCTGGGGGTTTGTCTTACACTCACCATAAGCAAGCTTTGCTAACGCCAAGGTGTGTGTTTGTGTATGTGCGTGTGTGAGAGATAGATAGATAGATAGATTGTATTATTGTCCACTGGAGAATGAGATGGTCTCTGGGATTGTTGTGTGCAATGACCTATATGGATCTGGTCACATTTCTGCAGGTCCTTTGCTGCTGTTGATGGGATATTTTGCCTGTTTGAAGGCAACTTGAGCAACTTGCCTGTGTTAAGGCAAGAATATGGTCTTGCGAAAAATATAACAGAAGTAATGGTAATTATTGAGGCATATCGAACCTTACGCGATAGAGGCCCTTTTCCTGCCGACAAAGTTGTTGCTGATCTTAATGGACAGTTCGTCTTTGTTTTATATGACTCAACCAGTCGCAATGTATTTGTTGCTGTGGTAAGTTTCTTATCCTTAGTTTTTTGCGTCATGAATGATATTTACTAACCACTGTACCCTAGCGCATCTTATATTTCTAATTGAGACTATGTATATGGGCGTATATCTTCATTTGTATGTATGCATGTGATTCTCATGTGTTTATGCATGCTTGATTGAGTCCATCCATTTTATTGGAATTCAATTTCAGCTGCTTATAACTAAATTTCTAATGTTCGTGCATCCTCATTCCTGTGTTATATTTGTATGGGTATATGATTGTTATGTGGGTCAGTCTCGGTTTTGCTTTTAATGAATTCTTAAAATCATTCAGTATTGGAGTTACTCTACTTTAGCCATTTCTTGAGTCTACCTTGATTAGAAATTTGTTTTGGTGTTGGGCATTGCTTTGGTCAGAAATTTATTTTCATTCTCTACTTCTATCTTCATTTGGTGTAGGACATTGCTTTAGTTGGACAATCATATGATATATTTTCTAAATAATTGTTTGTGTAATAGCTACCTTTTATATTTTTGTCTATGTTGATGGTCACTTCTCAGATGCTTTCTACGATTAACATGTGTGGTTTGTAGTTGGTTCTTCTTTAAGTTATCAAGCATCTGCACTGTGCTAATAATGCCAATATAGAGAACTATGACTGATCTATTAAGATGTAAGAATCTAATATCTCATTCTTATACTCAACATTACATTATTTGATGTTTTTCCTGCATGTAGAGTAACTTCTGTTTATTATGTTAATAATTTACATTGACTTAGTCAAGTATGGCTTGCTGCTCATTGCAGTCCTCTGGATTTTAACATTGCGTTTCTATGGCTATGCTAATTTAGGATGGCGAGGGTAAGATTCCATTCTATTGGGGTACAGCGGCTGATGGAAGTCTAGCTTTTAGTGATACACCTGAAGTATTGATGCGAGGCTGTGGGAAATCCTTTGCTCCATTTCCGTCAGGTACAAATGTTCTTACATGTAATTACTAAGTGGAAGTGTAGCTTTCAGTGATACACCTGAACTATTGATGCGAGGCTGTGGAAAATCCACAAATTTATATAAGAGTTCAATTGTGATTTTAGTGTGGCCTGTTTCCCCCAAAATTTATAATTGAGAACATGTTGAGGATAACCCCCCAAATTGATAAGCAAAATTACCAATAAACTCATGATATTTTTATATTGTGGGTTTTTACCCATCGATTTTTTTCTATTGGATTTATTGATGCGATGGAGGTGGAACCATTGGCAACAGGTTGTTTCTTCTCATCTCACAATGGCCTTCAGAGCTTTGAGCATCCACTGCAGAAGCTGAAACCAGTCCCAAGAATTGATAGTCAAGGCCAAGCCTTAGGGTCAGGGTTCAAGGTGGATATGGCACACAGAGACATAGCAAGGCAGGAAAGCATGCATAGGGTGGGAAGTGAAGCCAATTGGGCAGAATCCATATGAAATAAATCGAAAGAAAGAAAAAGACGGGTTTTGTTTCTTTCGTTCCATGTCTCGTTTTGTTCACCAGACAATCTTCTTCTAGGTCTCCTGTTTTCAAGCATTGTACAGACTCTTGTCATTGGTAGGACTAATGAATGAATTGTCACACCA
The DNA here is from genome assembly GCF_043228905.1 of Azolla caroliniana. Taxonomy (NCBI): domain Eukaryota; kingdom Viridiplantae; phylum Streptophyta; class Polypodiopsida; order Salviniales; family Salviniaceae; genus Azolla; species Azolla caroliniana. The sequence continues at coordinate 8,541,271 of NW_028230441.1, read as the reverse complement.
ACAACAACAAGCACACTGCAGGGATGTTTTGAGAGAGTCTCTTCATTCCTCTTGTGGATGGAAAAGAAAAGAGTCTACTCTTCCTTATCTTTTTTTTATTTTTATCTTTCTCTTCTGTTTTTATTTTAATTTTTAACTTTTGGTGAGCTTACATGCAATTGGAAGTTGTTATTATCATTAGCCTTGGTTTTTCTTTGCCTTCTGTAATAAATCATCTGACTTCCAGACACACTGTACCCGTGGTTTTACTCCACATTGCTCTTTGTTTTCTGGACTTGGATTTGTTTGTTGAAAATTGGTAGTAGCTGAAAATGACTCTTGTCTTTGTGTCTAACCACCATCGCTATGGTGTATGCGTTGATATGGGCCTACAATATGCTACCTTTGATAAGGTCTAATGCAGTTTCTTGTAACTTAGCAACCCCACTATATAGACTTGTAGAAGGTTTTACATCATTATTATGCTTTTGCCCTAATTTCCAACTCTCAATTCCATGCCAAATAATAAAAAAAACGTTTGTTCCGTGTGTGTGTGTGGTGCATTTGGCACTTGCATGACAATTACATACGAGCGGGCCCTCCCTACAGAAAGTTGTCAATGGTGGAATAATGGATTCTGATAGAAAGTACCTTTAATGGAGTATGACACTAAAGACTAAACTTTAGTTATTCTTCATGATATTACTGTTGTGTCCAATGTTACTTGAAATAACTTTGGGTGGACCATATAAAAAATTTTGATGATAAAGATGGACGTGAGAATTACAAAGAAAGTGGAAAACTTGTCAATTGAATGATATCAGGGTAGAAGGGACGTCTCTTTGAGGAAATGAAGTGCTATGTGGAGGACATCCATCTTGTTCTTCACCATGACATTCCGCATCATTGTAACTAATAATGATATCAAATTCCTCTTGCCCAGTTCCCTCAAATAGATGTGCACATATGTGATATTCATAGACTACATCAAGGTTGTGACTCATGATAGGCATAGAGCAACACTAGGTTGACAACGTGACTATGGTAATGGATAATAAAGCTAGTCATGTAACAAAGCACATGTCTAGGCCTTGGATTGGTAGAGTATGCATCCATAAAGGTAGTATAAGGTCAGACTTGGAAATATTTAAAGAAATGATTACATGATGCGACTTCTCTATTATTGTTTTATGGAACATATGATTACAACATGTATATGGGCCTAATTAGGTAGGGATATGGATGATTAGGGTGAAGAGGTTAGGCCCAATGTGAAGAAGACTTTTGAACTAACAATATTGACCCAATAAAGGTATAAGATTCTTTGTCAGGCCTCACTATCAGTGGACAATGGTTAATGATATGGTTTTTGAGAGTGGCCATGGATCAAGCAACCTTAGTTGACTTGCATTGCTCTATAATCCATCAAAACACACAAAAGAGAACGTGATGCTTGTCTACCTCCCATCAAAATATGAAACTTCAATGTGTGACTTCATTCAAGATGAACCATATTTACTTCCATCACGCATAGTGTTGTGATCCACTAATAAATATATATTGTTTGATGGGGAAAATATGTTAGTATTCATAATTTATGCAATATAATACTCTTACACGAAGTAAGTGTGTATAAAGTTATCGGTGGAATTAGGAAAAAGAGACACTAAAGAACATCAAAGGATGCCCTCTTAAATATGAAGGCTATATAGAAGGGGCATTTTCTTGTCATCAAAGGTACAACTTTTTTCTATAGATGCCAAAATTGAAAAGCTAAAAAGAAATTCCTAATGTTCCAAAAGATAACATTTTAAATAATTATATGGTATGTAGATGTTTTTGATGAAATTCACATTCAAAATTGATCAAAGTGTCCTTCACAATATTGAGCTAATGGATTCCGAATGCTTTTTGATCAAGAGATTTCTACTCTCCCTAGTCTCAACCCATTGTGACTATCTCTTTGATCAAGAGATTTTATGATAATGTTATTGCTTTACACATTGCCCCCATGTTTCTCTAGATTAATGAAGTGTAATTAAGTAATTGTTTATTCCGTGCTTATCACAATGTGTTCGAAGTAATGATTGAGAGTGTGTATGATTATCACAAAATGTGTTCGATAAGTAGATGCTAATGTTGCATAATATGAAAGCAACATTGTCTCAACTCTTCCTACAATGTTACGACACCAAGTCAATTTTATTATTGATTGTTAATCCATCTCGTAGGCCACATTGAATTGGGTACAACCATTGCCGTCATCATAGTTTGCTCACAATAAAAAATTCACTCTTGTTCTATATAGTATTTGTTGCTCACAGATTATCCACTCGCACACAGTTGCAATTATTGATGTAGAAGATGGTGCGCCAAATTGAGGTGAATGAACCTTTTAGAGTGACTCACCTAGTAAATCCATCTCAAACTAATTAATTTATATTAATGAAATAGCATGAAAGTCATGACTATCGTTACTTGACCATGACATGCTTGTGGAAGAAATGAATGCCAATTATGTGCTCATATATGGAATCAATTTTGTGTAGATTTTGGTAAGGCTACATTGAATTAATATAATCCCAAAGCTTAAAACATCTAGATTTTCAAGTGTAGTTGGACATCCACACACACACACATATCAATAGTCCACACATTTGGATGGCAAATGAGTTTGTTTTTATTTGCTTAAATATTAATCAACATTATTGCATATCCTGACGAGTGGGTATTATAATTGACTGGGAAGTCTATTGCCCAAATTGGGTTATCATTTCGCAATATATTTCTTATGGATGTGGTACCAGGATTTGGTCACAATTCCTAATCCTCAAGGGTTCTCCGAGACAGCTCTTTGGATGAGATCCGCTGCGTCTTGCACTGTAGAGATTGATTCGGCACCATTCTCACTAACACTGATATTGAATTCCTCTTCCAAAGCCATCACTATCTCCACCTACATATATTAGTTTGTTACAAAAAACACATGGATTACATAAAACCTAACATATTCTCATCAAAGCATGCTAAAGAGAGTTTTTTAAGAGTAAAAGCATCAGGGGGGTATACCCACCTGATCAAGGGAATCCGCGCCCAAATCCTGGAATTTGGAGTGCGGATTAATGGAATCAGTCGAAGTGGCAAGTTGATTGGCAACAATGTCGACAACTCTTTTCACTGTCTCCGGGGTCGCAACAACGGTATTAGTATCTGAGGTAGCCTGGATTATCAAAAGTGAGAATAAAACATGCTTATCAATCATCACATTTATCAAATTTAAGGAAATTATTGGAAGTAAAGTCCACTCACCACAATGTATTTACTTATGTGGATTAGGGTTTAGGGTTAGCAAAAATATAATCCAACATTTAACACATTACACAGGTTCAGGCAGTCTGTATATTGTATGTATGTATGTATGTATGCATGTGTCTAGCATCACATAAATACAATTACACAAACACATTGATGCATACGATATACAATGTACATATCATATCAATACACAATCTAGTAACATCATATGTATACATACAATGCATGCACACATAGTTTTGGGTTGTATGAATTGCAAATTCATACATCTCCCGACCATGAATTTAGAGACAACCAATTATAGAAACAAGATGGAAATTGTGAACGAGTTTAACATGCAGCAACCCAATATACAGCACATGGCCACGCAACACAGGATACAACCATATGGACACATGACCCTACACAATAGAAACCAAGACTTTTGATCTCAAACAAATGTTACAAATTTCATGTGTTTTTTTCTTTTTTCTTTTACCTCGCAATTGATTTTGAGCTTCCTGATTCTCCACATTGGCACCGCCAAATTCTTAGCCTCAGAAAGAGAAGAGCCACAAAATGTCTTTTTTGTTTTGTTTGCATCGCATCAATAACAATAAGAAAACCAATCGATTGGTTAGAATCGATGCCTATATATAAAAATATATCTATCTATCTATCTATCTATTTATGACATATTCAGCATATAATTACCTTGGTTAATGTGATGCAAGAGGCATTGAAAATGGTCGAGGAGCTTAAATTAGAGGAAGAAGCCATTGATATATATCTTAATGGTATTAAGAATGTGGATATGTCCTGACTTTTCTTCAACTTGTGTGTACGGGATTAAGGAAGAGGAAGAGGAAGAAGAGGAGGAGAAGTATAGAGATCAACGAGGGTGCTGTATATTTACAGGGTGGGTCTTTTTATACTCTCGTTTGAATGGCTCTCCATCACACAAAAAAGACCATGCATGGAGTTCTTGTTTTAACCTTAAGAGCATGGAATCAACCCTAACCCTAACCCTAACTCCAACTTCATATACATATAGAGAAGACCATAACTTGTTCTTCAAATGTGTACACCCCAACCTTTAGTGTAGGTTCCTGTCTGCCTTTGCATTTAGCGGTGCCATGAGAAGCAAGCAAGCATACATACATACATACATACATACATACATAAACTCGTGTCTATTATACACCAAATCATAAATAGGGCTGGCGAGGGAATCGCGGCCACAGACGGTGAAGCATGGTGTGTGCGATCTGCACCGTCCGATTTGGACAAGAAAGAACGCGTGGCAAAAATTTGTCCACTGTCGCCCAACCCTGTCAAAGGTCGCCTAACCAAATGTATCATTTCCACCAAAATCTTCAAATAAATCTGATCTTAAAACTTAAAACTTAGTCTTTACATAAAACCTAAAACATAAATAAACTTATAACATACTTGAAACATAGAATTTAAAACATAAATAAACTTAAAACATACTTTTAACATAAATATACTTTAAACATACTTGATTCATAAACCCAATTGCAATGGCTCGCAAAACCACTCAAGCTATGTTTATGGCTTATTTGGAGATGATGGCAAGATGCGGCTACAATTCTTGCAACAATCAACATTCAAGTCCCTTGATCTAAAGGTCAAGGCATCGCAATGCAAGCATCGAATCTTCTTTGTCGCACATATTGGCAACCATGTACTAGCTTGACTTGCACCTCTTTGCATTTTTCCGATGTGTGTTTTGGAAGTGTTTGGGGAGCTACCAATATGATCTTGTGAAACGTCGATTGATGCTCTTCTCTTCACACCAATTGCTTGCTTCTGCCTTATGGATCCAACGTCTTCTTCATTGGTTGGTTTCGGTGCACCAATGTGATACATCTCGTCTAAACAAACAAACACTTGAGATAAACAACTTTTTCTAAAACAATAGTTTTGGTAGCTTTTCCATTAATAAGTATTTTCGATATACAATGAGCCGTATTTTCGCCATATAGAAATACACAGTATACAGAAAGTTGACCATAATTACAATATCCATCGTTTACAAAATATAAGACCACATTTACAATATCCGCTTGGATACAAATTATATAGCCATATATCCACCGTATATAGAATTTCTGTGGCCATGACAACTATACAAAATTTACAAGATGGGGCCACCAGCTGCAGCCGGAAATCCTAGTACCCTTTGTGCCCACCCTTCGAGTTGAATCCGAAGTGAATCCACTTCAAATTTGGTGAAACAAATCTCTGTGCCCTGTCACCAAATATGTATAAGAATATAGCTATACAAAATCCACATGATACATCCATTTGCATTCACACTTACAAAAGCCAGAGATATCCATCCTCATAAGAACTCCGCGACCAACATCTGTATAGTCTTCATCACGTAAAAGCCACAATCCCAAGCATTTGACTGAGTTGGGATGTGCAATACGTGATGTCAACCCTCCAACTGTTATGTACACATAACGTAGGTGAGGGTAGGTCACCAATATTTATATAAGTGAAGGGTATGTTCATTAATGTTAAAAAGGGAACTAATGTGATTGGATAGAAGGAATGATAGGTGCATGCACTATCATGATTTGGATAACCAATGAATGGAGAGCCTTTTAGAAAGGCACATCTATTCACGGGGCCTAAGAAAACTTAGGTATAAATATGAGGCTTAACTACCCTCATAAGCACATTACGTCAGAAGGTTGCTGTCTTAGACACCAGTGGCACGGGCTAGGCTTTCGTCTCGACGATCGTGTTTATCTCTTCCAAGGTATTAGTCATCCTTATATCCGGCGGTATGGGATGTCGATGGTAGGTTGGCTATGTCTGGATCATAGTTGAGGGGTGGTCGTGTGGAACGGGTTCTTCTATCCAATCTATTTTCCTTCTTTTTACTTTATTTTGGTCTATTGATTAGTAATAGACTCTTAACAGTGGTATTCAAGCATTTGCTAACAATTTGTTTTTTGTTGTTTTGATGTTTTTTGCATGTGAGCGAAGGGGATCTAACAAGGCTCGTCATGCTCTTCACAGGATCAAAACAACATTCTAAACCCGATATTCTTCTTTCTCGATCTCTCTTTTCTTTTCTATGATGCTTTCTTCTTGGTCATATGGAAGTGGTATTACATTTTCTTTTCTTTTCTTTCTTCTTTCTACCATGATACGATTTTAATTATTATCGTACATCGGGTTGAGCGCTCAACTCATGGCCCTTTTGCATATTGCGATGTATCTCCCATTCTCTCTCTCCACCAATGCCACTCTACTCTCTATTGATCCATCACTTGGCCGATTCTATGGGATGTTGTGGCCTTGACGAGGTGTATGTCGCTTACCTATGCCACTCTACTCTCTATTGATCCATCACTTGGCCGATTCTATGGGATGTGGTGGTCGTGAGGAGGTACATGTCGATTACCCTAGGGTTTTCTTACCTTATGACATGCTTAATGTTTCATACACCTAATCGATTATTATTGTACCTATTTTCTAATTACACAAGTTATCTTCTCCCTTTCTTGTTATTAACCGTTCGGTTGTAGCAAGGAGTGCGGGCGCCTTTGTGATATGGTAGATAATTTAATAGAAAAAGAAGAGATTCTAAGCACAGAGGTGTGTGTGTGTGTGTGAGTGCTAACAACTTAGATGAAAAAAAAAGAAATATAGATTTTAGTGAAATATAAGGGAATGATAGGGGGGTATAGATAGGAGGGAAGGGGGAAAAAAAGGAGATGTGTGTGACTAGTAAATAGTAGTAAGGGGGAAGGAGAGAGGAACAAGGAAGGGGGATAGATTAAATGAAGGGTGAAAAAATATGTTTATGGGGGTCTAGGATGTTTTTAGTTTTGACTAGAAAAGAGTGGAGGTTTTTGGATTTTGTCCAACAGATAATGGGTTTAAGGATATGTTGTAGTTGGGGATCTAATTGGATATTAGAGTGTAGGCTAGTGAGCATTTCTTTGATAATTAGTGTGGGGGTATGGCGAGTATATCTAAGTTTAAAGATAGTGGGTGGGGTGGTTTTTTTAGTTTTTTCTTTGAAGAGGAGAGTGTGTCTAAGGGAGTAAGGGTGTTTTCTAAAGTTCTTTAGAATAAAATGCGTGGGATAACCTCGGGCCCTAAGTCTCGTAAAGAATTTCTTTTGCATATTTAAATAACCTAGGGATGTGCTTTCTCTAACCATATATCTTTTTAATTCATTCGAAACGAAACTATTTTTAACATGGAGAGGGTGATTGGAGGAATAAGGGATGTATTGATATGTATTAAGTGTTTTTTGAAAGCAATTAAAAGTGAATCTATTATTATCTAAGTTAATCCACAAGTCTAAAAAGGGTAGTTTCGTGTAAGAAGTATGTATGGTTAGTTTGATAGAGTTTTGAGTAGTGTTACAATAGAAGTTTAGGTATTCGAAAAGTTGGGGTTTAGTACTAGTCCAGACACCAAAGACATCATCAATATACCTAGTGAAATAGAAAAGGTGGGGTGATGGATTGAAATTTTCTAGATATGAGAGGAAGAGACATGCGTAGACAACAGAAAAATTACTGCCCATGGTTGTTCCTTTTACCTGTTGATAAATTTGGTTGTTGAATTTTAGGAAGTGGTATTCTAAAGTGAGGCGCTAAGGGTATAAATCAAATTAGTTTTTTGGTTCGAAAAGTGGGGGGAAATAAGATTTTTTAGGGCTAAGAGTCCTGGTTTTGGCGGGATGCTAGGGTAGAGTGATTCATCATCAAAAGAGAAAATGAAGCTATTGGGTGGTGTTATAAGTTGTTCTAAGGTTTGGACAAGGGAATGGGAGTCCCTAAGATATTGTTTTTGACATAGAAGTATAGGGAGGAGTTGGTGGTGAAGCCATTTAGACGTTTGTTCAAATAATGAACCATTATATGAGCAAATTGGTCTATAGCTAACAGGGGTTTTATGTACTTTTGGTAGGAAGTACATATTAGGTACTGAGTAACCTTTAGGAGGTTTGTGTAGGATAAATTGTATTTCTATGAGAGACAAGATATTAAAGTTACGGTTGACTATGTCATGTAGTCGACTTAAAAGTTCTTCTAATGGGAGACTATTAACTTTTTTATATGTAGTAATGTCGGATAAATGTTCTAGGGCCCTATCTAGGTATGTTTTTTTATCGAGGACACAAACTCCAATGTTTTTGTCCGCTGGTAGGATGATTATTTGTTTGTTTTTTCTAAGGCTGGTTAGTGCTATTTGGAGGTGTAGTGGTATTTTGGTATTAGGTAGTATATTATTATGGAGGTTTGTGGAGAGAGAGATATTGTGTTTATGGAGTATAGACTCTAATGGTGGATACTTAGTAGGAGGGTTCCAATTCGGGTTGGGTAGTTTGAAGGGATTAGAGGGGGAAGAGTTGAAGTCTTTAAAGAAATGTTTAAGTCTCAAGGATCTACTGAGGTTTTGGTATTCTTGAAGAATGGATTGGTTAGTAGGTGGGGGGCAGGGGGGTATAAACTTAAGTCCTAGGTTTAAAATTTTGATTTCTAATTTACTAAGGGCATAATTTGAAAGATTATGAATTTTTCTTTTTAAGACGGGAGTCGTGTCTATGGTGGGAGTAAGTGGTTTCCAAAACTTGTATCTAAGCCTTTTAGTGGGTGATTTAGTGTAAGGGGAGAAGGGGAAATGTGAGTTTTTTCTACTTAGCCACATGTACGTATCACTCGTTAAAGGGGGCCTATCTAGTATGTAAAAGAGACGTTTACACGGGTGTAAGGCGTGCTTAAACCGTTTACTAATTCGTTTAGCACGCCTCGCTACACGTTTTTTGGTTTAGACGTTTTTTGGGGCGTATACAAAGAATTAGTAGAAAGTGTGGGGCGAGGGTTTTGAGAGTGCGTGGGGTATGGGTGCGGTGGCCATGAATAAGGAAAGGGTGTTGGGGTCTTGGTGTGGAAAAGGGATGGGCTGGGTTGTTGCCCCAACGTAGGAGGGAAAGAAAATTGAGGGGGAAAGGAGGGATGAGATGTCTCGAGGGGCTGAGTATACAGAGGAGGGCTGAGGAGTAGAGGAGGGAGGTGAGAATGGGGGAGATGGACTTTGTTGTAATCGAATGCATGACTGGAGGCCAGAACATCGTTGTAGCTTGCTTGTGCATTAATCCCGTCAAACTGTTGCTGGTTGTGTTGGGCCGACGAGAATCGAGGAGGTGCGGCCGATGAGTGGAGGCTATGGATCAGAGATGGAGGTGCTCCGTGTGTAGCATGTGGCCAAGCATGCGTATAGTGGTTGATGTCTCTGTTGCCGCCGAAAAGTGATGATGGTGGTCGTTGATGGAGATCTTGTGGTGGATGATTATAGTGGTTGATGTCTCTATTGCCGCCGAAAAGTGATGATGGTGGTCGTTGATGGAGATCTTGTGGTGGATGATTATAGTGGTTGATGTCTCTATTGCCGCCGGAAAGTGATGATGGAGGTTGTTGATGGAGATTTTGTGGTGGATGATGTGAAGGACCTGTACGAAGGGAAGCATGAGTGGTAAAGTTGGAGTTCGGGTTATGGTGAGGGTAGGCCGAGTTTGTGTTTGGGCCTGCAGAAAGCTCGTTGGATCTATAGAAAAGTACTTTTGGGTTTTGATGGTTGAGGTTGTGAGGATATGGGTTCATGCTAACTTCATTATTATTTATGTTGCAGATGAATTCAGGATGGTTGCGGTGGTTGGATGATCCGCGGTGAATTTGTGGTGGAGGAGGCTTCGGGTTTGTTGTTCGAGGCAAAGGGTTAGGGTTTGTGTTAGTGTTAGTTTTTAGGTTGGGAATTGTTTTAGAAATAGGGTTAGGGTTAGGATTAGGGTTTGTTCTCAAGTAAGGGTTAGGCTTAGGCTTAGGCTTAGGGTTTGTTCTCAAGTTAGGGTTTTTGTGCTGAGCTGTATACTGAAATTTGTTATATTGATCTTTCTCGAAACTATTGACAAATTTTTCAATATCCTCTTCAATATCATCATCAGACTCCATATCTATATCTATCTCTCTAATATGGTGCTTACTTGTGCTTTGAGTGTTGTCATTTATTGATTGGGCTTTATCTTTTCTTTGCATAGCAGCTGCCCTAAAGGCTTCCCTATAAGTGAATGAGAGAGCTATAGTATTACATTCTTTTAGAATATTAATTGCTAACTCTTCTTGGAAAATTTCAAGTTGTTTGCTAAATGAGTTTGGGCTTGAATCGGGTTCCTCTACTTCGTCAAAACAAACAAGGGCTTTTAGGAGATTAGCAATTTTGAGTATATCCGATCGCACAGTTATAGGAAAGTCATCTACTGTTTTTGTGTAGTAATGGACAAGACTATCTAAATGCTTAACATATGTGGTCGTGACATCTTTACTATATTGTGTTCTGATGGAAGTAAACTCTAGTTCTAGGCTTTTATTAATATCTTCTTGCTCAATAATTAGTCTAGGGGGATGGATTCTCAAGCTATGAGTGGCTATATTCTGAGAATTTAGGTTTGACATACGAGTGTATGTTTTTTTAGCTTTTTCTGCTTTTCGATAGAGGTTTTTAAACTCTGCGATTATCCTACACTTGTAATCTTCAAAGTGTTGGGAAATTAGCGGTGATTCAATGGAGATTACTTGGGTACTAGTAGTTTTTGGAGGGGTCGGAGTAGTTGAAACTATTGGAGCTCGTGGTCTTTTAGTTGGACGTTTGTTGGCGCTTCTAGGTTTCGTAGGAGTCGGTGTAGTGGAAGTAGCCACCACAAAAGTCATAAAGGAAGGGAATAAGAAGGGAAAGAAAAAGGAAGGCGACAAAATCGATGATGGCAACTTTATTCTGTGGCATACTCGTGGGATTTGTTTGCACAAAGGCGTATTCCATTAAAATTCGGGCGATCTCCCCAAAAGCCTTGTTTGGTCCTCCGTAATTGCGGTAAGCTTTTCCCGACATCGAATACATCCCAAAGTATTCCTTGAGGGTCGCGTGAGGAGGAATCTCGACGTCATGTTCTCCGCCTTGTGCAAGGTCCAGAGTAGCACGAATCATGTTGTTGGTTACTGTGTCAGGGTGGATTCTGCGTGCTATTGCTTGGGTGTCAGGGTGCGCTGGGGCGTCGATGACCCGTAAGTAGCCGCCCAATCCTCATTGTTGTAGCCAAGAATGGGTTTCCTACGATGCTGCGAGAGGCATGGTGGACTCGAAGGTTTGCTGACAGGGAGCGTGGGGGGAAGCAATGAGACGAGAGCGAGACAGAGAGATGGAAGAAGATGGTTGGGGAGGACACCGTTGTTTTGTGCAGGGGCTACAAGGGCAAGAGAAGGCCTGTTTGTAGGAGCGATGAGAACGAGAGAGAGTTGGGGAGCTTGAAGGCGGTGAAGGCAAGAACACTTCTATGTGAGTGGGCGCGTTGTGTGTGGGGTAGTTTCTTTTATGTGACCGCCTAGGGTTTTGTGCAGGGAGAAGATCCTTTAGATTCTTGGTTGTGGCTGCCATAATAAGGTATTATGGCCACGCGTCACAGGAGTGCTATGCCTGGTGTGCATGTTCTTTAAATATTCTACTTTAAGGTGAAGGTGACTAGTTGGTGCGCCTAAGAAAATGTCGTGATTTGGGGTGATTTGTTAGGTAGTTTAGGTAAGGCTAATTTAAATGCTAAAACTATTCCTACTATATAATTTTGGTGGGTAGGTCATTATTTTACCGATGGGGGCACATGGCCTCCTTCGTGGCGTCATCCGTGGACTGGTTCGTGCCGTGAGACTCGGCGAAGGGATTTTCTGGGGTATTTCCGTGGTAAGGTCGTAGTTGGAATCCATTGACTCAGCTTTTGACGATGTCTCCGGCAAGTGTGCCATTAAACTTGTCAATTATCCAGAAGAGGCCTGTCCATTGGAATCATAATTTCCCCGGCATAGCACCGAGTCGTGTTTGGAAGACCAGTATCGGTTTGCCGATGGTAAGTGTTTTCTTCATAACTTTCTGGTGATGATCGACGAAGGTTTTGTGTTGTCGTTGGCGTTGTTCCAGTTGAGCCATGTTGGCCACTCGTTGTTCGCCGAGTTCGAGGAGTTGTTCAAGCCGATATTGCTCTGATTGGGCCTCGGGTAGCCTTTCCTTAACCTGAACTCGGAGACTCGGAACTTGGAACTCTATCGGCATGACTGCTTCCAAACCAAAAGCCATCCGAAAGGGCGGAGATTGAATGCTAGTTTTAAATGTGGTGCGATACGCCCATAATACACTCTGGAGCTTGTCATCTCAATTGGTGCGGTTCTCATTGATGATCTTTTTCAAGATTGTTTGCAAAATTTTATTAGTAGATTCCGCTAATCCGTTTGCTTGAGGATAGTACGGTGTACTTTTCTTATGTACGATCGTGTAGTGTGTAGTGAGCTCTTGAATTATGTGGTTTATAAAGTGCCCGCCTTGGTCATTAATGAGCTCGATTGGGCATCCATAATGGCACCATAGATGTTGGTATACGAATTTTGCCGTGGATGCAGTCGTGTTGTCCCGTAGTGCCTTAGCCTCGACCCATTTTGTGCAATAGTCCGTGGCCATGATTATGTATTTGTTACCTGTGCGAGCCGCAGCTGGTTTGAAAGGTCCCACAAAATCTAACCCCCACTTTTGAAATGGCTCTAACAGGAGAATGGGTTGGTGCGGCATCCAGGCTTGCTCGATCGGTTGTCCCATGCGTTGACACAAATCGCACTGTCGACAAAATTCATGAGCATCTTTTTTTGTTGTAGGCCATCATACGCCACTCTGCCATATTTTTCTTGCCATGGCCTTGCCGGCGTAATGTTCCCCCGCGATTTCGTGATGTGCCTCCTGGAGGATTGCGTTTTTCTCGAATTGACGGATTGCACGACGCCAGATGCTGTCCGAGCCTTTGTGGTAGAGGGTGTCAGAGACCAGACAAAAGTTTCGGCTCCTAACAACAAGTCGTTTCCGAGCGTCGAGGGTCAGGTGGTCGGGAGGAAGGCTGGTGTTGAGAAAATGGGTCATCTCCATGATCCATTCATCTTCATTTTCGTTTAACACAGTTGCGAGATTAAAAAATGCGGCGTCGGGTAGATCATCGTACGTGGACTCGGCTAGTTCTCCTAACTCGAGGCGGCTCAAGTAGTCCGCTACGACGTGTTGGACTCCGGGCCGGTGCTGGATCTGAAAATCAAACTCTTATAGCAGGAGCATCCATCGGGCCAGGCAACCTGTGAGGGCCTGCTTATTAACCAAGTCGAGGAGAGTAGAGTGATCGACGTGGAATGTGAATTTCCGGCCCAAGAGGTAATGCCAGAATTTGTTGATGTTGTAGACCATACCGAGGGCCTCACGTTCGGTTGTTGAGTAGTTCTTCTCCGCGGTCGAGAGTCGTCGGCTAGCGTAATACACTGGCTGGTACCAATTTGGTGGTGTGCGCTGCATGAGCGCGCTGCGGATGGCTATATCTGATGCGTCTACGAAGACGTGAAAAGGTTCCGACCAGACCGGTGGCTGTACAATAGGGGCGTGGGAGAGCATTAACTTCAAGGCTTGGTAAGCCTCGTCTTCTATTGAAGACCATTGAAATGGGAGTCTATGCACAACCGTGTGCAATGGAGTCATGAAATCGCCCAGGTGTCGTAACATTCGGCTATGCCATCTTATCTGGCCCAGGAATCGGCTGAGAGCCTTCGCAGTAGAGGGCGTGGGAGTGTTCAGAATGGCATGCACTTTATCCGGGTCCATGGCGATACCTTCTTGGCTGACTATGTGCCCGAGCAGGTTGCTGCTTGTCACTAAGAACGTGCATTTTGCCGGATTTAAGCTCAACCGAGCTTGTCGACATCGATCGAGACAGAGGCGTAGCTGGGTCATATGCTCCAGCCGCTGGCCATACATGGCAAAGTCATTGAGGAAAACTTGCATGAATGCCGGGATATACTCGTTGAAAATCTTTGTGATGATGCGTTGGAATGTGGTCGATGTCGTTTTTAATCCGAACATCATTACCTCGGCCACGAAGACACCCCATTCCGTGACAAACGTCGTTTTCTCCTGATTGTTCGGGTGCATTCTGATTTGATTATAGCCACTAAACCCATCGAGGAAACTATAGCATTCACGACCAGCCACCATGTCGAGGATACTATCCGTGAACGGGAGAGGAAACCCATCCGTGATTGTCGCGGCATTGAGTTTGCGGTAATAAACGCAAACGCGGATTTTCATGTTTTCCTTGGGGATGACAACGATTGGGCTTAACCATGTGGCTCTTTTTACTGGGCGTATAAAACCTACTCGAAGGAGTTTGTCAATTTCCTCTTTGACCTTAGCCGCATAGTTGGGGTTCATATGGTACCGTCGTTGTTGGACCAGCCGAGTGTCAGGCAGGAGGTGTACTTGGTGTTCGTAATATTGGGGATCCAATCCCTTCATATCAGTGTAAGACCATGCGAATACATCCTAATACTCCGTGAACAGGCGTATCAGGGCTGACCGTTCGTCAGTTGGTAAGTTGTTAGCGATTTGTAGTGTACGCGGGTTCTCGTCGGAGCTGAGGTTCAGTGACTCGAGCGTTGATGCTTTGACTCGTTGGGAGATGGCGAGTTATTGTTCAAACGCATCTCGAGCTTGTCGTAATTCCGCAATAGTTGTGGAATCGGCCTCGTCCTGGGGAAGTGAATCTGCCGTGACATCCTCGTCTAGTGGTGTGCCGAATGCCGAGATAGCGTTTAATTCGAAGAGGGGTATGATAGTGGGATGATCTTCCAGGAAGTCATCCACCTCTTCGTCGGCTAACCCGTCGAGCATGTGTACCCCTTCCGCATATAGGGGTGTGGTGTTGTGGGGCGTGGTTAGGCGTTCTTTTGTTATTACTCGTACCTTGGTCTTCCCCCGGCGGAAAGAGATCATATTTCACTGCCAATGTTGCTTAATATTTGTTGTGTGCAACTAGGGTCGGCCAAGCAGCATTGTATAGGCGCCCGGAGCTTCGAGGCGTAACACGACTGCCGAGATAGTGAACATGTGGCCTCCTAACGTGAAGTCAAGGTGGCAAATTAACCCTATGGGGCAAACCGATCGCGTATCGGCCATCCGAAGCCAAAAGGGGCAAGGTTCCCATTGGTTCAGACCGAGTGTGTGACATGTGGCCTCGCTAATGACGTTCACGTCGGAGCCACCGTCGATTATGCAACCATGAAGATCGCGTCCTTTAAGCATAATTTTCACGGCTGGATTCTGGGAATCCATGATGGGTGGGCCCGTCCCTAGCTTTGCCAGGTTAACAAGGGTTGCGACTGATTTGTCGTTAGTCGTGAGCGTAGCCAAGGTATCCCGAAAGCGCAGAATGAGCAGTAAAAGTTTATGCAATGGTAGCGAGATCCTAGAACTGGTAAGGGCTTCCCACAGATGGTCATCTTCTGCCGCGGTGGATGGTTTTGCAGGCTGTGGTGCGCCGATGGTCACGTCCTGCATCTCTGTGTGCATCTACTCCACGTTGCTTTTATTGGCGGTGTCAATCCATTCCTTGGCTGCTTGTCGGACGTCATCTTGTACTTGCCATTGGATGGCTTGGGTTTTGTTGCATGTAGTAACGTGTTGAATGTTGGCCATAATAATATTCACGGTCGGGGCCTTGCCACGGTCCGTGGTTGGGCATTGGGTAGCGTAGTGGCCGGGTTGGTTACACTTAAAGCAGGTAACGGATGCCAAGTTGCTAGTGTCATCGTGCTCAGTGTGTGGGAAAGGTTGTGAGCAGTTCCCGGCTGCTTGTGTACGTGTGTTGGCCCGTGGTGCGTTATGGGGAAGAGAGTTGTGCGGTACGTTTGGAGGGGGGTCCCGATGACGATTGTCGTTCTGCCGTCGATTGTTCCGCAAACCTCTGTAAGAGTTTCTTCTATCGTTTCGTGAATACTGTTGATTGTACCGGTCATCCCGGTCGTCGTCGTACCGGTCATACTCATCGTTTGCTCTATATTGGTCATCGCGGTATTGGTCCCGGCGGTCGTTCGATCTCTTGTAGTTGTCGTGGCGGTAGTGGTCGTCATCGCGGCGGTAGTCATCGTCGTGACGCTGACAATGCGGGGATTGTGGTCGCTCGTTCTCCCAATGTTGGTATGACTGACGTTCGTCTTGCCGTGAGTATGTATTTCGAGGCTCGATCTGGCGAACCGGAGCCATCGTTGTGCGGTTGACCATGTTGTATTCACATTGTTCGATCGTGTGGGATCGGGACTAACAGATTGGACAATGTGGCCGGTGAAGGCACTCGAGAGTCAGATGGCCTGAGCTCGAGCAGGCTATGAATTGGAGGGCTTGTCGGAACCGGTTGTCCTCTTGAGGAAGGGAGAAAGTCGTGTTATGTTGTGTCCGATCGATGGCAAGGACGTGTGCGATGACTTGCTCGATTGTCTGGTTAGATAAATTGGTAAGTGCGAGAGTCGTCCATAGAGACTCCCGAAGGCTAGAAAGGAAGGTATCCGGAATGTGATGAGTGGAGACATCGTCGGCCAATTGTCGGTAGAGATCTTGAAACCGGATCGTGAACTGGGCGACCGTCTTGTGAGGTTCTTGGCTCATGGAAAAGAACTATCGGAGCAATTCGCGCTTCAGAACTTTGCGGTGAAATAATTCTAGAAACTTTGTGCGGATGTCCTGGAACGTTGTGACCTTCCCCACGTCGAGGCGGGAATACCATCGAGCAGCCCGCCCATCGAGGGATAGACCAAATTCCGCGATTTTGGAGAACTCAATTTCGACAGCCGATAACCGTTGCGTCAAGTGGTTGGCCTGCCATGTGGACACGAAAGCACGGGTGTGTGATTCCGCGTCGGAGACGTCTGTATATCGTGGGTAAGGGTAAGGCATGGTATCGATATCCGGGTCTTCAGGTAAAGCCGGAAAAGGGTTAGGGTTAGGTTGGGTGACCTCTAGAGGGCTTGGCGGGGAGGTCGGTGCGGAATCAACTTGCGACTGGGTATCAGGTGGTGAGGATTGCAACTGGTGAGCCTCTGATAGTTCCTGGAAAGATTGGTTAGTGACCGCTGAGTCGGAAGTTCCTTCGACTGGCTCAAGGCGTTGGGCAGGTGGCCGAGACCGTGTGATGCGATTGGGCGCCGTAATGGCGGCTGAGGTTTTCCTCCTACGTAGTTCGTTGTGACCTTACAGATGTAACCAGGCGTGACAAATTGTGTTAATTGTTTCTGGCGGAAACACCTTCGATGAGCCCACAGGCTATCGGTATCAAGGGGTCGTGTTACGTGGAAGCCTCTTCTGCACCGAGAAGACGTTATGGGAACGAGGAGCGTACACGGGCTACAACCCGTTAGAGATAGACATAGCTTGGTTTACGAGTATGGGGAGAATACACAGATGAAGGAACAGTAAGAGCGAGACTTATATTAAATGATAAAGCTCACAGTGATTATAGTACACGGATCTCGGTTGGAAACAGTTTGTGCAGAGCTCAGTGCTACGATATTAATCTTGCTAAATAATCCAAATCTCCCTCCTTCAAGGTATGCAAATCTCAGTTTATATAGTTCTCTTCTTTAGACAGAGCCGAGCCATCGGCTGATTGTGAGGGCTAAAAACTCGACTTATTCTAGTTCTACCTATTTCCTCACCTACTTTTCTACCTACCAGTGAGTTTACATATTATGTATTTATATTTCTGGCCTATGGACAACAATTCGTGGTAATACACGCACTAAAAACATGGAGGCATTATCTCTATGGAAATCAATTTGTGGTTACAACGTACCATCAATCCTTGATGTATTTTTGTGACCAATCAGATCTTGTTGGTCATAAAGGCTGTTGGGCTGACCTTATGCAAGATTTTGATTTTTCCATACGGTATCGCAAGGATTCTATGAACACCGTTGCCGATGCTCTTAATCTTTTAGATCACCTTCGAGGGAAATACCTTGATGACAGTTATTTCTCGAAATATTGGATGAAAGCCGAATCTGGTTTAGATTTTGTTACTAGCACCCTACCCTCGAAGGCGACCTTTCACATTACAAACAATTTGCTCTATCATAGTGGAAAGGTTTGTGTTCCAGATTTACCAAATGTAAAACAGAAAATTCTTTATGAATGTCATGATGCACCATCTACTAGTCATCTTGGAATACAACGCACAATCGTTCTCATATTGAGTACTTTTTTATGGCCTAAGATGCGCTTTGACCTGCATAAATACGTGACTCAATGCTTACAATGTCAAATTAATAAGTCGGAATGACTTAAAGCTGTTGGTCTTTTACATCCCTCAGATATTCCCAATAACAAATGGGAAAGTATCTCGATAGATTTTATTGCTAGTTTACCTTGTACACAAAGGGGTCACGATGCCATTTGGGTTGTCGTTGACCAACTAACAAAAATTGGCTAGATTTATTCCTACCAAAAACCACAATAACCGCTCAACAATTGGCTTATCAATTTGTTGATGAGTTATTTCATTTTTATGGATTACCGATGGATATTGTTAGTGATAGAGATTCCAAGTTTACTAATGACTTTTGGACTTGGGTCTTTAAGAAACTAGAAACTACGTTGAGCATGAGTTCCGCAGATCATCCTCAGTCTGATGGAAAAATAGAACGAGTTAATCAAATTATTGAGGAGATGCTACAAGCTTATGTAGCAAAAACCCCTCTAAATGGGAGCAATACCTTTCTACCTTAGAATTTTCCTATAATAGCTCTAAACATATATCCACTGGATATAGTCCATTTTTAGGCTCTGGTGATAACACCATCACAATCCAAGATCTTGTAACATTAGAGGATTTTTCTTACAAACCTCATGTTCCTGAACGAATTCTTGATTCTCATACTGAACATTTACGTTCTAAAGAGATTCGGCTATTTAAGATCAAATGGATGGATAAACTTATTGATGACGCCACATGGGAACACGAGCATAATCTTAAGGCACAATTTCCTCATTTTATATTGCAAGAGTGCAATATTTTGAAGTAGGGGAGTATGTTATGTACACATAATGTAGGTGAGGGTAGGTCACTAATATGTACATAAGTGAAGGGTATGTTCACTAATGTTAAAAAGGGGACTAATGTGATTCGATAGAAGGAATGATAGGTGCATGCATTATCATGATTTGGACAACCAATGAATGGAGAGCCTTTTAGAAAGGCACATCTATTCAAGGGGCCTAGGAAAAGGTATAAATATGAGGCTTAGCTACCCTAATAAGCACATTACGTCGGAAGGCTGTTGTCTTAGACACCGGTGGTGCGGGCTAGGCTTTCTTCTCAACAATCGTGTTTATCTCTTCCAAGATATTAGTCATCCTAATATCCGACGGTATGGGACATCGGTGGTAGGTTGGCTATGTCTAGATCATAGCTCGAGGGTGGTCATGTGGAACGAGTTCTTCTATCCAATCTATTTTCCTTCTTTTTACTTTATTTTGGTCTATTGATTAGTAATAGACTCTTAACACCAACACAATGGTGTGGTCTGACAGATCACTAGAAATGGTCTGAATCGCGATATCTACAAGACTCTGCACGATGCCAGTCACCTTGTTGTTTAGTGGATCGCAGAAGACTACTGCATTGGTCAACTTAGAAACTTTGTGCTGCATCTTTGTCCCTCTAAATCCAATGGCTCTCTACCACGATCAGAATGAAGATGAAATCACACTTGGCCACCTTCCCGAGGATGTATTGCCCCTTCATCGTTTGCTTGTGTAGTTGCACCCATAGTGGGTTGACTATGGTGAACCGTTCTAACACCTCATGTGGTAGCGAGTATTCTATCCACATGGTGAATAATATCATCGTCCATGTGGATGTTATTTCTCCATCCTTGCACATCGTCTCAAGTTCTGACTCTATAACGTCAACGACAATATCGAGCCATGGGTGGTCAACTGGTACCTACTTGTATACATAGAAACATGCATGGATCATGAATCGAGCCACACTTAATCATGGATAGTAGGATACAAATTGTAATACAGAAAATAATTATCAGCTTGGAAAAATGTTTATCTTGTGTTTGGATCCACGATTTGCACTCATAACTATTCAAGCATGCCCCCGGAGTACCCTCCTCTATTCGGATCCCTCATGACAACACTATGTCAATTCCACGTGCCTTGTGTAAATGTGTTTCCAGGTCGCATTTTTTGCCATACCACCTTGGCGAGAGGCGGCAATACTCTGTCAGAATACATGGCACACGGGCCTTGTTCCCATTTCCATCTCTTCCAACCTTATACAACGAGTTTGGGATCTCACCATTTGTTGTTTATGTTAGATATGCTAGACCATTTGTTACGTAAAGATTGAGATAATACAATGAGACCAAATCTGCATACCATTTGGAGGAGCATCTTCGTCGACTAATGCCATGCCCTATATGGGGTCGATCTGAGGACGATGTACCGTGACCAGTGCCTGATCCATGCTCTCCCCACCCTTATACATGTCTGCTGCACAACTTCTCTAATGTCTTCTAACGAAAACCCTTTAACAAATCATCGGTTAACATACATGCATCACACATCATTACCACTAGCAATCAAAATTGGTTCGTGACATACCTCTGTTCTGTTGGATATATGCCACCGTTATCAAAATCTCACCACTCTTCGTACTTGAACCTGACAACCATCTACACAATCAAGCATAAGCAAAACCCTAAACATTTTTTGAAATCACCAATCAAGCAAAATCCTAAACATAATCCCAAACCCTAAACCCTCAACATGAAAATGACAAGTTTTACACCAAAAAAATTAAATCCTAATTCAAGGAAAAGAAAATATATTATAGAAATGACGCAAGATCATAAATAAGAAATCAAATATTTTCTGAATTTAATACTCAAGGACACCCAATATTATCTTTAATCAAGCAAAGCATTAAACCCTAAACCCTTAATAATAAATAATCAATAATGTCTAATCAATTATCAATAAACTAAACAATTTCTGAAAAATAACCTAATCATTGTATCAAGCCAAACCCTAAACAGTTTCTAAAATCATAATATCAAGTTAAACCCTAAACCTTCTCCCAAACCCTAATCCCTTGACACGAAAAATCCTTGCACATCAAAAAAACATTGTAGAAAAAGTAGAGACAAACATAAATACATAACTGGGAAATATATGGGTGGTTATGGCAGATGTGATTAATTGATTTTGTTGATGACTAGCCGCTTGAATCACTTTTCCAGCAGAAATCCCTATCAATCTCATTTGAAAAAAATGAGAGAGAATGACATGTTTCAGGGTTTTATAGTCGATGGTTGGGCAACCAGATACATGTGGTTGGGTGACCTGATTAATAGGTTGGACAAATACAATTAACTCGGTTGGGTGACCAAACTTGGATGGCAAGTTGGGCGACCACAGTTAAACTTGGTTGGGTGACCAAACTTGGATGCCAAGTTGGGCGACCACATATGTTACAGGGGTTAGGGACTACATTTTGCTATGTAGGTTGGGTAATCATAAAATGTTAAGAAAATGAGGAGCAAGAGTGGCTGAGATGCAGTGGAAGGACTGTGTGTGTGTGTGTGTGTGTGTGTATTCACGTAAGGCAAAATAGAGAGAGGGAGAGTGAGAGAGAGCTTAAGACAGAGATAAAAGATTGTATATTGCATTAACCAAAATACTTCCAATAGTAACTAAGTTACAAGGGGTTAATTTAAATACCAACTAAGTTAGGGTAAGTGCCCATTCTACTATTTACAAAACTAGCCTGGTATGTCCATGAGCTAGTGTGAAACCTATTACTATGGGAAGTTGAGTTCGACTCTCAACACGCCCCTTCGAACATAACTTCCATCTGTCGAAAAGTTGTTTCGGTTCGGTCTTTGGAATACAGCTTCCAGCATTCGTAATCCTCGTACTGGATTGTTCGGCTTTTCGGCTTCGTGCTTGGTTCGATTAATTACGTGTTGCTTACTCGATCAATTGCGTATTGTGTGCGTGTTGCTTGCAATACTCCCCCTCAAGCTCGGCAATGTGGATGACGTGAGACCAAGGTCCGATGCGAATTGCCCGAGTTGGTCGACTCCTAAGCCCTTCGTAAAAATGTCCACAATCTAGAGGTGCGTACTGATATATTGTAGATCGATTTCTCCGGCCTATACGTGCTCGCGGATGAAGTGGTAGTGCACATCGATGTGTTTAGTCCGCGCATGGAATACGGGGTTCCGAGCAAGGTAGATGTTGCTCATGTTGTCGCAGAAGAGGCGAATTGGATCCGTAATGGGAACGCCCAGATCCTTTAGTATGTGCTTGAGCCATACGGCTTCGCATGTGGCGACTGTCGCGCCCCTGTATTCGGCTTCCGTGCTTGACAGTGCGACTGTCGGCTGCTTCTTACTGCTCAAGGAGATCGCTCCGCTGCCGAGGGAGAAGATGAATCCGGATGTGGATCGTCTATCCGCTTTATAGCTTGCCCAGTCCGCGTCTGGGTATCGTT
Organism: Azolla caroliniana; assembly: GCF_043228905.1. Taxonomy (NCBI): domain Eukaryota; kingdom Viridiplantae; phylum Streptophyta; class Polypodiopsida; order Salviniales; family Salviniaceae; genus Azolla; species Azolla caroliniana. The sequence goes on along the minus strand of NW_028230441.1, from coordinate 8,518,539 downwards.
CGAGTCGAATGGTCGTATTTAACTTATACATAATGTCGTAATCCATCATAGTACTGACATACCGGAGTATCCTCTTAGCGCAATCGAGATGAAGGTTTCGCGGATTCTGCGTGAATTGGCTAAGTAGGCCGACCGAATAACTGAGATCGGGTCGTGTAATGGTTAGATAGATAAAGTTGCCGATTAGTTGATGATACTTAGTTGACTCGCACACGGCTGTGCCGGAGTCGGCATCCATCTTGAGAATACGATCAAGAGGGGTGGACACAGGTTTGCATTCGGTCATTCCGAACTTGGAGAGCAAGTTGAGAACGTAGTGCCATTGAGAGATCATTATTATGATTGGTGTCCGAATTACTTCAATGCCTAGGAAGTAATGGAGCTCATGTAGGTCTTTCATTTCGAATCTGCCGGAGAGAAATGATTTGACTTTGTTAATCTCGGCGAGATCCTTTCCTTCGATGACCAAATCGTCCACGTAAAGGATGATGAAAATCGGGCTATCCGACTCATTTCGGATGTAAGTATCGGATTTTGACATTCGAAATCCAATCTGATGAAGATATTGTGTGATCTTCGAGTGCCACGCACAAGGTGCTTGTTTGAGACCGTATAGTGGCTTCTTGAGGTGGCATACGGCGTGCAGATGACTACGCGATTCAAATCCGGGTGGTTGAATCATATATACTTCCTCTTCTAATTCTCCTTGGAGGAAGGCGTTTTTCACGTCCATCTGGTGGAGGTGCCACCCTTTTGCTGTTGCAAGAGCAATTACGGTCCGCACGGTGATCATCTTTGCCACCGGGGTAAAGAATGGTTTTGGATGAACTTAAGGATAAAGAGAATTACCAAAAGCATTTGCATGAGTATAAAATGCTTATTCAAAGAAAGAGAAGAATATGGGAAATTACTCAACCATTTATCCAAACGCAAGAGAAAGCACATGCATGTGCTAAATTTTGGGGAAATTAAAGGGGAAACGTGTTAAGAGTTATGGTGACTTAACGCTTCACGACTTGTCTATGCACTGTAAGAATTTATATGAGTTATCTCTTGCCAGAAAGATGATGTGTTATGGTTCTCTTTCACATATGCCTCCCTTCTTTACAATTGAAGATATATGCATAGGACTTAAGAAATTGGCCTCTCGAAAGGCAAGCGATCTTCAATGTATAAAGGTTGAAATTCTCAAATGGACGGGAAAGGAAGCACATGTATGGATAAGTGATATGTTTAATGATGCATTGCAACATGGTATGCCATACGATTGGACTACAAATTGGATCAAACCTTTACATAAAGGTGGAGATGTAAATAATGTAAACAACTATCAAACCATCATGGTTGGCTCATTAATGGCAAAACTATTTGGATGTATAATGGAATCAAAGATAAGTGTATGGGCTGGAAAAAATGGTAAGAGAGCTTATGGACAAGCTGGCTTTCGAAAACACCATAGCACCATTGATCACCTTATCACCCTTCGAGTATTAATGGAGGAAAGTCGCCTTAGAGGTAAAGGTTTATATTGTTGCTTTGTAGACTTTAAGAAAGCTTTTGATATGGTACCTCGTGAGCATCTTTGGAGGCGAATGGAAGAACTTGAGATGCCAAGTGAATATATGCTTGCAATTTGCCGAATTTATGAGAAGGTTATATGTTGTGTGCGCATGAGAGATAAACTTTCAAAAATTTTCAAAAGCACTATTGATGTTAAGCAAGGATGCCCACTCTCACCAACACTATTTGGTCTATGCATTGATGAATTGGAAGAAATGGTTACCAAGTTTGCAAAGGAAGAATGTGTTGAAGAAGTTATCATTGGGAATGTTGTGATTATGCTTTTGCTATATGCAGATGATGTAGTGCTTTTTGGAAATACTTTAGGAGATGCACAAAAGCTTATGAAGGCATTGGAAATATTTTGCATGCATACTAAATTAAGTGTCAATAGCTCTAAAACAAAGATTATCCTTGTGAAGAGCCAAAAAAGAGATAAACCATGCATTATGTACAACAATGAGCCACTTGAATGTGTGGAAAGCTTTTGGACTTGAAGTTCCTTCAAATCATAGATGGAATGAATGTGCTACACGCCACTTAGAGGCAGGTAAGTGAGCATACTGTGCATTTGAGAACACATGCAATATTGGAGATATTAAGTTTTGGGTCCTCAGGAAATATCTTTTCGACAATTTGGTGACACCGGTTCTTCTCTATGGGGTGGAAGTATGGGGCAGTAACATCCCTAAATCTATGTGGAAAGATTTTGAAAATGTTCAAAAACATTTTCTTACAAAGTTTCTACAAGTTAAGAAACAAACGCCCTACACCCTCCTGCTCCTTGAGACGGGATCACTTCCCATTGAGATTATGGACATGGAAACGGTTGTTGAATGCATGCTTAAGGTTCAAAAAAGTCCCTCATATCAACTTCCTAGAATTGCATGGCAAGCAAGCAAAAAGATCCAAAAGACGCATAAAAGCAAAATTTTGTGTTCCGGTTGGATGCAAGATATAGAAAAATGGTTTGGTAGATGGGCCGCGAGACACTTGCTTCATGATGCATCATTAGATTCCTCTGTAAATTAGGCCTTTTTGCAACGCCAATGTATCATGACATGGGACAAATGTGGAGGCTCATGCTTCACACATTATACTACACATGTTGCACCTAACTACAAAACCATATTCTTTGCGAAACGGGGACATCGTACACATCGATACATGTTAGAGCCCATACCGTTATCTGCCATTCGAACCATTGCTTCCATGCGACTTAGCTCACATGCATTGCGATGTGAGACAGGGCGTTGGGGCACAAGTGATGAGAGTGATCGGCTATGCACACTTTGCTCTAAACAAGTTCGCGAGTCTGAGTATCACACTTTGATACAATGCTCTGTCTTTGATCATATTCGACCATGATTTCCACATCTCTTCGACCGAGCCCAATCCTTGCAGGAATTCCTCTCACAACCACAATGTGCACTCTCGATTGCAACATTCATTGGTAAAGTTCTTGAACATCGAGAGTCCCTACTCACTTTCACAAGTATCACGTGAAATGTAATATTTTTGGTCTCATAGGTCATATTTGACCTCCGAATATGATAATATAATCTATCTATCTATCTATCTCTCTATCTCTATCTCTCTCTCTCGCCGTTGTCGTAGTGTAGGTTGCACACTATGTGGAAATTATATTTTTGTCCCTCCGGATAGAGAATGGAGTGCTCGGTGAGAACCGGAAGGAGGAAAAACGGCATACCGGCAAGGAGGAAAACGGCATACCGGCAAGGAAGAAAACGGCATACCGGCAAGGAAGAGCCGGATAAAGAGACGTAAATGTACAAAAAAAAAAAGGAAATACTCACTACTGCGCAGGGCGTGATTCGAACTCTGCACCTCCACGTTGACAAACCCCAACCTTACCATTACATTAACTTATCTTAAGTGTTTTAAATATAGATTTAATACGTATAAGACCTTTATTTATGCATACCTTTATTAAAAGGTAAATCGTGTATTTTTTAATATATGAAAAAGAAAAACACGAGACACTAAAAATAACTCATGCACATCTAGCGTGCATGAGCCCTATACTTAGGAAATAAAAAAGCATCACATGCACATTTAGTGGACATGAACACTTTTTGTAAAAAAAAAAAAAAAAAAAAGCATGAAGCCATGCTTAGCTCTTCTTTCCTTATATAAGGAGGAGAGAAATATGTAAAGGGTTGTTGATTATTTGGATTAAGTATTAATCAATACAAAATTTATTCGTGGGATTCACGATTTATACATCTACTTCTCTCTTAACACCCTAAGTACCAATTAATATAGTATACTCGTGTGATTCACGAGTTTCTTATCTTTCTCTTTGCTATTTACTCATAATTAATCTCTATCTCACGAACTTCTTTCTCCTAGTCCAAGACCTCTGTGGTTCCCACCCGACTCACGCAACGATCCGGAGCCGAAAGGCACGACACAGTTGGTGAACCCGACGTGAAGACGGGTGGCAAGGAGATGGAGGCTCAACAAGCTAACAATATGATGGCGATGTTCGAACGGATGCTTCAAGAACAACGCACGATGTCGGAGATTTCGGCATCAGTAGAGCGGCTCGTGCAACGCAACGGGCAATTTAATGGTAAGGATGTGTCGCGATATTTGCAGGACTACAAGGCGGAGATGCTCCGGTGCCGGGCTTCGGAAGGACTGCAAGTGACATCCTTTAACCGGGTGGCGACCGACGGGCTTCAAGGGAGTATCCACGGGTTGCAACAACAAAATCCGACGTGGGAAGCATTCGAAGAGGCGTTAAAGACCACGTTTGCCATCGAGGACTCCTCCAAGGCAACGCGGAGGGGATTCAAGGATTGGGTGGAAACGTCAGGTAAGGGGCTGAAGGTCCTCGAAGTGTTTTCGACATTCGAAAGTCGGTTCGGGAGGTTGTCCGCGAGAGATCAAACTATTCTTGCACCGGACAAAGTCATCATGTTTTTGCGAGCTGTGGACGTCCGGGACCGGAAAGATATCGGAGTGCTTCTTGAGGACACGACCACCGAAAGCGGCCTCACCGAAACATGGGAAAGCGTGCGGGATATCGTCGCGCGGTACACGAAGAGGGGGCAATGGCTTGCCAACGAAGAAAAGAGGGTTTCGGAACCGATTCCGAAACCGAGAACGGGACTGGAAGACCATCAACCGAGGGCTCGGGAGATTACGGCCGAGAAGGGAGTCGACGCGTCTACGGTGGAGCAGCTGCTGAAGGAGATGGAGAATCTAAAGATCGCGATGGTGAAGAAGTCGGATGACCGCCCCACAAGCTCCAAATATACGGATCGACGGTGCATATGGTGCGATAGCGCCGAACACGATCGGAGGGATTGCGACGACCATAAGGAGGCGCTACGACGGGATCTCATCTACTACGAGGGAAACCGGATTCATTCGATGGACTCTCGGAAGCCACTCCGACCGAACTTCCGGAAAGGCGGCATGAAGAAGGTGCTCGAGGAGGAGTTAGCGGCAAGAAGCAACTATGCGACAACCGCGGGAATATGTGTCGGGGAGTCATCGGGAGCGAAGGCGTCTTTCTGGCCGGAGGTGCTAGGAAACACCGAGAAAACCGACTCCAACGATATCCGAAACACCGCGGAAGGCGTCCGGGAAGCTACGGGATGGGAGTGTCCTGTCGACAAGAATAGCATATATGCCCTGTGTCAATTACATGAGGTGTATGTGGACGAGAAACGACGGCGCACGGAGGATGCGGCCGGACCATCGAAGATACCGGAAAGCTGGAACTCCGGAGGTAAGGGAAAAGAAAAGGCGACTCCGGCATTCAAGCTCGCCTCGGACATAGAACAACAAACCGACTTGAAAAGAGTGTTCGAGGAAAGAATCTTGGATAGCCGGGTAGATTTTTCGCTGCGGGAACTACTCGGAATAGCGAAGAAGGAGTTTCACAATCTTCTCGTGGATCTCGTGAAAAGGAAGAGACAAAGTACGGAGGAAAATGCTCCAAGGGTGAATGCAAATACCGTTTCAATGAACGACACCGAAGTGGAAGGCGAAATTCCGAACTCCCACTATACAAGGCCACACTGGGCACGTGCGACTACGGAGACTCCGGTCCGAATCGGCAACATCAAAGAACCCGTGCTAGCATTGATTGATCACGGATCGGAGATCAACTTGATGTCCAAGGAGTTCTACCGAAAGGGGAAGTGGCCTATAAACACCAACCATGGATGGAAGATTCGGGCAGCCACGAAAACGACAGAAGACCTATTTGCGGCTTGTCCGGATGTGACGGTAAAGATCGGGGATGTCGAAATTGACCAAAATTTCTTTGTGCAGGATGAGGTTTCACATTCTGTCATCCTCGGCCAACCCTTTATCACGGCTTCACGGATGGAGACGAAGGTGCTCGATAGTGGTGCGGCTTTTGCGCGAATTCGGAGCCAAAACGGAGGGAAATCCGTCCAATTCCTAACGGTGCCGGCAAATCACGAAAGGAACAAGAGGGAACTCTTGTCCCAAGTGAGAATGGATTTTTAAAGCGGACTGTTGCGGAGTGGGGAAGTGATAGTCCGAGAAGCCCTGATACCCCACACAGGAAGAAAACTCTCGGAGCAAAACAAGTACGAATCGGCCCGGATGGGGCATCTACGTACACGACCGTAACCGGAGGAATGAAGAAACAATACCGACAAGTGGAGGATAAGTTACGGTCGGCATCAATAATAAAAGAAGACGAAGAAATCGTGGGAGTGATCGAGGAAGTGTTCTATGGGAATACACTACAACGGCTTGAAGAGCTTGCGGAAGATAAAAGCCAAGGGAACTGGGTAGTCCCGGTGGAATCGGTCGAGATGTACGAGATCGTTGCGAAAATGGGGCCGGATGCGCTCCGCAAAGAAGAAGCAATGGTAAGTACGAAATACAAGACCGTGGAGAAGAAGGTGAAACCGGCCGCGGGACCACTACCCGCCGATAGCGAACAAAAGAAGAAAGAAGTCTCGGGAGATCCGACACTTCGGAAGTCCGTGGATATCGGACATGTCTTCACAGATGAGACCCGGAAGAAACTTCGGATCGGTGGAGGTGGGTTCCTCTTACAAGAAGAAGAAAAACGGTTTCGAGAGATGTTGGAGCAACATGGCAAAGCATTCGCGTTCACATCGAGGGAGATCGGATGCATTGATCCAAAGATAGTGGAGCCGATGGTGATTTTCACGATTGATCATGTACCGTGGAACCTGAAGCCGATTCCGGTGCCACGGGCGCATATTCCGAAAGTCATCGACTTGCTCAAGGAGAAGGTAGCGATGGGGATTCTAGAGCCATCAAGTGCTCCGTACTCAAATCGATGGTTTACGGTTCCGAAGAAGAATGGGTCACTCCGATTCATCCAAGACTTGCAACCGGTGAACAAGGTCACGATCCGGAACTCGGGAGTCGGTCCGATAGTGGACGAATTCGCGGAAGCTTTTGCCGGACGTGCGATATACTCCATCGGGGACCTATACTCGGGGTATGACCAATTCCAACTAGCCGTGGAGAGCCGAGACATCACTACCATGCGGACACCGGTAGGACTAGTTCGAATGTGCACACTACCACAAGGAGCGACAAACTCGGTTGCACATATGATGAACGCGATGAACAAGGTGCTTCGAGATTGCATCCCGGAGATAACGATGCCGTTTCTAGATGACATTCCGATGAAAGGATGCGCGGTGGAAGAAAAAGATGAGACTATGGATGATCGGGGATGCCGAAAGTTCGTGGTCGACCATATTCATGATTGCGAGAAAGTGTTGCGAAAGCTAGAAGATGTGCACCTAACACTTTCCGGGGAGAAATCGGCATTCGGGCAAGAAGAAATATTGGTGGTCGGACATCTATGTGGACCCTATGGCCGAAGACCGTCACCAACAAAGATCGATGCGATTCAAGCTATGAAGGAAGTATGTGAGTCAACATCGGAAGTCCGAAGGTTTCTGGGTGCGTGTGCATTCTATCACATATGGATTCCGCACTATGCACATATAGCGAACCCGCTCTATCACTTGTTGCGGAAAGGTAAGAAATTCAAGTGGAAACCAGAACACACTAAAGCCATGAGGAAGCTCAAGAAGACACTATGGAGGGCGGAATCACTTAAGAAGCCAAGCTACGAGCGGCCAATCATAGTAACGGTTGATACAAGTCCAACCGGTATCGGGTGGGTCATCAATCAAGCCGACTCGAATGGTTCGCGGTATCCGATCCGATTTGGAGCAAAGGTCCTCAACGAAAGGCAACGCGGATATGCACAAGTCAAAAGAGAATTGTGGGGAGTCGTGTCGGCGATAAAATCGGATCGGGATTATTTGATCGGAGCTGAAGTGGTGATCGAGACGGATTGTCTTCCGATACTCGGGATGATGCGGTGTTGTACGATACCGGATGTGGCTATGCTAAGGTGGATTGCATATGTCAAGTCACTTAATCCGGAGGTTCGACACATCTCGGGGAAGGACAACGCGGTAGCGGACATGTTATCGAGGGCGCGGTTTGAAGACGACATAACCGAATCAGATAATGAAGAAGTTTCCGAAGACTACTTCACGTCAGAACACATATGCCGAGTGAACGTGATCCGAGAATTCCGGGAAGAAGAATACGAGGGGGAAACCTTGATGATCGGGAAGATGCTACAAGAGGTCGAGGATTCAACCAATGATAAAGAAAGGAGAGCCGAGATCCGAAGGATGAAGAGGCAAGTCCAAAAGTTCTTCTTGGAAAACGGTTTAATATGGAGGACGCCGAAAAGACCGGATGGGATACCACTTCGAGTAGTCGGGACGAAAGAGCAACGAAACCGGATAATGTCCGAGTTCCACGAATCCGATTGGGCTGGACATCGAGGAACATGGGCAACTTTTGTGAAAATCAAGCAAAGATATTGGTGGAAGAACATGTATAAAGATGTCGCGGAGTTCACAGAAAGCTGCGAGAAATGTCAAGTCTACTCCGGGGTCCGACACCGAGATGAGCTGCATCCGACATTCTCACCGACAATCAACTTCAAGTGGATGGTCGACATTGTAGCTATGCCGACCGGGATTGGACAAAAGAAATACTTGGTGTTAGCTCGAGAAGATCTCACAAACCAAGTTGAAGGTCGGGCGCTTCGGAGGAAAACGTGTGCCGCGGTGTGCCAATTTCTTTTGGAAGAAGTGTTTTGTAGGTACGGCTGCGTAGGACAAGTGATTGCGGACCGGGGAGAACTCGACTCGGACAAAGCTAGGGGATTCTTCGCCAAACATGGAGTTCGGTTAACGTTGACAACGGCCTACAATCCGGAGGCCAACGGGAAGATCGAACGAGGACATAGTCCGATCGTGAAAGCACTTGCGAAGGCATGCGACGGAAGGGTGAAGGATTGGCCACAAATGCTTCCGTATGCACTATGGGCGGATCGGACGACGCATAGCTCCGTGACCGGTTACATGCCGGCAGAACTCATGACCGGACAAGCACCGGTAATGCCAACGGAAACCGCAATCGCGACATGGACAATACTACCGTGGAAGGAAGAGATGAGCCGGGAAGAACTACTAGCGGTCCGGATACGACAACTGGAGGGAAGACCGAAAGATGTAGCGGAAGCGTCACGCCGACAACAAGAAGCACGGTTCCGGAACAAAAGTCGGTTCGACACAAAGCACCGACTACGACCGAGGAGGATTGAAGAAGGAGATTGGGTGATCGTCTATGATAGTAGCTTGGACCATCAACATACAACGATGCGGAAATTCGCGAAAAGGTGGTTCGGGCCGTACGAGGTTCGGAAGGTCTTCGACAACGGGACGTACCGACTGTCCGAGTTGGATGGAACAATACTACGAGTGCCTATAGCCAGGAAGCGGGTGAAGATTTTCAAGAAGCGGACCGACGACAAACCTTATGTGATCCAAGTCGAGGCCAACAACGAGGAGCAATCGGACGAAGACCACAATGATGCGGGAAGCGAAGAAAGTGGATTACAACTCATAGTCGACATAAGGGGAGAATCGGAGGAAGCTTCGGATGAAGACAGATACGAAGAATCAAGAACTTCGGCACATACCGGAGGATGTGCGGGTTTGGAGGGGGCGAGTGTCGTAGTGTAGGTTGCACACTATGTGGAAATTATATTTTTGTCCCTCCGGATAGAGAATGGAGTGCTCGGTGAGAACCGGAAGGAGGAAAAACGGCATACCGGCAAGGAGGAAAACGGCATACCGGCAAGGAGGAAAACGGCATACCGGCAAGGAAGAAAACGGCATACCGGCAAGGAAGAGCCGGATAAAGAGACGTAAATGTACAAAAAAAAAAAGGAAATACTCACTATTGCGCAGGGCGTGATTCGAACTCTGCACCTCCACGTTGACAAACCCCAACCTTACCATTACATTAACTTATCTTAAGTGTTTTAAATATAGATTTAATACGTATAAGACCTTTATTTATGCATACCTTTATTAAAAGGTAAATCGTGTATTTTTTAATATATGAAAAAGAAAAACACGAGACACTAAAAATAACTCATGCACATCTAGCGTGCATGAGCCCTATACTTAGGAAATAAAAAAGCATCACATGCACATTTAGTGGACATGAACACTTTTTGTAAAAAAAAAAAAAAAAAGCATGAAGCCATGCTTAGCTCTTCTTTCCTTATATAAGGAGGAGAGAAATATGTAAAGGGTTGTTGATTATTTGGATTAAGTATTAATCAATACAAAATTTATTCGTGGGATTCACGATTTATACATCTACTTCTCTCTTAACACCCTAAGTACCAATTAATATAGTATACTCGTGTGATTCACGAGTTTCTTATCTTTCTCTTTGCTATTTACTCATAATTAATCTCTATCTCACGAACTTCTTTCTCCTAGTCCAAGACCTCTGTGGTTCCCACCCGACTCACGCAACGATCCGGAGCCGAAAGGCACGACACCGTCTTAACATACGTGGTTTTTGCATGAATTGGCTAAGGAGATTGACTAGGTAGCTAAGGTCGGGTCGAGTGATCGTGAGGTAGATGAGGCTCTCGATCAGTTGTCGATATTGAGTCAGCTCGCAGTCTTTTGTGCCGGAGTCAGCATCCAGTTTGAGGTTTCGATCGAGAGGGCTTCCACAGATTTCCACTTAATCATCCTGAACTTGTATAACAAGTTAAGGATGTAGTGTCGTTGGGAGATCATAATGCCGGTTGGAGTCCGAATTACCTCGATGCCAAGGAAGTAATGGAGCTCCTTCATGTCTGTCATCTCGAATATGCTGGCTGGAGAGGAGAGACTTGACCTTGTTGATGTCGACTAGATTTTCACCTCCAATGATCAGATCATCCACGTACATGATAATTATAATCAGTATTCCAGAGTCGCTTCTAACGTAGAGAGAGTTGTCGGATTTAGACATTCTGAAGCCGATTCGATGAAGATATTGTGTTATCTTAGAGTGCCAAGCACGTGGTGCTTGCTTAAGGCGGTAGAGTGGCTACTTTAATCGAGAAACTAGTTTTAGATGGATGTTGGATTCGAAGCCGAGTGGTTGGACCATGTACACCTCTTCTTCTAATTCACCTTGAAGAAAGGCGTCCTTGACTTCCATATGATGGAGGTGCCACCCTTTCGCCGTTGCAAGTGCAATCACGGTCCGCACTGTTGTCATCTTTGCCACTGGGGCAAAGGTCTCTTCATAGTCGAATCCATGTGTTTGTGAGTAGCCTTTTGCTACAAGTCGAGCTTTGTAGCAGTTGACGGAGCCGTCGGCATTATATTTCACTTTGTAAATCCATCTATAGTTTATCGCCTTTTTGTGAGATGAGTGGGGGAAGAGATCCCATGTGTCGTTCTTGCATAGAGCCTCCATCTCCTCGTTCATTGCTTCGACCCATCGTGGATCCTTGGTTGCTTCGGAAAAACTTTCTGGTTCCCGAACGGTTGCCACCATCATAAAGGCATAGCGGTATACCATATAATCGTTGTAGCCGAATCGGCTAACTAAATTCTTCTCGTGGCTCGAGCATCAGAGTTTTTCATTTGCCAATGTGAGTGCTTTCTTAACTCCGGATGACCTCATAAAAGGCACATCAAAGTCATCAAGCTCACTGTCGAGTGAGCCGATTCATTGTCATCGAATTGATTGTCTTCATATTCAGCATTTTGGCCTTGCCTTTGTCCATCTTCGGACTTGGCCTGAGATGCGCTTTGCTTGCTTGGAGGCTCTTGTGGTCCACTCAATTTGGTTGAGATCAGATGGTCCTCGGGTATTGACCTCAGTCGATCATTTTTTCTATGTTGTCAAGCTCATTCGTAGATGGTTCGAGAGGAGTCAGCTCGGGTTCGTACCATGTTGTCGATTCATCAAAGACGACGTCTCGACTTATACGAATCTTCTGAGTGGAGGGGTTGAAGCACTTGTATCCCTTTTGCTCCAGTGAGTATCCTACGAGGATACACTTCTCCAATTTGGGATCTAGCTTTTGCCGCTTTTCGTCAGGATTGTGCACGTATGCAATTGAACCGAATATCCTTACATGGGATAGATTGGGTTTCTTTCCATAGTACTTCTCGTGCGGGGTAAGTTCGTGCACGCTAGATGTCGTACACCAATTCATGAGGTAGACGGCATTATTTGCTACTTTGGCCCAATATGACTTCGGCATGTGCTTCTCATTAAGCATGGTCCATGCTACTTCAAGTATGTGCCAATTTGTGCATTCGGCCACTCCGTTCTATTGTGGTGTATGTCGACAGGAAAATTCTCACCTTATTCCTTCTTGTCTAATGTGTATCGTGAATGCATCAGAGAAGTATTCCTTGCCTCCATCCGATCGAAGACATCGTACATGACGGCCAGTTGTCTTTTCGACTTCGCTTTTGAATTTCTGGAAGTGTCTGAACACTTCGCTCTTTTGTGGCATGGGGTAGATCCATGTGTGCTTGGAGAAGTCGTTGATAAAGGTCACATAATATCGGCATCCACCGAATGTAGCCGTCTGAGCCGGTCCCCATACATAGAAATGAATTACATCAAGTAGGCATTTGCTCACATCTCTCAAACTTTCGGGAACGGGTGCCGATGTTGCGTGCCAAATTGGCAAGCTACACATACAGCTTCAATCTCTTTCTCTTTGAAGATCAAGAGCCCGATGACGATTCCTTTCATTTGCATCGCCTTAAGTTTATTGAGATTGATGTGGCCAATTCTCTTGTGCCATAGCTTTATGTCGGTGTCATCTTGTGGCCTTTTGCAAACATGGCCAATTTAATCTCGTGTGAATCGAGAATGAACATTCGGCCTTCCCTTTGACCGCGAGCGATGAGTCGGCCCTCTTTTTTGATGAAGCAACCGCCTTGGTTAAATCAAACTTGCATGCCTTGCTTCACAATTTGGCCGACGGAGACCAAATTCTTCGTGATGGTTGGTACATGCAAGAGATTCTTAATGTAAGTTTGGTTGCCTTATTTGCTGAATGGAACATTACTGATGTGTCGAATTAGATGAGTAGTGTCGTCTCCAGTCTCGACATCTAGCCGAGTTGATCTAGCTCTCGTAAGTGTCGGAACCATTCTTCATGAAACGTCATATGGTTCAAAGCACCGGAATCGACGAACCATACATCTTCTGGATCAGAGGCACTAGTTGAAGTAGAGGCCGACATAGAATTGGCTCTATGTCTCATCACAAACATTCTGCCATGGTCGCCATAGTCAGAGTTGGTGGTGTAATTGGTGAGTTGTCGACTTGTGGGAGTCGACTCACGCTTCTTCTTTCGGCATTCTTCTTCATGGTGACCAATTTTACCACAATATCCGCATTCGATTGAGTTTTGTCGGCTCAAACCGGCATGGAAGCTCCCTCTTCTTCCGAACGTTCCTCGATTGTTTCCGTTTTCTTGCCGAAATTGGGAGAGTTGTTTTCATAAGTCGGACCTCGTCCGCCTCGTCCTTGGCCGAATCGGCCTCTTCTTGCTCGATCACGTCCTCTTCCTCCGTCCGAATGTGTGTAGAGCATTTGACCTTACAAGGTTTTGCTTCTTGTTTGAACATGGTTTTCTTCGACCAACAACATTGATTGAAGATCGAAGAAAGAGGGAGAATTCTTCCTTACTAGAATGACAGTTCTCATCGTGTCGAACCGTGGTGCGAGGCCACCTAGGCATATTTGCACCATCTCATCATCCTCCACGTTGACTCTTATCGATCCAAGCGAGTCATCTTGAAGGTGTAGCTTGTGATGGACAAATCCCTTTGTTGGATGTTGTTTAACTCTTGGCGGAGTTGAAGCTATTGTGTCATCATATTGGCAGCAAATATCTTCCTTATAGATTCTCCCACCCTTCTTTCGGCATCTTGGCTTCCCGAATGTTGCCAAGCATGTGGTCATGGACACATGTCTCCAAGAAATACATTACTCGACTTGTCATTTGCTCCTATGTTGAGTCGTCGACGTCCTTCGGGTCGGGTTTGTTTTCTTGTGCTCCTTGAATGTAGCCCCAATAACCGTGGCTAACAAGGTATTGATGCATCTTGTACTTCCAAGATGCAAAGTTGTTGTTGTCCAACTTCTTGCTAGGGAGAGAGCTCCCCATTTGAGTATTCATTATGTCGATGTAGATTTCCTTCTTCTTTTCCTTCTTTCTCAAACACGAGCTATGTAGTGAAACTACGATAGCGATGAGCCGGTTCTTCTTGAACGTCGGCGTAGGACACAACACACGCGGATAAGCTAGATCGAGCTACCAAATCGCTCTGATACCATGACATTGTAGAGAATCGGATATGATTCTATGCAACGGAAGATATATGTGTTGTGTGTGTGTGTGTGTGTGTGTGTGTGTGTGTGTATGTGTGTGTGTGTGTGTGAGGAGGAGAGAAGAGAAGAGATACACAAGATAGATAGATGAGAGAATAATTAATTACTCAAGAAGAAGATGTATATTAACAAGGAGACTATGAAATACAAAAATGTAGCATTACAAGGAGCAATAACCGACACTATATGAAATAGGAGGAGGGTACTTTATATAAGGTCGCCCTCTCTCTTCATCTACAACGCCCACTTTCTTTCTAGAACCTTGGGGAATGTGAAGACTCATTAATCATGGGGAATATGGAAGTCATTAGTTATGTGTCATAGATCTATGACACATAGTTAATGTGTAAAGAGTAATGGTCACTTTTGACCTTTGAGTGCTCATAGATTCTCAAAGGGTGTGTTCACACACTAGACTAGGTTAAGCTTGATTCTCAATAGATATCTTATGTAGCTTCTACGGTAACTTTTAATACAAAAATAATAAACCCAAACATATTTTCAAGTTTTCATGCAATTTATTTGCTAAACAGTTATATGTTTAAAAGAGCTTAAACGATGAATGTATGTTGGTTTCAAATCTTAAATAGCTTCTAGAATCAATTTTAATATAAAAATCATAAACCCTAACATACTTTAAAGTTGACTATTTTTTATTTTAGTTTTCATCCAATTTATTTGCCAGATAATTTATGTTTTAAGCAATTTATGTTTTAAGCCATTTATGTTTGAGGATCTTTTGAGAGGTTTCAGACAATTTTAGTTGTTCAACTTTGACATTTTTTATCTAACCTGAACCATTGCCTATGGCATCTTATCATGTTTAGCAGCAATAAGCATGTGTTTTGTTGTCTTTCAACTCATTCTTCGTTAGACAATGAATGTTATTGCAATTTTATATGACAACATATGATAATTTAAACCATCGCATATTTATATTATTTGTACCTTTGATCTACTTGAGAATTTGGTTTTGCGTTAATTTGTACAGTGCCAAGTAAATATCGACACTCCCACTTAAGCAAGACACTCATGCACTCCCATTCATACAAGGTTTATATAGATTTCCACATTAATTAGTATGTTTCTCCAAAAATGGAAATGAACTAGCAATGAAATTCACATTTACCTACCTAACTTTAATAATCAATCCCACCATAATGCATCTATCTCTTATTTTATAAGAGAAGTACATAAGCACAAATTTTTATTTATTTACTTGGCTACAATATAGAACTTATGCAACTTTGAATTAAAATAAAAACTAGAGATAATAGTTTTGAAAGTTTACAAAACAAGCTTTATTTGGTTGCATTGACATGAGCATGTAAAGATGTCATGCAAAATGGTAGGTAAAAAAAGGTGAATACAAGGATCTTGAGAATATGGGAGCCACTTGTTCCTAAAATGTCCGTACTCTTAAGAAAGATGGAATATGTATTTAGTTAGTGTGGACCTCACCTTACCATCCACAATATGCACACAAAGAGTCTTATGTGATGCAATAGTTATTAAAGACTCTTATGTGATCTTAGGATATTGATCAAAGAAGTGGCAACGTGGTAGACATAAAAATGGCACCTGAAAATGTAGCTCATTGGCATGTGAGAGTAACCCTCTCGTATCGAGATCGTATCAAAACCTACAAAAAAGAAAATCTTTAAATGGAGTGTACATTTCAATTCATAATCCTAGTTCTTGGAAGCTAGACTCAAGCACTCAATAAAAATGACTAATTGTTGAATCTACAAGTTGTTGGGCTTACACAATTTTACACCTTTCAAAACAGATAATTAATCATTCAATATTAGCATCACTAAAAGAAAGTTGGCAAATACGGACATATCTAAAAGAAAGTCTTGCTTGACCACACATAATGGACCATGTATTCTTGAAAAATACTTGCATGATGCATAGCCTCTATCACTAAGACATATTGCCTCACAATATTATGTGCATAAAGATTCTACCTACATCTCAACTTCTTGTGGTCGGTAATGCTAGATGTTAACCAATGGACAAATTGTCTGACATAAGGATGAGATTAATGTTATAATTTGACTTTTGGAGAAGTGATAATGAGGACCTTAGCTCGTAACTAAATAAATAAGAAACACGAGGTTTAGAGTAGGTTTGAAATTAAAAATCGAGGGGCAGATCAAAATATCTAAATGTAGTTGGAATTGAAGGTACACCTAGTCTATCTAGAGATTGTTTCGAGATATTGTGGAGGTGTTAAAACATCTAAGAAGCGGGACCAGTTTATAGATGGGAGGCTAGTAGCCTCTTGTAAAAGGTAATTGCTCGAAACACTTTGTGAGGACATCTATCTAAATCATTAGGTGAGGCCAAGGAGTCCGGGACATTATAACATTAACACACAATAACATAACAATGAAGTCTTGAATGCATGTGAAAGCATAAGTCCCTGTGAGTTGGGATCATTCATTATTCATGATCTCTGAGGGCCATCCATAGCCATAGTCTCATGAATGCTGATAGTAAGAAAAGGCCAAATCTGTAATTTCTTACTATTTACGCATAGGTATATAAACTAATAGAAATGAGGGTTTCATTGGCCCCCAAAAAGTTTTGTCTTTCTCTTTTCTGTTTTTTTTCGTGTGTGCTGTTTTTCTCTGTGTGTGTGTGTGTTCGACATTTTCTGTGCAGGCCAGAAAACAGCAGCTCGTCCGCCTCCATTACTCCAGATTCAACAGTGGTATCAGAGCGTGGACTTTGTGAGACTGTGTGTAGCAACAAGCATCTACATTTCTGCGTTTTTCCCCCTCTGCGCATGCTATTTTTCAGGACCTCGACAGAGGTAATATCTACTACACGTTTCCGTCTTGAACAGTTTTTTTTGTGTGCCTATTTTTTGGGGAAAAATAGACCTTGGTGGAAGGTAGAAACAGAGAAGACTTGTTGTTTCTAGTATACAGAAGTGAGGATTTACACGCAAAAGAACCTGTGTTTGGTTTCTTTTTTTTCTCCTTTCGATGCTTGCTCACTTGATGTGAGTTTGTGACGTTGAAGTTACGTCTTGGTTACAGACATTTTACCTTGGCTGATATAAGAAAGAGGTGTTGTCCTCAATCGAACACACATACCTACCCTAGAACACGGCTTGAGACTAGGTAGGGAGTAGTGTCTCAACTATTGTTAGTTGTTTATATTTGGGATTGACCAAGTTTACCTAGCTTCCAAATGGCTGCCTCTGAAATGTCCGAGGTTTCAAGTACCTCACGCGGTGGTTCGTTCAATTCCCATAGAAATCACCCTATGAGTGGAAAAGACCACCTTGAGATCCGTAAATTTGACGGATCCAACTTTGCCTTGTGGAAGAATCAGATGAGAGATGTCCTGATTCAAAGAAGGCAATTAAGACCATTAAGTGGTGAAGCCAAGAGACCTGAGGGCATGACCAAAGATGATTGGGAAGAGCTCGATCTCTTGGCAATGTCTACTATAAGACTACACCTAGCCGACAATGTGTATTTCACGGTCCTAGATTGTGACTCGGCTGAAATACTATGGACCAAATTATGCAACACATATGAAAAAGAGACCGCATCAAACAAAGTTTATCTAATGAGAAAACTTTATGATCTTCGAATGAAGGACAATGACAGTGTCGCCTCTCATTTGAACGACTTTGATGCATTGTGGTCACAACTACTAGCTCAGAAAATGATTTTGGATGATGAGCTGAAATGTGTATTTCTGTTATGCACTTTGCCTACATCATGGGACACCTTTTGCACTGCCATTAGTGCTAGTGCACCAAACGGGAAACTAGTCTATAATGATATATGTGGAGCACTTTTAGGTGAAGAAATTCGTAGAAAATCTGTGATTGCATCACATAATGGAGATGCATATAATGTTTCTGATGTTGGTCCTCGCAAGAACCAACATCGTGGTAGGAGCCAAACAAGAAATAGTGGTGGAAATGATAGAGGTAGAAGCAAATCTAGGAAGAAAAATATGGAGTGCCATTACTGTCATAAAAAGGGTCACCTTAAGAAAGATTGTTATGCCCTTAAAAATAAGGAGAAAGATAATGCTAGAGGGCATGGTAGACAATCTAGTGGTCCCTCTTCCTCGTTGGAAACGGAGGAAGTAAATGCAACATGTGGTGAGACGGACATCTTGGTCCTAGATGATGTTAGCACACATGCTGGGGTGAACACGGTTTTTTCTCCATCATATACGTGGTTGTTGGACTCCGGTGCATCGTTTCATGTGACTCCACATAGAGAGTGGTTCACATGTTATGAAGCCAAGTCGCTTGGGAAAGTTCGACTTGGAGACTCACATCAATGTGATGTGATTGGCATTGGAGATATCTCAATGCATTTTAGTGATGGTGCTCATTTGACCATTAAAGATGTACGCCATGTTCCCCAACTAACTCGTAGTTTGATCTCCGTTGGTCAGCTTGATGACAATGGATATAAGGTGATGTTTGCTTCTCAATCCTTTCGTATAACGAAAGGAAATATGATTGTTGCAAAAGGGAACAAAGTTGGTTCCCTCTACCCTCTATTTGTTCATCAAAAGGAACACTTGTTGGCTGTCACAGACCAGCCAATGACGAGCATTTGGCATGGTCGTTTGGGCCACATGTCAAGAAATGGCATGGAAATCCTATCTCGTTATGGCCACTTACCTAAGTTGTCATTCTCTGATTTTGCCTTATGTGAGCATTGTCAACATGGTAAGCAAACTAGAAGTGCACATAAGACTAGTGTAAACTCATCCACTAAACCATTGGATCTTGTCCACACGGATGTTTGTGGACCTATGCCCACAAGATCTTTGGGTGGTGCCCTATATTTTGTTACTTTCATTGATGATGCCACTAGGAAAGTTTGGGCTTATCCAATTAAGGGAAAGGATGATGTATACCCCACTTTCAGAAAATGGCTTAGTTCGGTTGAGCTAGAAAAGGACATAAAGCTTAAGGCTTTACGTTCGGACAATGGAGGTGAGTATACCTCTCACGAATTTGTTGACTTTTGTAAGTCTAGAGGTATTCGGAGAGAGTTTACAGCTCCTTACACCCCTGTCCAAAATGGTGTGGCTGAGAGGATGAATAGAACCATCCAGGACAGAGTTGTCTCCATGCTACACCATGCAAACCTCTCGCAAGGCTTTTGGGCAGAAGCTGTTTTAACAGCAGTCCATGTGATTAACCTATCACCGAACACAGCCATAGGTCTAAGAGTGGCACAAGAGGTGTGGACTGGCAAGACACCTCATTATGCTCATCTTAGAGTTTTTGGATGCGAAGCGTATGTACACATTCCAAAAACTTTAAGAAAGAAATTAGACTATAAATGCAGAAAATGTATATTTCTTGGTTACGGAATTGATGGACAGTTTGGATATCGCTTATGGGACCCTGACACACGTACTGTGGTCAGAAGTAGTGATGTTGTTTTTGACGAGAACAAAATGCATAAACAGTCCGTAAAGGAGGTAGAAGTGAGAAAGGTTGCATTTAAAGATAGTACGCCTTTTGTTGATGAAAAACAGAAAAATCTTATTGATGTAGATGCTCCGCAGTCACAAAAAACTGTTATTGACCAGGATGAAGATGCCCAAAATGATAATGCTCAGCACAATGATGTGCAAAATGATGTTTTTCAGCAAGAATATGCTCATAATGATGATGCTCAGAATGAGGTTTCTCATGCACAACCTGATGGCACTCAGGTTCAGGATTCATTGAGGAGATCTATGCGTGTGCCCAAGGCACCTAGTAAGTTTGCTGATTATGTAATGCTAACAGATGCCGGTGAGCCTTCATGTTACAATGAAGCCATATCTGTAAATGACCATGTGAAATGGAAACAGGCCATGCAAAGTGAATTGGACAGCATTTATAAAAATGGTACTTGGGATTTAGTACCTTTGCCAAAGGACAGGAAAGCATTGCCATGCAAATGGGTATACAAGTATAAGTATACATCTGATAGTGCTTCTCCAAAGTATAAAGCACGCTTGGTTGCAAAAGGTTTCAAGCAAGAATATGGAATTGACTTTGATGAAACCTTTTCTCCTGTAGTTAAGATGACTACATTACGTATGTTGCTTTCATTGGCTGCAAATCAGAATTTGGAACTTGTCCAAATGGATGTGAAGACTGCTTTCTTGCATGGGGACCTTGATGAGGACATTTATATGGAACAACCAGAAGGTTATGAAGTATTGGGAAAAGAACATTTGGTATGTAAGCTCAAGAAGAGTTTGTATGGGCTTAAGCAGTCCCCGAGGTTATGGTATCAGAAATTTGATGCCTTTATGAAGACTCAAGGATGTACTAGAAGCAATGAAGATGCATGTCTTTATACGAAAAACTGTTCAGATGGGAGTTTTATCACATTGATATTATATGTTGATGACATGCTTATTGCTGGTAAAAACAAGGATGAGTTATCCTCGTTAAAGAAAAACTTGAGCCAGAATTTTGACATGAAGGATTTGGGAGATGCAAAACATATTCTTGGTATGCGTATCACTCGTGATAGGAGTAAGCGATGTATTTACTTGTCTCAGGCTGAGTACATATCGAAAGTGCTCATGAGGTTTAATATGGAGAATGCGAAGCCGTTAAGCACTCCACTACCTTCATATGTAAATCTGAGCACACGTGATTGCCCCACATCCGATGAGGACAAGAAATTCATGTCCAAGGTTCCTTATCAATCCGCTGTTGGGAGTCTTATGTACGCTATGATAGCGACCAGACCAGACATTGCTTTCGCAGTGGGAGCTGTGAGCAGATTTATGTCCAATCCTGGTAATAAACATTGGGAGGCAGTTAAACTGATTTTAAGATATCTGTGTGGCACTAAGAATAGGTGTCTATGTTTAGGTGGTGGAACTGTATCCATCATCGGATACACAGATTCTGATTATGCTGGCTGCTCTGACAGCAGAAAATCCACTTCAGGATATATTTTTCAGTTTATGGGAGGTGCGATATCTTGGAGATCTCGTCTCCAAAAATGTACTGCTCTGTCCACTACAGAAGCAGAGTATGTCGCAGCTAGCGAAGCTTGTAAGGAAGCCGTATGGCTGTCCAGATTAGCTTGTGACATGGGCATATCTAAGCTTGTACCCATATTGTTTTGTGATAGTCAGAGTGCCATTGCATTGGCTAAAAACCCAGTATACCATGCGAAGACCAAGCACATTGGAGTGAGATATCACTTCATTCGAGAATGCATAGCTGCTGGCTATATTAGTCTTGAGAAAGTTGTCTCTCAAGACAATGCCGCAGATGCGTTGACCAAGGCTCTATCGCACGAAGCACTAGAGCATTGCTGCCACTTGATGGGGATAACTTAGGTCATGAGGTTACACATTGTTTCTTGTACATTGTGTAACATACTCATCAAGTAGGATGTGTAGGTCTTGTTCAATCTCCCCATCAGCTTTGTTGATCCCTAGTTTGGCCTTTTAGTGGGAGATTGATAGTAAGAAAAGGCCAAATCTGTAATTTCTTACTATTTACGCATAGGTATATAAACTAATAGAAATGAGGGTTTCATTGGCCCCCAAAAAGTTTTGTCTTTCTCTTTTCTGTTTTTTTCGTGTGTGCTGTTTTTCTCTGTGTGTGTGTGTGTTCGACATTTTCTGTGCAGGCCAGAAAACAGCAGCTCGTCCGCCTCCATTACTCCAGATTCAACAAATGCCGGATCTTCGACATCATGGTGATGGTGACCAGCACCATGGCCTCCCCTGCTTAAATTGATATCCATAAACACCTAGCCGCTAGTACACTCATTGTAGTAGTAGTATGTATGTATATGCATCCATAGCATGATTACAATGTCTCATTTGTGCCACATGATCACATCATAGACTACAATGCCCAGTCCGATCCCGCCGATTTCATGCTACATGTCCATGTCACCTTAGAATATGTAGATCTCAACATGCGATCGGGGGACAACTGGGTTCCGATCACTATGGTGGTGGAGGAGGAGAAGAAGAAGAAGAAGAAGAAGAAGTGAGATTTGAGGCACTGGTGTTTGGGTGAGCTTGCTAACTCTTTCAGTACACTCTAGAGTGTTTGACACACTCTCTCTCCCATCTCACTAACAATAGGGTGTTACCCCAACCAAGCCGCAATATAACCAACCAATGAGTAATCTCAATATAACTCAATAAAGAGCAGTAATTAGGAATGACATTTGAGTGGCACTAGAATTTTGAGATCAATCTTTATTAAGAGTGTCCCAAAAAGGGGCCTCATGTACCACTAAGCTCATGGTTGGTGTTGACTCAACATGGGGTGGAGATGCAATTGATGGTAAATCCATAGTGGCGACTATTTCTTTCAAGGATCGTTAACACAAATTGTTCAATGATAACATTATTTATAAATGCTTTTCAAGTGCAAAGCATTGTGACTTATATTGATTCTTGAGGAAATTAGGAGCCAATGCCGATCAAATGTTATTCATGTCAACGTTGCACAGAAATTCCAAAGATTGTCATTTTTACGCGCAATAGGCGCATACAAATCTAACGTTATTGTGTGTGGAATCTCATTAAAAATTAGATTATCCAACAATGTGAACACTTCTATAGATCTTTCCATGAAATTGTTCAAAATGAAACAAATTCCAAGTTTATTGTAAATATAAGGCTCAAACAACAAACTTTGGATTGGGAGAGGGATTGACTTTGTTGTTAGATACTTGACACAATCAATGTATTTTGTTTCTTACCAATGTGCATCTTCTCCTCCATCACAAAGTTTATTCCTTCTCTAATATGAGGTTGTGCCAACCCATTCTAGAGCCACTTTAGATGAAGGTGTTGCCTTATGTTCTTATACTCTAACGCCATAGATTTAGTGAGTCATCAATTATTCAATACATTTACAACGCCTATAAATTTACAAGTGATTAATACTTGGAACAATTCATGCCCTTGTACCATCTCCTTAATATATCTTTTGAACATGAGATGGTGATCTATATAGTGGTTGCATAGATATGTGGACATCTAGATGATCTTGTATATCTTTTTACTATATACTTGTGAGAGATGGTGGTGTATGTATTGGTTGCATAGATATGTGCACATCTAGGTCTCTACGAGATCTTGTATATCTTTTTACTATATACTTATGAGAGATGGTGATCCATATATTGGTTCGGTCTCTACGAGATCTTGTATATCTTTTTACTATATACTTATGAGAGATGGTGATCCATATATTGGTTGCATAAATATGTGGACATCTAGACGATCTTGTATCTCTTTACTATATACTTATGAACATGAGATGGTGAGCATATATATGGTTGGAAAGGTGCGTGAGTATCATCATACCTTAAAAATTGTCAACATAGATTGAACTCCTCATAACTCTCATGTAATGCAACTCTCTCCAATGTTTACATTGATCACTATGGACTCCCATTTGGTATATATATTTTATGCATAATATATTAAGCCGAGCTTTTTAAGATCCTTCATTGACACTATTATAAACCTTCGCACTCTCTTCCCTGTAAACTTTATAACCCAACAATGCACTCAATCTGCATGCCTCAACTTGAATGAAACTTCCTTCTGTAAATAACACTAATATAGCAAAGGTTGCTATTGATAATCTCTATAAAGTAATGGATTTTAGAAGTATCCTTCTATAGATAGCACTAATATCAAAGGGTAAATGGAACAAAGTCGGATGAAACTACCTGCATCTTCAAGTTTGCAGGAGGATAAAAGATCCAAATCCAACATGGCATCTAGATTTCAAGGACATTCTTCGATAAAACTTTTCTGACATTAGAATCATCAAGATAAGCTTGAATAGAAGTCATATAAAAGAATAATAATTATACCATGACATATTCGTGATCAACTGACATTTAATCAGTAGTTTCACGTGTAAATGTTGTGCAGAGACACAACAAACATTCAAAACAAATAATTCTTCAGAAAATAATAAATGGCGACTTTATTTACAGTTCGACTTAAATTCAATTGAAGTGAAGTTGCCTCAAAAATGTTTTCAAATTTTGCCTCTACACAACAGTAAATAATCTGTTGCCTACTTCAACTTATTATCCTGTCATTCAACACATTTTATTCTTCTACCATCAAAGCAGAGAATTCTTTGCTCGTCTCCATATTTGAAGTATACTTCATTGGCTTTCAGCAGCTTACACATTCATGTGTACACCTTGCTGGGTCATAGCAGCAATATTGGTAACCAAACTTCAGGTAAAAACCGAGATATCATAGTCTTGAAAGAATGGAGCATTGCTAACTTTTAGTCCTTATCGGGGTAAGGAGAAATAGCTTTTGAGAGTTCTAAACGGGATATGCGAACAGTACCAATCAGCTTTTCAGGTAGCTCATCTAATGAATTCCCCTGCACGAAGACACACTGTGTGAGGCTAAACAAAACCAACCAGATAATGACTAGAAGCCCTTGAAAAGGGAAGAACTCTGAAAATAGCCCCAAATACCCCAAAATGCTTTTGGTCGACCCCACTTGAGCAATTATGCATGTTCTTTGAGCAGCTATATCGCCAATGCATCCCCTTTTTCTCAAATGTACTATATGTGCTATTGGGCAGTTATACGGTCAATTCATTCCAATCCTTGCATTAACAGTGGAATAACAAAAACTAGGCAAAACTTGGGTATGCAGGATTTTTTCTTTTACGTAGCAACTCGGCTGCATTTTCCTAGTAAACAATCACATTATCTGCCTCTTAGGTATAATTCCTCTAAGTTATACAGGAGTTGTGCTTCACTTCTGTTTTTCATTGCTTCAGTTTTCTTCTAGTGGTGACAATTATCAATTATTTTTTCAGTTTTCTATAGATGTTAATATATACTACCAACCTGAATAAGGAAAGCTATGTCAACCACCAAAGAGGCCACTGTACCAAACACAAGGCCAAGTACTCCAGTTGCAACAGTAGAAGAACCAATGTCGACATCGACCTGTAGTAAAGAAAATAGAGAAAAGATGATACAATCACTAGACATTTCACGAAATCTAATGGCCTTCAAGAATCAAGAGGAAATACGACGTGAACCTCCAGGTATTTCGGTCCTCGAAAGTAGTTGCAATCAACAGCCTTCCCTAGTATGCAAGGTGTACTTCCCACACTTTGTCTAACTATCCAATTTCCCTGTAAATGTACCCTAAATCCTTTTACTTGTCTGATAATGAAAAACTTTTAGCAGGATGGAACAGAGTAACGGTCTTCAATAATCACCTTTGGAACTGCTGGAATAAGTTTCAATCTACCATTTCTAAATCCATCGTCACCATCAATAAATCTCTGAAGCAGAGAACCAGTAGGAATGGGTCCCTTTGACACAAAATATAGAACCATGCTGTAATGTGTGAAACCTGGGACCTACAGCAACATCAAGAGATTTGATTAAATAGAAATAGATTGAATCTCAGGCCGTGCTCAAGCATAATTAAATAGAAATAGATTTGATTTTGCACCTGCAAGTTGAATAATAAGGTGAAAAGACCTTTTTCAGCAGCTACCTGTTATTAAATCAGAAAGAAACATTTGTTTTAGACGGATTGAAATTATTTTGTACCTTCTACATACCATATGGAATGTGTTGGATTACTGATCCATCTTAGCATAATTGTAGGTTTACCAAGATTTAGTAGAATTATCAAATTAAATCATAAAAAAGAGAAAATTGGATCTAAGCACGAAGTCTACTTTTATATTAAGGAGAGAATTTTCATTGGGAAATGCATGTAAAATACTTAATATTCATGATGCACCAAGTTTCTTGGACTATTTTCAAAATAGTGAAACCTGAATTCCCAAAACATCAAAGCTCATATTGGATGCCATTTTAGTAGATTTTACATCCAAGAAAAACAACTAAAAGATTCTAGTGGAATGCATATGACACAAAAATCCTGAACTTTAAATTTGTAGGGTTCATTACAACAGAATTTACCTGAGCAGCACAACCGTTTCTCTGAGCAAGATGGTCCATACGTTGCGAACCTTTAAACCAGTCCACTGAGACTAGTCGCATCAAAGGTTCTCCGGCTGGAACCTGGTGATAGAAAAACAGAATTTGAATGTTTACTACAAGAAGGATAATTCTGAATAGGACACATGCACATCCACATTAAATTCTTACCTTTGAACGATCAAAATGAAATTTCCTACTACGGACACGGAAGTTGTTACCATTTGGAATGCTCCAAGAATTCTTTGCATTATCATGGTCATCATGAGTAGCAACACTAGGAAACGCTAACCAGTCAATTGAATCGGTTACTTCGGCATCCGCTTGTGCTGCACCATAAATGAATAGTAAATATTTAGAATATTCATGGCAAAGAGCATAGATGACAGCCTTTAGGAAATTTTCCCACCCTCAAGAAAACTTTAGAGTTTTCTTACTTCCTGATTTTCCGAATGCATCATTCATTTCCACTGATAGTAAGTAAATGTTATCCCAACACAATTGTGTATGGGGGGGAGAAATATAAGGAGGGGTTTGTAAGAAGCATTTGTAATCTAGAAAGAAAGAAAGAAAGAAATATTAACATCTTTTAATTGATCTTTAGAAAACATTGCCATTTCAACATTGAGGGCTATTGTGATTCCGATTGGGCTAGTTGTGCTAATGATAGGAAATCCACATCAGGATACTGCATGTTTGTTGGGGGGCAATCTGGTCTCTTGGAAGAGTAAGAAACAGTCAGTAGTAGCAAGGTCAACAGCAGAAGCAGAGTATAGAGCTATTGATGTAGGAGTTGCGGAGATGTTGTGGCTGTGAACTCTCCTAATAGAACTAAGAATGAATCAAGAAAGTCAGATGAGGCTGTGGTGTGACAATAAGTCAGCAATCAGCATTGCCAACAATCGGGTGCAGCATGATAGGACCAAACACATCAAAATTGACAGATTCTTTATCAAGGAGAAGCTTGATGGTCGAATATTAAAATTGAGTCATGTTTCTACTGAAGATCAAGTAGCAGATTGTCTTACGAAGGGACTTGGGCCAGTATGTCTTTCTAGACTGTGTGACAAGATGGGCTTAGTGGATATCTTTCGCCCATCTTGAGGGGGAGTGTTGAGAATGATTAAAGTTGTAGCCAAATGACTAGCCCAACTGCCATATCTGGCCTTTATAAGCAGGAGCCTTCTCCTCCTTATGTTAGATAAGTGATCTCTGTGTTTTCTCTCTCTTGTTGTAACATATATGTACTCTTGAGAATAAATGAACGGAGAATGCTCATAATTTTCCCACCCTCAAGACAACTTTAGAGTTTTCTTAATTCCTGATTTTCCGAATGCATCATTCATTTCCGCAGCTAGTAAGTAAATGTTATCCCAACACAGTTGTGTAAGGGGGAGAGAAATATAAAGAGGGGCATGTAAGAAGCATTTGTAATCTAGCGTAAAAATTATATAAAGTGGAATATATTCTCGTGATTGGAATGGGCTCACACACATATCAGCCAAGATAATATATTTTCTTGGCCTTGCATCCGGTTCCATTTCTTTGGATAATCTCGATAGTCTTTCATTAAGATTGCATGCACATGGATTCAACATAATATGCAGACAAAAATTTAGTTCTATTAAAAACACTTATTGAATGAATGTGGTTACATTAAAGCTGGTTTGTTACATATGGCACATGAAGAGTTATATATTGACTTCTTTTTTTGACATAAAATTTACTTCAAAACTATAGACATCCCTCATTGTCGCATTGACTAATTACATAAAACAACCATGGGTAAGTAACTTACGTAATGCAATATTCTGGTTCGAAAGTTGTTCAATAGAAGCCTAGCCAAAAGAACAAGGTAATGCAAACAGAAGATGAGCATCCTTGAATTTATAAAATAAGCTATCATATTTAGCAACTGCGTACCTCATGACTGTTTGGCTGTCCATCATCCTCATCATCTGACTCATCTTCTTCCCCTTGTGAAGGAATATATTGATTCAAATTAGAGGCATCATGTATGGGTATCCTCTTCCTCCCTTTCTTGACAGATACAAGTTCTGTATCCATCTTCCGGATTCGTGGGACAAGATGAGCATCGTCACATTGAGCAAACCATTCACGAAGACCTACAAATTGTCTGTTGTATCAAATAAAGTGCAGAGCATTCATGGATATTTGTGCATCAAAACCATGTAAAATACACTTTTAAAATGATAGAAATTTCTGTAGTTGTGTTTGGCCATCTGAATGTACTACACAGGACCTTGAGCATGCACATAACAGATCTCATCAATTATATACGTGTCATGACTCACTAGCCAGAAAATGGTAGAAAAAAACTACAGTACATTCAACTTTATTCATAAGAAATTGTACAAGACATTAATATTGACTTGTATAATTCATCAAAACAAGCAAGCTCTTATTTAAACAGTGTTGATTAGCCATTGAATAGGAATTTTTACCAGAAACGCTATTAAGCATTTGGAACAAGCAGTGTTGTTGATAAGACGGATAATATCGCACCCCCCATCCTCGGAAATCTATTTGAATTTGGTGCTCAACTTTAGCACGAGGACTTTCAGATCCTAGACGAGGTTTTAAGGGAGTGATCCTAAATCCTCCACCTGTAGATATGACAGTATAACCATTTTCACTTAACTTTAAGGATGATTATCAAGTCAGATTGTATATATCATAAACAAAAACAAAAATATTAAATGTAGAATCTAGTTGAAAAGTTGAAAGTTTTCTCATTAGAGATTACTTAAGAGGAAGTTTATACATACTCTCAATATGTGCACGCACACAGCCTGGTTGAGGGGGACAATTCACATGTTCTTGCGACTGGAAAAGGATTACTGCAATAGTTAAAAAACAAATTTCAGAAACTGGATTATGAAAACTACTACCATTTAGAGATAATTTCATACCGTATGAACCATTCTCAATACATCTCCAATATCGAACATAGCACAAATCACGTGGCCAAATAAACCTACATTAAACAGAATCAGTTTGTACAACTGATCACATATAGGATTATAAAAGTACATATAAAGGAATTACCAGCTACACCAATCCAGCTGTAACCGGTGGTATAAAATTGCAGTGTGTCCATCGATCTCTTGCACCATCATACCACTGTGAAATGTACTATCCCATCTGCACATAAATGTTCTCGCAGTTAAAATATTACCTGTAATTCATTCAGAAATTCTATCAGAGATTATATTTTATGCTGGTTGAACTTCAATAGTTCTTACTCATTTCGGGTATCGTCCATTCCCATAATCAATGAAACAATGTCTTCACATTTTGCATCTACGACTCCAACAGCTTTCATAGCTCTTATATAACCCTGTGACTATATAATGCACCTGCCTTAGTGACCTCATCCCAGATAATTGTGTTGGGAAACACAAAACGCATATAAGTGCTAGTGCAAACAATCATAGTGGAAAAGGTTGTTATAAAGACTGCATGATCAATATAGCTGATAGGAAGATTAGAAAAATGTGTGGACAATGAAGATAGGAAATGCTGCAAAAAATATAAAAACTAGATATATAATCTCAAGCACTCACAGAAAAATCATCTGGAATCTCTTCAAATATACGCAATCCTGTAAAAATTACAAATTAATCTGTCAAGTTATGTATCTATAAACCTTAAATAGAACAATCATTGAGAGCAATATTAACTTTCAATCACCATTATGACACTGAAACAGCCTCCAATGTTTTTTCTTAGGCTCTGATAATGTTGGATGCAAGATTTCGGACTCCTCATCGTTCCTCATAACTATAAATAAAATTGTTAAAGAGTTGACACCACCCAATGTCAAATCAAATTGAAAATCTTCCATACCATCAATTCTAGCTCGAGTACTTGGAAACTTCTTCTCACCTTGAACTTCCAGAACCCTTCAATAGAACATCTTTTTCTCTCTTTCTCTCTCGCACACACTCTCTAGGGTTAGAAAGTAAGAGCATGGAAAATGTTTAATGCAAGTAAAGATAGCCCACAACTAGCTTCACCTCATACTTGGCATTCTATGACATTTCCACGCAGCCCCTCATCCCTCCCCCCACACGGCTCACCCATGTGAATCTTTTTTTACTCCCCAAATAGTATTGCAAGTGTCATGTGTGAGGCTCAAACCCATAACCGCACATAGCAACCACCAAGTGTGAACCATTAGGATAAGTATTTCTAAAGTCTATATTCTCATCATTGTAATTATGTCTTATGCAGTATTGCATATGTGCTAACTCAGATGAGCAACATGGTTGTCATGCATCACATATTAGCACATGTGCACCAAGGGGAGATCACACATCGCATGCACTCACACATCACATGCACTCTTATTCGAACATCTATCTAAGGAGAAGGAATCGAAGAATCTAGACATCAAGGAAAATACATACAATCGATTAATCAAGCTAACTCATGGGGAAAGGTTTCTCGTCTCTCAAGATCAAAGAGTTCAAGCCGGGGTTCAGCAAAGTTAAGCTATTATCCTTAAGGTGGAATATTGTTCTATTGTATATTGTCTCAATTCTGCTACTTTAATCCTACACTTTTCTATCTGGCTACAAATTAGGAAGGCCCAAGATCATGATGGATTGGTGGGTGAGCACTTTATCTATGCCCGTGACACCTTGCTCCCATTGCTAGCACACATCTTTAATAGAGCCATGTGTGAAGGTTTCCCTACTAGATGGACTCAGCATACCATTCTGCTAATCCTCAAGAGTGGAGACCCCATGATGCCAAGCAACTATAGGACAATCATGATTGGCCATTACTAGCTAAACTATATGGGTCGATTCTAGAATCAGAATTGAGTATATGGGCAGAGCGGAATGGCTGCCGTTCAATTGGATAGGCAGGCTTTCAGAAGGGGTTCACAACTTTGGATCACACATTCACCCTCCGGACCGTTATTGAGGAAGGCAGAGCCCATAATAAGAGGATTTATTGCTGCTTTGGGGATTTCCGAAAAGCCTTTGACACTGCCACATGCTCAGCTTATGCAGCGGCTAGAAGCCCTTGGTGTTCCTACAAATATGCAATGGGGAATCTATGCACTCTATGAATCCGTGTCAGGAAAAGTGCAGTCTTCCAAGGGTTTGTCAGAGACAGTGGCTAGCATAATCAGAGTGAAGCAAGGATGCCCACTATCACCCACTCTCTTCGGTCTCTATATAGATGAGGTATCACATTACAGAGAGATTCCGGGGTTCGGGAGCACGCCTAGCAGGTATAGCTATACAAATATTACTATATGCTGATGATATTGCGCTGATTTCTGACTCTCTGGAGGGATTACAAAAACATCTAAATGCCTTTAAACTATTTTGTACGGACAAAGGTTTAACAATCAATATGGATAAAACTAAAGTGATGGTGTTTAACACCACTCAAGCATGGATAACAAGATACAAAACCAGAATTCTTCTTGGGAGAGGAAAAGGTGGAATACACACGCTCCTACCCATACCTAGGAGTAACATTTACAAGGCCTTGGTTCTCCTTACAGGAGGCTGCCTGTGCCCGAGTTTCTTGTGGATATGCAGCGCTTGGTGCTCTCGAGAGATAATGTGCACATTTGCAGTTCCAAGAGCCACGAACTAAGCTGTGGTTATTTGATACACTTGTCACACCAACTCTTCTCTGTGGAGTAGAAACATGGGACCGAGTCTTAACAAGGCAAATCATTGGAAAGATTTAGAGAGACCTTTAGTGTCAATGATTGCTCACATGATAAGGAGCAAAGCATCAGTGCCCCACGATATAATCCAGGCAGAGATGGGAGCAACACCTATAATCACCGAGGCATTGTTCCGATCAGTGACATTTATCCAACGTCTTTGGGAGCTCCCTAAACAAAGGTACCCAAGGTTGGCACTTATGTCTTCAAGACAACTGGCTGAAAATGGAGACATTCATTGTTGGTATGCTGAAATGCAGCAACATAGCATGAGTAAATAAATGCACTACCCCCCTTTCAATATAGTTTGGACCGTCCCCATCTAAATATGACAAAAGTGGAAAAGAATAGAGTGATCCGAACTGATATTATTAACTTGGAAAACAAGATAACATGGATCAGCCCCATAATACCACTTGGTATAAAGATGGCCCACTATAAGACGCACTTCTTACACACATCAGAGGATGGATTCATCATCAGGCCACCTTATATGGACATACATCTATCCTATGCGTTGCGTAGTGTGATAGAGCAGCTGCGAACTTCATCACATCAGTTACAGATTGAGGTAGGCAGATATACAAGAATACCTCTAGAAGAAAGAATTTGCCAATTGTGTCATCAAGGAGTGGAATCCGAAGAACACTATGTTTGTCACTGTAGTGTCTTTTATGAAATCAGAGGTAGATACCGTTGCCTCTTTAAACAAGGCTTTGGCCCGCTACGAAAGGTAATGGAATATGAGGACCAACGGTGCCTAGGACTTTTCTTGCTAGAGCTGAAGAGATATCGGGAAAAGTTGTTGAAGAAATACAGCCACACAAGCTCATCCACAAAGAACAATCACAACTTTCGTTAGCCCCATCACTCCTACTAATGCTACAAGTCAATCACGGGATACACAAATGGGCTCCCAATCAGGACATAACAAAGGGGTTACAATTGATCGGGCAATAGCAATTTGCCATGCACGTAGGCCCCAAGCCCCATGGACCATGACCTTGACACCCTTGTCATCAACAAATAAAAGCCATTATCTCCCACCATCACAAGTGCTTCCCTCGCTTCGGAGACATTTCCGTTTTGGATCGACCTATGCTAGAGATCTTTCGAAGACAAAAGCTACAATATATCTAACTTGAGAATCTCACATGTGCCGAAAACCAGATTCCCTCGTCTCTTTTTATCTTATATACTTTTATATTTACGGAGTATTATTTACTTATTTTTTTGATTTGTTGTTCTCAAAGACGAGACAACACTTAAGATGTAATCTCTTGTTTGGTCTTATTGGCCATTTTGGCCTCTTAAAAGACGTTAATATATCTTTCTTTCTTTCTACACTTCTTTTACAAACTCTTCTCGTTCATAACCTGGGAAGTTTGAGCAACATGATGGCCAAGCAAGGGTGCCCACTCTCTCCACACTCTTTGGTCTATGCATTGATAAACTTGAAGAAATAGTAACAAGGCTGCAAAAGAAGAAGGATTGGATGGTCCAAAACTAATGCATGAGCTTATTTTTATACTCCCATATGCTAATGGTGTTTTATTCTCATAGATTGTGGATGATATGCAGCACTTACTTAACATATTGGACACATTCTGTCAAATCAGTGTGCTAACAGTTAACTTGGAGAAAACAAAAATGATGGCAATAAAGGCAATACAACCAAGACGCTACCTCTCTTTTACATACAAGGGAGACCCAATACAAGTGGTGCAAAGCTTCAAATATCTTGGTATTAATGTCCCATCAACAAATAGGTAGAATGTATGCTATGAGTCTAGACTTCAAGCACATTGGAATAGTTATTATATGTTCAAGAATCAATGCAACCAAACTGATACTCGAGGATGGGAAGTGAGGTTGATGCTATTCCGTGCTATGGCAGTCCTAGTATTGCTTTATGGAGTGGAAGTGTGGGCTGGCACTATCTCACTTAGTGCATGGAATGAAATAGAGAAATTCCAAAAAATGTTCTTACGAAGACAATTGGGGTTTAAATCCTCAACATCCTATCCTATCATGCTATTAGATACAGGTGCTTAGCCCATAGAGATACTAGCCCATGCAAAGAATATATAAGTATATGGCATACTTGCATACTTCAAGAATGTGCCTGATCATAGACTGCCCAAACAAGCTTGGAACTAGGTAGCTAGGTAGAAAAAATTAATAAGAGAAAATTTCTCTCATCTGATTGGGTGTTTGACCTTATTAAATAGTTTAAGAGATGGGGAGAAAAAGATCTAAACCCTAAAAGATCTATGCTCAATGATCATATATTTCATAGGCATCAATAGATTACTCGAAGCACTAAGGATGAAGTGGCAAGTTGCTAAAACGTCAAAACTGGAATATTACAATGCAAAGATTAACCCCCCAATGTTGGCCCCAATACACGAAAAAAAATACCAGAACTTATCCAATCGCATCTGACACCCCCATGAACCTTGGCTCTCAGAGACCCTTAACACTTCTTCAAACTCATTCACACAGTTGTTGAGGTAGTATCATGGCATCATCGCCCAAATATGAAGATATGCAATGAAAACCTAGTGGAGGATGAATATCACTTACTTATTGCATGCTCAGCACGTAAAGTAATTCAGAGAAATATGATGACTAGTTAGATGGGCATGATAACGTCTCATACTCAAATTTCCACCAAGAAGGGTGAGCACATACATGCATGAATTATTTTCATATCGAGAGTTTTCAGTAGCGATCCGCTTTCTTAGGAAGAAGTCACATACAAGATGATATGTTGGTTTGTTCTCAAAGGTCAAATTTGGCCTCGTGGATGATACAATATTCATTCTATTCTATTCTCCAAGGAATCCAGCCCCTGTGCATGTGAGCAGGGGCTGTTTCGGCCAAGTGGCTGCTCAAAGACACTTCAGGCCCCAAAAACGTGGTCAATGCTGGTATTCAGAGAAAAACAATGTCAGCTAGAAATCCTGGAAGAACTAAGCAATGAGTGTGCGTGGAAAAGGCGCTGAGAACCAATCCATGTGTAATGGGGGAAGCAACAAGACTTTGAAACCAAAAGTTGTATGGACTCTGCAGAAGTTAGAGAAGCTCAACCCAACTTCCCAATTGTGTCTGGACAAACCAGAAGCATGGATAGATAGGGTCACCCAGTGGAAGGCAATGGGAAGATATGGATCAAGCAGATGGTGGCGATATTGGAGATGTGTCGCCTGGACTGGTGTAAGGTAGATACACCAGTTATGAGCAAGGACTCCACAGCAGAAACAGGATCACAAGAATTCAAGCTTGAAAGAGGGACAAATCACCTCTCCAGAGGCTGGCAAGACCACTGTCCGGAAGTGGTCTTGCACAAATGCATAGCAAGAAGGATGCCACGCAGAATGAGGACCAGGAACAGATCATACTTCAAAGAGGGACCAATTACCTCTCTAGAGGCTACCAAGACTACCAGAGCCAACCCTGCCTTCACCACCAGCAACCAGGATTGAATGTATTAAAGAGCCTCCAGAAACCAAGAGTAGGCAAGCTGGTTTCCTCTGTTTCTGCCAATACAAATATGGTGAAATCCTTATTTTCAAGTGAGGAACCTTGGAGGACATCCACCAGATGCAGACAACAATCAGACACATGACAGCGACAGAAGAGGATGCAGAGGAACACCCTCCCAAGAGGAAGCGGAAAAATCAAATACCAGGAACATGGTTTGAGAAAGACAGAGATCAAGCACTTAAATCAATGGGTATGGTGAGGAGAGATAGCAAGTGGCATGGAGTAAGTGCCTACAAAGAGTGTGGGCTAGCTACGCTCTTCATTGATTCCCCATGCACAAGGATGGGCTTTTGTGTGCTTAATGTTTGCTTGTTTGCAAGATGCTATCCAGAAAGTTGGATTTCTTGAATAAAGTTTTGAGCCATTTGATCAGGGCAAATCTCTGGGTCTCAGCTTATTATCTACGAATTGACTGTTACTGGTGCTAGGTAAGGTGATTTCGCTGTTGGAGTTATTTTCAAAATAACTAGAGTAATGGGTTCATGTGGGTGCATGACCAATCCAACTACTCTATTAGGTACTTCCCTGTTTTGCAGCTTGCTTCCCTTAGGCAGCACAGCATGACACACACCCAGGTGTTGTCCCGCATTCTCTCCACTGCGCAAAGTGCAAGTGGGCTTCAGCCTAGAGAGATAAGATATATTTGATCTACCAAGGTTGTCCTAGAGGGGAGAATTGCAAATATCAATGCACAACAGGGCGGAACCATAGCATCTGAATTCCAATCAAGGGTAAGTGGAGTTCAGGAACCAGTCAGACATGTCGAGGCAAGCATAAGATCCAAAACCACCAGAAGAATAATCTTTAATGCGCAAGGAAGGCACACTGCCGGGCAAAATGTGAACATGACAGAGAGAAAGACGCACAGGAGCATGCACTTATGAGTAGAAATAGAGGAATCAGATCAGGACTGTCACACACCAATCAAGGTTCCTAGTGCTGAAGCAAAGACATGTGAACTGATAAGTAGCAAGGGTCTCCTCACCAGCACATCATCACCCATAGAGACTATAAAAGGATGCCCAAGGGAGCATTTTGTCCTTACATCAGAGGCTCTTAAACTATTTGCTTTTAACTTCCATTAGTTGAATTATGCCGCATATAGAATAGTTGAGAACTGAAGGTTTACAGTAATGAAATAAAAGTGCATTCTAATTTTATGTCTTACTTGACTGTGTGAATAAGTCAAAAATACCTAAAGATTTGTTTCTTCCTCTCAATAATTCAGAACTTACTTGCTTTCGTGTTCAGATGGTGATATCCTGTCACGGAAAATACCTTCTTTCACTTCAGTTTGAGGAATATTATTTCCATTGACCCCTGGAATATGAGGATGCTGAAAATATTCCATAGGGAATCTTAATTACAATACCTGATAAGACATGTTATAGAAAACTTAATCATACTATCATTTGCTTAAAACATACAGTTATCTGCTCGACCGCTTGTTCAATTGATTCTTTCCATAAAATTGCATCTTCTAGATAAAATGATGCCATCTGTTTAAACCCAATAAACCAGTTTCATTTGAAAGAATAATCATCCCCAACATGATGTTCAAGATTTGATCTTTAAGAAACCTTAATTGCATGCGATTTATCCTTATTGCTGTACACAGAGAGAACAAAAACAGCCTGCAAACAAATTTCCAATACATTTCAGCTGTATGCATAAAGTCAGGCTTTAGACTAAAATGCAGAAATTGAAAGGCACTCAAAACAGACACAATGTAGTAATTTTGACCTTTGCTAAAAGAAAATATCACCTGTCCAAAAAATGATGAAATACACTATAATCAAATTTAATAAGACATGATAGGATATCTCTCATCTTGAGGCAATGCCAGTTATACTCCCTCGATAATCTATGAACATTTCATGCTAAATTTCACTCACTGAGAAATAATAGATTCTGCAAACCTTTCACATTTAGGAATAAAAGATTCCACAAATTTGTCATCCTGAGCAAGACACTAATAGATATCACAACCTTTCATGCTAAAACTCTATCTTTCACCCTAAATTTCCAACAGAATTAGCAGATTCCACAAATATTTCATGCTAAATATCACTTTCACAAACCTTTCATGCTAAATGTCACAAATAAAACAATAGATTCCACAAACCTTCACACTAAATCTCACCAAGAAACAATTGTTTATGAACTACCTCTTTGCTCTACTTTGTAGAATTATTAAATTAAGAACAAAACCCAAATACTTACACGGCCATGGTGGTGTTCCATGCCTTTGTCTTCAACTCTACAACTTGGACCTAAGAAAAGAGATCTGATAGGAATCTGCAATATAATAATGAGAGCATGAATCAGACGCAAAAGAACAAGGGATCAGAGAATGTAGTACAGATTTACCTGCAAGTATGAGAAAAGACTGAAGTTTTGTAATTAAAAATAGAGCAAATTCAGAGTTTTCTCACCTCTAAAGTAAAAACTTTCTACTTAATTGTTAGATTTCTCCCATCTTTGAGGACTGAATCTTTCTACTCATGAAATGGAGTGGATTCACCTTCTTGAAAGACTGGATCTTTAAACTTCTAATGATTAGAGTTCTCCCATCTTTGCTGAATCTTTCTACTTATAATTAGAATTATTTAACCTTCAAATAATAGAGAGTCTTTCTGCTTATAGATTGTGGTTATTAGCCACCTAACCTTCTCAAAGTTTTCTTCTAACAGAAACATTCAAATTATGAATAGGTTTCTTCCTGTTGTATAATTAAAGCTCTCTTAATTTCATTATAGAATTACAGAATCAATCTTCTTTCTACTTATATAGCCACTAGTGTTATAAACTCACCTGATCTTCTGAAGGTTTTTTCTTATAATAAGAAAGTCGTGTAGGCTCAAGCACGAAGTGCCGATTATGCATGAAGGATCGACCAAATTTTCGTCTCCCAAATCTCACCATGGAACCTTCGCGAATAATTCTTGGTCTTTGATTTTCCCTGGTGAAAGAATTAGCATATAAACTATCCGAGGTCGGATCCTGATTCATAGGATTAGTGCTTTTTGAATTAGTAGGCCTGTTTTGATCAATATCTGACATAGACCTTTTATGGTTTATAACTCTTTGGCTTGGCGCTACATCGGACATAGATCCATCAGGTATATTTCCAGCAGTAGCCATTTTGCCTTTGCTTGATTTTGCTTCTATTGTTAATCAAGAAGCAACACCATAGTTTCGAAGAAGTGTTCTAATTCTTCTTCAAGCTGTAATTAAATCTGCAAACCTTCAACAGCAATGTCATTATTTGTGGTATACTTACAGGACTCGATAAAGTATTCAGGTTTTCTCTTCTTCTTCTTTTTCCTCTTTTTCTTCTTCTTCTTCTCCGAAGATGTAGCTATATTACGTTAGGTCATGAGCATTGATTTTATTTGTTCTGATTAAGCTTTAAGATGAATAAGGAAGAAGAAGGATCGATCTTTGCAGGTGTGTAAAATTGCAAGGACTAGATGTGGGCATGGGGATGATGGGAGATGGGAGATGGGAGATGGGAGATGGGAGATGGGAGATGGGAGATGGAGAGGGCGATAGTGATGGAAGATAATTCCGAGGTCCGATGATGGAGGAATTTTCGAGAAGGTATTACAAGTTGGGATGGATCAATCGTTGAGATCAAGGGGTTGTTCGCAGAGCGAGGGAAAGAGAAGGAAAAGGCGAGGATGACAGAGAGAAAGAGAGAATCTAGCGATGGCGATGGCGATGGCGATGGCGAGCAGGAAGGAAGGCAGGAAAGAAAAAAAGAAAGAAGGAGGAGGAGAAAGCAGAATATGGAGAGAAGAGAGAGAGAGAGAGAGAGAGAGAGAGAGAGAGAGAGAGAGAGAAAGAGAGAGAGATTATGTAATAATGAATATGTATGTAGAAGGATTTAGGCTTTGATAGCGAAAAGAGAAGGAAGGAACAGAGAGGCTCTAACTACTACTGCTTTTGCTTTTGCTTTTGCTTTTTCTTTTTATTTTATTAGTAGTAGAGCTGCAAGTAAGGGCTCTGTTTCCATAAAGCTCTTAAGTCAATCAATCAATACATACATACATACATATGTACATACATATGTAACATATGTATGTATAACTTATAACTTATAATAGTATATGTATATGTATACATAGTATGTGTATGTGTATGTGTATGACAATATGTGTATGTGTATGTGTGAGACCTCGGACTCGGCCTCTGTGGCCAGGTGAATGTTGTTCACACCCCGCCCCTAGGGCCTCCGCCTTTCCCTTGTTGCCTCCCCATTCCTTCCCCTTCACCCAAGTATGTGTTGTGACTCGTTTGTATACCCTCCCTCCCGCTTTACACTATCCACACCCACGTATGGATGCGTGGACAGCGAAAACGGAAGCCATATAGATAATTCCATAATTGCTGGGAAACTCGGAGCCAGTTGCTCCGCGTTGTCCAATTTGGAAAAAGGAATATTCGTCTACTCGAACCATATAGCACGTTGGTGGAGAGATGACCCAGTGGTTATAGATGCTTTAGGATAAGAGTTCGAACAAAAAAAGAAACGTGTATTCATAGTGGAAAATGTTGGCCAAATTTGAAGTATCACCACACGGACATTCGAAGATTGGTATGACTGGAAATATCTCATCGAGTGTCAAATAACGAGGGATCGCCTTTGAGCCGGGACACATCGCTCCTCCTCCTCCTCTTATTTCTTTCCTTTTCCTTCCTTCCTTTCTTTTTTCGTTTTCTACACCTTTCTGTCTTTTTTGCCCATGATAGTGCGAACAAAATAAAGGAACTAAGTTTTGTTTCACTAAATAATTGTAACATTTTACTTTGAATTGATTATGATAATTTTCGCATTTTGTTTCCAGTGTTTGTAAATAAAAGAGGCGCCTCCTCGCACAAAGAGAAATAATAAAACGATAAACACTCCCAAGCATTTTGTAATGGCAACCTCTTTGCACATACACTCTTTGGAATGTTTAACATTTGTTTTATTTTTTCATCTTTCATGCACTCTTTCTTGGGATTATTTTTTTCGATTGACCCGTCCAAGTTTGATCTCTCGTATGACTAGTCTTGTTTGCTTTAGAGACTTGATCCTACCTAATCAATAGGAATCAAGATGTTGAGAGAGAGATTGAGAAGCTTCACGAGACCTTTGTGCATTGTGGCTCGTCTTTATTGCGTTGATTAACAACATAACACAAAGTGCCCTTCTATTCATTTGAATTTAAAAAGTTAACCCTTTTTAAAACTATGAGATTTACTACAGCCTAGAATATGAACTTTCCACGGTAATATTAGACCCCCTTTTCCAATGTGACAAAAAGTGCATGTATTGAAGTGTGTGAACCTTATGTTCGAATCTCCTCCTCAGGAGCTCTACTCTATGCATCATATATCAAATCGTACTCTTTAACACCTAGGAAAAATATATATGTATGCTAACAAGAGCATCATCAAAGTTAAATGCTTGTATCTACCCCCTCCCAAATTAATAATAGATCTCTCGTAGAACGAGAAGATGGCACAACAAAGCAGCTTGTTGCAAATGAAAATTCAAGACTAGGTACGAAATACACGGGGCGAGCAGGTGGTTTTGCATAATGTTTTGATATTGTCTCTAGTTGTCTAGATTTGAAATCAATCATATTTATATAAACTATTCGAAGTCTCTAAATACTTCCCACCAAATCTCGCTATCATTACTTCAACGATGATTACTTTGCAGCTAATGTCCCATTCAACTAAATTGATGATTGTTATTTCCACAGAGTGTATACAAGCTCTTCTCATGACTAAAGAGGGTTCAAATGAGGAAAGAGAATACAATGATGTGGCTTTTGAAAATAACAATAGCCACTCCCATCAAGTGCCAACACCAATATTGCAATATCTCTACATGTGCTATTGATTGTGATCACAAACTGTACAAAATATGATGTTAACTTCTCAATCTAACATCAGTTTTTCTTAGTGCTCAAGAGATGTTACCTTGATATTGATCCTTATACACGAGGAATATATTTAATACTTTAGGCTATTTGCATGATCATACTTTTTTATGAACAATTCAAAATGTAGGCAACATAAATTTTGAAATATATGTTGGATCAAAGGTAGGTTCCTCTTGGCGGGAGTTAATAAGCATATAATTATACACTGAGAAAATAAACAACTTTATGGAGATTTTTTTTTATTACATAAATTAGGAAATGATTATGCCAAACACGAGTTAAAATTAACGAGTCTGCTTTTAATTGGCTCCTAACATAATATATGTTGGATCAAAGGTAGGTTCCTCTTGGCGGGAGTTAATAAGCATATAATTATACACTGAGAAAATAAACAACTTTATGGAGATTTTTTTTTATTACATAAATTAGGAAATGATTATGCCAAACACGAGTTAAAATTAACGAGTCTGCTTTTAATTGGCTCCTAACATATCCTCATAAAACTAAACTTGTGTCGAGCAAGAAGTTTAATATTAAAAGTTGTGTGATTACGTGCTCAAATGATATTAAAGGCTCAGTGTTTGAAAAAATACACAAGCACACTTGCAGAATATCTTTTGTTCGAATTCTCTAGCAATATGGCTTTACTAACAACAACAATAATAAAGTGAGACATTTTATTGGCATCATAGTCTTATTGACAAAAGATCCTATATCCAAAAATAGCATATCCCAAACTCAATGTCTCCTTAAATCAAGTCCATTTCAAACGAGAGCAAGTTATTGTGTGCGAAGCACACATCGTGTTGCTACGTCCCTTTCCATTCTAGCATTTTAAAGTTCATATGTATACATATGTGAAACAAGTGAAAGTCCGGCTTGTTTTTTGTTTTTTTCCCATCTATGCAAAATGGAGATCCTCTCATGAGGGTGCTCCATTTTAACGTTTATTGGGTTCCGTAGGTCATGTTAGTGGCTTTTGGGCTATAGTAGCACGCCATAATCATGTGGCACACACACTCCCCCCTCTCTTTTTGTTCCTCCTTTTTCTCTTCCATCTCTAGTCACATCCAACTATGATACCTCTATATTCAACTTCTATGCATAAATTAAATGTACAATGTTGTTGATTGTCACACGTGTTTGTTACTCATGTTGGCAATCATTCTTTGAAGGTCGTGTCATGAGAGATTTACATTAATTATTGATAGAAACCCATAGATATGCATACATATATAGCCTCATACAACCATCGTAAAGACCTTACGGTATATAAATTTCTAGGTCAAAGACAACACAAATTTATTCACAGTACAATGGAAAGAAACTAGAGATAGGTCAATGGAAAACCTTCCTATAGACATTGAAGGGCGACAAGATGATATTCTTAGCTAGTCCAATATTAAAGGGGGAATTCTTGAAAGAATTGA
This sequence comes from Azolla caroliniana, assembly GCF_043228905.1. Classification (NCBI taxonomy): domain Eukaryota; kingdom Viridiplantae; phylum Streptophyta; class Polypodiopsida; order Salviniales; family Salviniaceae; genus Azolla; species Azolla caroliniana. The sequence goes on along the minus strand of NW_028230441.1, from coordinate 8,475,529 downwards.
AAATACATAGCATGCATGTACTTTCTTTCTATAATAGACTATTTGTCTACCTAGAGTCGAACTTTTGAGTATGGACGTATTGATGTGAAAGCAATTATTCAATGCGAGGTCATGTTAGAGACGATGTTGGAAGACCAATCACACGTCATCTATTAACAAGACATTGGATTCTAAAGCACAATGTGAAAGCATTTCCTTAGTATGTGACAATACGTCCCAAAATTCACAACTTATAGTTTCACAAGTTAGGTTGCCAAATTTCTTAATTCAAACATATGAATATATATTATGTTTGATGGTGCATTCATTATACAATCTCTCCAAACATTAGTTTTAGATTATGCAAACTACTATACTAGCTTGCTCTTAAAGAAATGGATGTACAACATCGACATTGATACATTTTCTGTAAAGAGTGAAAATTCTAGCATTGTCCTTTAAATACAAATAATTTAATCCAGAGATCATTTTATGAAACATGAAAATGATGAGTGAGACCACCACAAACATGCCTTGTCATACAACATCATTTGGAAACAATGAACCTTGTCGATTTCGGGCAAGTAACCTCGTAAAAAGGTTGATAACGATAACCCGTTCGACCACGTAGAAAATTAAGATACAACGCTTTGCATTGAACTACTTTTACATGCGGCATCTCATAATTAGAAGTGTTACAACAAACACAAATATGGTCAAGTTGGTGAGACATTTTGGGTTAATAGTGTCCACACGTTAGAGATGCATTGAACAAATTAAATTTGATCGTATCCAACAAAGTGAAATAAACATGTGAATTCTTGTTTGGGATGAAATCTGCATTGCCGTATGGAAAATGAAGAGAAGGCACATTGTAGAATTATGATTTTTTATAATGTTATATGACAATGATACATTGTAGTTCAAGTCCACAACAAAAAAAAGAGTGGGACATGATTGCTAGAATGAACTCTCAAAGGTTTATTTGTGTCTAATGCATGGACATCCACATAAAGCATAAATGGATATTTGACAATCACGCTTTTTGAACCAATGGGCACATTTCATATAAATCCACACTAGTCGCATAGGGGAAATTTTTGTTTGTGTCTATATATGTCCATAAAACCATAGCTAGAACATTGATGCCAACTTGAGCATAAAAACAAAAAGTATATATACCCTCTAATTGACTCAATGAGAACCATACGTCCTATGAAATCATTGATCTAACATTGGGCTGCTAGAAATGTCCGGTGCAGGTTTGGCTATAGAATGAAGAATTGGCATAGAATGTGCGGACATCTCCCACCCGCACTCCAATTTCCTCGGCCAAGTCTCAACCATACCCATGATATTGTCCGTACTAGGAGCATTGGAGGGAGATCAGGTAGTCAGTTCAAAGGATGCTATACCATACATGTACATGTATTGCGCAAGTTTGGCTATAGAATGAAGAATTGGCATAGAATGTGCGGACATCTCCCACCCGCACTCCGATTTCCTCGGCCAAGTCTCAACCATACCCATGATATTGTCCGTACAAGGAGCATTGGAGGGAGATCAAGTAGTCTGTTCAAAGGATGCTATACCATATACCTGTAAGGGTAGCGAGCAACACAGGAGTGTGGCCCAGGAACCCCGAGGGACGACGTCTCGCACCAAGGGCCATGTCAATATCAGTGGGGTTGCGAGAGCTGAGATGATGAATGAAATGATTGGTAGGCCATCGGGGCGGGCGGGCGGCCCAGACTCAGGGCCAAACGCAAGCAGATGGGATGGGATGGGATGGGATGGGATGGGATGGCAATGCAGAGGAATGAGATAAGTGTGTGTGTGTTCATTCCAATGATCACTATATTCCTTCCATGAGGAAGAAGCTAGAAGTTAGAAGGATGAATATGAATATGCTTGCTTTTCCTTCCTTCTGTTTCTTCTTGCATCAATCACCCCCACCCTTCTCTCCTAACTCCTCTCCATGTGCATTGTGAACTTTGAAGAGAAGCTTCTTCGATTCCATTCTTATTATTGCTTTTGCAAGAAGCCAAGATGCTCACACCCTCCACGCTCCGAGAAATCCATTGATTCCTGCTGCTGAACCCGGAAAAATGGGCTGCTTCATCTGTTTCGACACTCGCAAATCGCAGCATGAGAAGAAGCCATTAAACCTGCACAACGATGTTGCTGCTGCTGCTGCCGCTTACGCCACAACCTCTTCTTCGTCCTCCGCTCACAAATGCTCCGCAGGTAATGGATCTCAAAGAGGACAAACCAACGGAGGAAAACTCGTTTTAGATCTGTTAGATGTCGTTGGATCTATATAGGTTTGTTTCTAGTTATATGGAGCTTCGTGATTAAACCAGAGGATTTGGTTTTTGTTGATGGTTTCTTTCTACTAAACCCCGGGTTATATTACTACCGGAAGGATCCTTTTATTGATTCTAAAGGGATCTTTATATAGATTCTAAAGGGATCACCTTCTTGTATTTGTAGCCGCATTTGTGTTTTTGGTCTGCTCCTCTTGAGCTTGTGGTACTATAACCTTTTTGTGATTTTTTGCTGAATCTATAACATTTTTGTGTCTTCTTGTGATGTATCTTTTTTGTTGTGATTGGCACATGGGTTTAAGATCTTTCTATGCATTAACCTTTGATTCTTTTTATGATAACGTAGACAGATGAGTGATTAGCATATGGGTCTATGCTCTTTCCAAGCATTAATTACCCTTTATAAGCTTTTTGTAGTGAAATGAGAGGAATTTTCTTTCTTGAATGCGCACATGAATCTGTATTGTATCTATGTATGCAATACCTTTCAAATACTCTCGTGTTGAAGTAAAAATATGCTTCTTTGATTGTAATTGCCGCACCGGCCTATACAATCTTTCTATGCATTATGCATAAGAGTGATGTTTCCCTAGAGTCCTTCCCGGCTAGCCAGTACCTCATGGCGCTTTACTCTATCAACGTGTTAGAATCTTTTTCTGGTGACATGGGAAAAATGATATTTTGCCAAGGGAACAGATAATTTTTCTTTGGTGAAGTGAGAAAATATGTTTCCTCCACTTCGTTCTACTAGAATCTTAGGCTGTCAATGTATTATCCATCTTCATGTCTTCTTGCGGGGAAGCGAGACAAATATGCCTCCTGATGTCGAGCAAATTTAATGCTCTACTTCCAAATAGCACTTGTGTTTATGCTCTTCCTGTGCATATGCTTGACATCTTTTTGTTTTGGAGTGAGATAAATATTCCCCTATGATCTGGTGCCAAGGCCCAGTGATTCTTGGCCTTTGAAAAGCATGGAACTGTGCTTTTTCTATGGATTAACCTTTTTTTCTTTCTGTGGCAAAGTACATGAACTATGCTGCCTAGATCTTGTGCTGTTGTGAATCTTGGAGAAGCTTGGATTCGCCCTTTCAGTACATTACATTTGCTTTCCCTTTTTGTGGTGAAGCTACACAAATATTCCCCTTGTGCAAGAGGATTCTTGGCCTGTGAAGTGAAGATGAGACGATACTCCTATTGATTATGCATCAAAGTCTTTTTTTGGTATCTTTCTTGATTTTGTGCCATTGTTCGACATTACGCACATGTGTCTAGACTATACTCTTTCTATGCATTTTCCAGGAACCCTCAAGATTTTTTGTAATGAAGTGATACAATGTGATTGATTGTTAGTAATTATGATTTGGAAATTGGATACCTGCAGCATGGTGGAATGCCTACTATTACCATAGACTATTTGCTTTGGTGCAAGCATTCCTATTATATTGTTTCTAATTCTATTTGAATTAGTCTGAAGCAATTCCTTCAGGGTTAAGACTGTTATTGTGATTATTTTCACCATTGTTTTCAAATTGGACACCTGTATTGTGGTACTTACAACTAGCAAATAGGAGTCAATCCTATTTACTTGCCCCTTTGCATTAATCTAAGCATTTTCTATCAGATCCTCTGTGTTCCAGTTCGGATGAATCTGAAGGAATTTTAGCTGGGGGGTGATCATTACATGTGTGTGCTAGCAATGGTGCATTAGAAGAGTAAGATCACTTGCACTCTAAAAAGTTTCTTGTGTACAGCAGATGATTCTAAAGTAAAAGTCAGCGAAAGTACAGATTCTCCCAAGGATTGTCAGCACATTGCAGCTCAAACGTTCACATTCCATGAACTAGCGGTTGCCACCAAAAATTTTAGGTCTGATTGTCTAATTGGTGAAGGAGGATTTGGTCGTGTTTACAAGGGGCGCCTGGAGAGCACTGGGCAGGAAAGTCCCTGTTCAAGATGTGAACCATTTGTTTTTCTCATGATTAACCATTAATTACACAAATAAAGTCATTGACCTTGAGAAGGGTTTCATGGCATATTTTTCTTGATGTTTCTACAGATTGTGGCAATTAAACAACTGGATAGAAATGGGCTTCAAGGAAACCGAGAGTTTTTAGTAGAGGTCCTAATGCTAAGTCTATTGCACCATCCGAATCTAGTGAATCTGATTGGCTACTGTGCAGATGGTGATCAAAGGCTTCTTGTCTATGAGTACATGGCTTTGGGTTGCCTTGAGGATCATCTCCATTGTATGACCTTCACCATTTTTCTTTGAGCATTACTACTTACTATTGTGCATTCTCCTTTTATAAGGTTCAACAAATATACTACACATATATATGTATGTAGGACCTTATATGTAGGTGTGTGTATGTGTAATACATATGTACATACTACCCGCATATCTGTATTTTTTGAAAAGTACTGCGTACAATTATGTAATTCCCATGTTTAAGTTCCTTATTTTGCTTCCATTTATCATGGTTGGGGTGCTAGATCTTCCCCCTGATAAAGAATCTTTGGATTGGAACATTCGAATGAAGATAGCAGCTGGTGCAGCAAGAGGCTTAGAGTATTTGCATGACAAAGCGACTCCACCTGTTATCTACAGGGATTTCAAATCTTCTAATATCCTTCTAAATGAAGGTTTTCATCCAAAGTTAAGTGACTTTGGTCTTGCAAAACTAGGACCAATTGGTGACAAAACCCATGTTTCAACGCGAGTTATGGGAACGTATGGCTATTGTGCCCCAGAATATGCTATGACTGGGCAGCTAACTGTCAAATCAGATGTTTACAGCTTCGGTGTTGTGCTATTGGAACTTATTACAGGCAGGAAAGCCATTGATAATTCACGAGGACCCGGAGAACATAATCTAGTGTCATGGGTGTGTTTTTCTTTCTCTCTCATAGATCATGTTAGTAAAATGCATAACTAATCTATTAGACTTTAGACATGAGTTGCTAAAAAATCAAAATGTATAATAGATAAAGTTGAAAGAGACTAATGGAATTTGTATCCATCTATTCATTGATTATTATTTTTGGATGTTGAACATGTTGTATGATCGTCACATAGACATGATGGGTCTTGTAGGACGAAATAATAAATTTCGTTTTTATTTTATTTCTCTCTTTTTTAAACGCATCCTCTTATATTAATCATATACCATCTGCATAATCATTTCTGTACATTTCTGTATTCATCCTACCCATGTTTTTTTCCCTTTTGAAGTTTGTACTTGTGTTTTGATGAAAGATTTTGCATCAATAAAGTTTTTCATTTCATTCTTGGCATGCTTTTTTCATGTCTTTGGCAGGCACGGCCACTTTTTAAAGACAGAAAAAAGTTTCATCAAATGGCAGATCCACTGTTGCAAGGCTGTTATCCTTTGAGGGGACTGTATCAATCAATAGCCGTTGCTGCCATGTGTCTACAAGAAGATGCCTTGACACGTCCTGTGATTGCCGATGTTGTAACTGCACTCAACTACTTAGCTTCACAAAACTATGACCCAAGGGTTCATCCAGTAAACAAATTCTCACCTTCCCCTTCTCGTGACAAGAAGTCTCCTTCTCCTTCCAGAGACAACAAGAAGGATAAGGAAAGGAAGCTAAGCAATGGAGAAGAGCGTGGTTTTGTGGAGAGGATGTTTGGGTCCCGGTCTCCAGTTTCACACTCTCCGGACAACCGTGATGTCCGAGCGGTACGACAGGTGGGGCTGCGCCATTCTCCTGATAACAGGATGGTGATTCGACAAATGGGAGGAGTACGTTCACCTGCCTCTCACTCACCAGATAATCTTAATCCTACCAGAGATAATCTTAATTCTATAAGAGAGAATGGAGCCTCCAGAAGCCCCTCTAGGATGAGTGGAGCTCATGGTGGCAGTGCTGAAGAGGGGTTTTTGACCCGAAAGAATGATGTGGAAGAATGGTTGGTTCGATCGAATGGGCAACAACAAGGAATGAATTTTCAATGCCCGAGTGATCGTGAAAGAGCCGTTGCCGAAGCAAGGATATGGGGCGAGAATTGGAGAGAGAGAAAAAGAGGGAATCTGGATTCTGGTTTCGTATGATTGCCTTCTTTTTTAGGTGGCTTTTATATTGCTGCGATTGTCCAAAATTTAGATTGCAGTCTTTCAATGATTTTCCCTGTGCTTTCTGGAATATATTCTACCCTCTTATTAGCTTCATTAAAATACGCTCAAGTAGCTCTGCACTCACACTGGATTTTAATGAATGAGATCTATGTAATTTGATGGATGGTTCCACAAGAAAATTACTGATCGCTCTTCAAGCTGAATACTCAAAACCTTATGTGCCATGGAAACCTGCCGAGTGAAGCTCCATTATATATGATGGACCTAAAACATGTGCGGGCACACAGAAATGGGCTTTTTTTGGCCTTTTGTAGATGTTAAATCACATTTCACTTAATTTCCCTTATGGGGTGAGTTGCTCGCAAATGTATGGCTCAATTACACCTGTTTCTCTCGTGGAAATATTCTTCTTCTTGTCCTCTTATATTTCTTGTGTAGTGGTAATCATTTGACTATTGTTATTATCAATGCAAATCTTAAGGGCTGCTTTTTGTAAAAGTATCTCTATATGGTTTGTCAACAAATCACTTTGAACTCATATGACAATGGAGATGAGGGAATCGTTTCAACGTGTTTCTTTCTCTCATAAAATATGGATATATTAAAAAACATGATAGTAAGGAAAATCTTTGTTGCCCAACTACAATATAATGTGGATACTATTCATAAAAGAAATGATCCTTAAATCTAAGAATAAAACCTAACAAAGCACAATTTCCTAAACCTCAACTTTTTAGTGTCATTCTCTCCATGTTAATGGAGAACAAAATCAAATGTTGGATCATAATAAATAAATGTAAACCGTATGGGTTAGTTACATTTCCAAGTCCACTTGTAAAACAGTTTGGTTGATCACTTCTCATTGAGTACATATTAAAATTCCAAAATGAAATCTCACATCGGTTTCCTAGGTTTGCACAAAAGCAACTAAAAAAGCTCAAAAGACATACAAGCAAAATATTGAGTTTATGATATATATGGAAGTTGTGTTGAAATGGTTTGGAAAATGGATGCACTACAATTAGTTAATGACGCCTCAAACAAATGAGTATTTCTTGATGGCCATGTATCATAGCTTGGAAAACGTGCAAAATCTCACTTTTTACACATTATATTGCAAATGTTGCTCTATTTTATTTACGAAACAAACATTCATAGATAACGTCTCTCTCTCTCTCTCATATTTAAATTGTATGCACTAATTAATCTTTTCAATGTTACCTAAAAAGAGGGCAATTTTAACAAAGTACACATCTTTTGATTAAGTTTTGACAAAATAGGGTGGGATTTTTAAAACGAAACACTCAACAAAATTTCTTACACACACACACATGGACTAATGTGTAGTTTAGATGATGCACATGTGGCAACCCCTGTATACAATGGAAACATATGGTCTCTTACCACCTACTACTCGAGGTTGGACATGGGATCCTCTAGTTGCCTAATTGTGAATTGCTCCCATGTTACGTAAAAGACCACATTTGATTTTCCGTGAAGTTGAAACCCACATTTTATTCTATGTAAAAAAGACCTTTATCTAAATTTCATAAACTTCTCATAGAACCGTAACAACGTAAGCATGAGATGTGTGCATATCCTTGTCTAATGCTTCAATTCATTGTAGCTAGATCATTTTATGTGTCCATATGAACCAAAATATGAGAGTGTGGCCAAAGACATGAAATGGTATGGGCTCCAGGGCTACCATCTTTCATATGGACGCAATTAGAGAGAGCATTGGTGAGGATGTTATCACGTCAACTCCGAAACAAATCAACAATACCGTATGTCATTATTAGAGTTGAGTTCACTTCACCCCCAATGTTAGTAGAGTCACTTTTCTAACTTGTAGTCTTTATTCATAGGATACATTGCCAACCACAAGATAGGATATCTCGTCAAGCTTTTGAGGCATCTCGATCACTCTATGAGTTTGGATATACTAGCTCCTGGTATAGCATAGTGGTGAGTTGGCTTCTTGCGAACGACCTAGACATTAATAACCTACCTCCCCTCAGGTACAAACACGAGATTGATAAAACTTTAATATCTCATGAGGACCGTAATAAAGTGATACGCCAAGAAATATGGCAAATTTACATTTGGTATAAATGGATCACCCCACTAGAGCCACTCCCGTCTAAAATGTTGTTAATAACTAGGTAATTAACTAAGGGTTAATTAGTATCTAATTATGTGAATAGTTAATCACGTATGTGATCAGTAGCGAATGATTATGTGATGTGTGTGAGGAGAATATAGGTACAAGGATGTAAGTCCTATATTCAATGAACTTGGTAGTGGAGGATCTAGAATGTAGCCCCATTTAAGTACAAAAACCTATTAAGGCTTTAAGGTCGACACTTCTAACTAGATTCTAATTATGTAACTACTAAGTTACATGGTTGACTAAATAACCAAACCTAGTTGAGCTTGATATACCCACAGTTGTATTATAAGGAACACTTCATGCACTTCTCTACGTTAGGTTTTATTACACGACCAAAATATCTAGATACATTCTTACCAAATGCACGGGTTGCTATTGGACAATGTAGAATATCATTTCACCAACCATAGAGTGGGAATGGTCGTACTAATGGATTCCCTAGAGAAGAAAGGATATGTAGATTATGTCACATAGAGGTAGAGGATGAGTACCACTTTACATGCAAGTGTCCAACTTATGCCAAGATAATGGCAAATTACCAAGACATATGTGGACCCTCTCCCACCCTTTCCAAACTATTAGATACTCTAGAGATAAAGAAATTAGGTAGATATATCTTAGAGCTAAAGCAACATAGAGAGAATAAGCTACAAAATGTTAACAATGACTTTTCTAATATTCACCAACATGTAGCCAATGAAGTTTTTCAGGAGACAACGGGAGACGATGAATGTGGACACACTTGCACCACTTGACCTCTTCCTTACTGAAACAGAAAACCAAAGAAGAACCAAATGCCCTCGGATGCCGGGTTTCAAAGCAACTCAACGTGGTGTACAAGCAATCGAGAAAATAAGGGAACGTGAGCTACACCGCCTAGAAGCCATGGTTGGGGTACCTTCTACATAAGGACCACATGTCATGGTAGATGGGAGGATGATAGAGAAAGAGTGGCCCATGATCTTTTTTACTAGATGCACATGTCATTGCCTTGATTTGTTGTTTGAAGATATTGGAAAATTCATGATGTTTTGAAATTGGCTACAAAGGTAATCGTGTTTATTACACGAAAACAATATTCTTTGGCAATGTTTCGTAAGTTAATGAGAAAGAATTGTTAAAGCCTTCCACTACTAGATTTGCCTATAGTTTTATCATCCTGTCAAACTTATTGGATGATAAAGTCAAAGGTGGATTAAGAAGAATGGTGGTTAGTGAACAATGGTGTCAATGGAAAGGATAAAGAACACAACTAGGAGAAGAAATAGTTTCAGTTACACTTGATGCTTCCTTTTGGGCAAATATAAAGAAGACAATAAAGATATGCAAGCCAATCTTAAAAGTTCTTAGATTGGTGGATAGAGAAGGTGCACCCATGGGTTTAATTTATGAATGTACTCATCGTATGATAGAAGAAATAAACCACATTGAAGATGTAGATAATTTATTGCTTGATGAAATTTGAGGAATATGTATGCAAAGATGGACAATGCTACATTCACCATTGCATGCAACTGGCTTTATTTTGCATCCAATTTGGAGAGAAAAAATTCAAGATATTGATGAGAAGTGCTCCCATGTTACGTAAAAAGACCCCATTTGATTTTCCTTGAAGTTGAAGCCCACATTTTATTCTATGTAAAAAAAGGACCTTTATCTAAGTTTCATAAACTTCTTATAGAACCATAATAGCTTAAGCACGAGATGCGTGCATATACATACTTGTCTAATTTTTCGATTCATTGTAGCTAGATCATTTTACGTGTCCATATGAGCCAAAATATGAGAGTGTGGCAAAAGGCATGAAATGGTGTTGGGCCCATTTGAGAAGTTCTAATTTCTTGACCGCAAGTTTGTCCGGGTCCAAATCCAAGGTCTCGGTCGGGGTCCCTAATTCATTCATTAATAAAACATGACAAGAAGAAGAAGAAGACATGGATTCTCACTGTTTTTGAGCATAGTATGAACCATACGTACCATACGTGCATTTCGCATTCAAGAATGTTTCATTCATTCGAGTATGGTAAACACCCTCGAAGTATGGTAAATACCATACTTTAGTATTGATTATTTATTGCAAGGTAAAATTTTTTTTAAGGTAAGAAGTGTTTAAAAAAAAGAGAGAATGTTTTGATAACATACGCATTCGTATGAAAAAGAATGTTTTCCAATGCATTCGAGTATATTAATTAGGCCCACAGTAGAACAGAGAAGCGCCTTGCCACCTCCCCCTGCACAGTAGAACAGAGAAACCTAACCCCTAACCCTAATTTTGTCTGGAACCCTCCACCCTAATCCCTGACTTTCTCTGCCATCGCCAGAGAAGAAAGGAAGGGAGGAAGAAATACACAAAGAAAGGAAAAGAAAGAACGAAAGTATCGATCTTTTCATTGAAAGTCATCATCAGAAACCGAAGGAAGAGACCATGGATCATCCCATCCATGGCTCTGGAGACCGTCGTCAGGCTCTGAGCTCACGATCTCCCGGTCTTTCTCCCGCTTCTGTCTCCTTCTTCTTCCTTGCGCGTGGCAGAGAAGCTCTTCTGCAGAGGTCTCCCGAGATTAGAGAGGCGGTACGTCATAGAACAGATCAGATTTTGCGATGGATGAAGAGAGGAGGGCCATGGCGAGCTTTCTTGGTCTCTACTGTAAGTCTCTCTTGTCACTCATTTCTCTCTCTCTTTTCCGTGTGCATGGGTATTGCTTTTGGCATTCCTTTCTATATTTCGAGATTATGCACATTTTGCATCTGTCTGGAGGGGAGTGTTCAAGGTCCAGGTTAGGACTAGGGTTTAGTTGATTTTTGTTTTTTTTCCTCTGCCACTGTTGTCTAATCAAATGATGCTAGTAGAAAAAGCAAGGTTTCGATATAGCTTATAATCTCTTGGATCGTCAGGTTTAGAGTTTCTGGGGTTAGTGATTAATGTTAGAACAATACATCCCGTCTGTGCTAATGAGATCGCATTTGGATATGACATTAGCTTATTCTCGAATCTTTAGGCTTTAGACTATACATTCTATGACATTCAATGATTTCTTCTTAGACTTGGAATCTTCAGGGTTTAGGTGTGAGGGGACTACTTTGAAGCTCTGCAGATTGTTTAAGGTTTAGAGTTATACTCCCAAACACCATTTCTTTCCTCCCTTTTCTCTGTAGTCTGTTGGTCAGCCAAATCATGTGCTAGTAGCAGTAACTTTGAAAAACAGAGAAATTTTTCTGTCTTTAATATTTGCAAGCAATGGGATTATAATCCTTTAACCCGAAAGTTCATTCAAGTATGTTTTTCCATATATATATATATATTGATGTTATTGACGATGGATTTTTTGTATGTATTAGGTGGGTATAGTGCTGCTGCTAGGGCTTTTAGGATTGGGAAGTTTTATGCTCTTCTTCCTTGCAATCACAGTGAATGCAGTTGCGGTTGGGTTTCTTGCATCAATTGCATCTATAGGGGCGTTCATAGCTGTGTTTTTCACCTCGCTGACTGCTATCTACATTGTTGCTCTCGTCACAGCAGTTATCTCTGTTTCAACCACCACTTTCTTCTGTGTGTCGGCCACTTTAATGGCCATAGGTCAGTAACTCAAGCTTTTTTTACATGCGATTCTTCTTAATCCATTCTTGAAAACTTGAAGAAAAGATTTGACATACGAGCCAGGCCAATGATATTGTTTCCATTTTTGACAGCTCACTCACAATAAGATTGATGCATGCAAAAAAATTGAGATAGGATCAATACTCATGAATTCACTTTTGTTTCATGATGCCTAAAATTTTTCTTTGAAAATAAGATAATTTCTACGAGAAATTGTTTTTTGTTTTGATGCTTGAAAGGCAATTTGAAATTTAAGACTTATCCTCAAAACAATTTTCTTTTCTTGTTTTGATGATGTGGGAACTTTGAAATGAAGTTTCTGCTCTAATGGAAACCTTGTTTTGGTTTTTAATGCTCGAAACAAATGCAAGGAAGATCGATGCTAATAGGATTCTGGGATTTGCAGGATGGATTACCTTCTTTTGGATCGTTTGGCAAGGATTGAAGAAAGGTGTAGGAATTGTAAAGACGTTTTCTGTTCCAGCCCTTAGAATAGCGACCCTCAGTGGACCGGGAGAGTTCAAACAGAGGCATTACTAGGTTTGGAATGGAACACAAATGAAAATGTATATAGTATTATACAGAAAACACAGGTCTTTCCATGTCTGTGATATGTGTTATAACATATAGTTCTATTCTATCATGGTTGCAAGCCATGGCTATTATGTGTATGTGGCTTAACAAGATTGTTACAGTTTCATATATGTGTGTGTTCTTAATAGCTTATCTTTGACACTTCTGTCTCATGAATTCACCATATAAATATCTCCTTTTCATGAGACATTATGTGATTATTATATATCAAGAAGGCATGTTATACTTCCAATATAAAGTCCTATCGATAGCTCTTGTGTTATGTTATTACTTATTTGTGCCATGCATGTTGTTGCAATAATAACTTTTTCGGAGTTTTAGTTATGGTGGAGAAGCATAATAACTCTTGTATAGCTATTGTGTTGTCTTGTTTTAAAGTTCCTAGTTTGGATCTTCACATTGTATTAGAGCATTAGAACATCAAGCATATTTTAAAACTAAGCTACATTGAGAACTATTATGCTTATCACAATTTAGCAAGATTCACTATCATAAATCTTGCTTGATGTGTTTTTTCTTGGAGTTCAAAACGAATCGAAATAATTTGAAAAACTGCAAATGATTTGTGCACAACCAAAATCAAACATTTGGAATCTATCCCAGTTCTTACCTTATATGCATTTTTTTCCTCATGTTCAAGATCTCAAGACAATAGAAGAATTGATGGTGAGCATACCAAAGTCAAACAACTGGAATCTGTTATCCTAATTTTGCAGTTTTAATGGGACTCTTCGAGAATTTCATAAAACTCAAGTGGATGATACCAAGCAATCACATTCATCAATGCATTCATTTTGTTATATATGGAGCAAAATATAGAGGTTTCAATGTCTTTTTAGGAGAACCAGAAAATGAGTCTTAACCTTTGATGGTGTAGAGATTAAGGGGTAGCTTGTCCCTCTTCCATAACCTTCAACTCCTTGGTCTCCCAAATGGCCATGTGTTTACACATGCCATAGGTCCTTATGGATTTGTCCTGACTCCCAAGTACTAGATTAATTGGTTAATACTAGGGTGGTTGGTTTCCCACTTATCTTACTCTTAAACAATTGAAATTAGCCTTTACAATTTGTTCCTAAGGTTAGCCTTTACAAAGCATATAACAAAAGACACCATATGCTTTGAAATATGTAAAACGTGGTGGTAGAGCATGGTATGGATGTTAATTGAATGCTTGAAGATGTTGGGAAGTGTCATTATTATTTTAATTTATAAGCAAAGCCATGGGACAATTGTATTCTTTGTTGATGTATTCATCATTGCACATGTGTATAAATTCAAGAATAAATTGGTGCATATGATGATCAATATTTTGCTCATAGGCCTTGAAATAAAGTTGGTAAATGCTTAGGAAGGCGTGTTGTTATTAAACCATTATTGATTAGAGCCAATTCTGAGGCTAATATAAGTTGAAGGTGCTAATTCATTCCTAACTAGAGTAGACTATATGAAAGTTTGATAATGTTTTTGTTCTACAATGGGCGCTTATGTCTATCTTTAACGAACTTGCCAATTATACTTTACCGAAGTTGTTAAAGTTTAGGGAATATTCCAAGCTTTGAAAAATCTTTAGAGCTTGTTGTTGGTTTCATGCGGGGGAAATGCATGAGAAATTAAGGAGGCCTTTAATAACATGAAAATTAAGATTAAACACACAAGCAAGGAAGTCCAAGAAGCAAACTCTGCATCAAACACATTTATTAATTAATCTCATCAATAAGATCAAGTAACATTAAAATCTAAGAAGATACTTCAAACTAAGATATGCTATAATTTTGTTTCTAGCTTTCTTACAAATTGCAATTAGAAATGTAATTAATATTGCCACACTTCCATTCTTGACAATTATTGCACATCTACAATATGACAATAATTGTTAATTAGCTTCTATTTGATCGATTAAGACACACATACTTTTCAATTGTATTTTTAATATTGTAACAAGCAAAACTCATTGCTTGTTACCGATTAAGATGCAAAATGCCCATTTAACCTTGATTTTTACGTGATCACTATCTTGACTTTGACTTAAACAATACCAAGTTGCCATAACTAAGTGGTGATTAATAACAAAATTCGTGTAATTGACCCACTATTCACAAACACATTTGTAAACATGAGAATAAATCATTCCGGTAGTTAATTGTACTTTCAAGGATGTAATTGTGCAACGACAAGTGATAGGTTATGTCATAACTAGTAAGCGTTAACATTACAACTACATTATATGCAACTAAATTTCCATATGAAATCTGGGCGACAATTCTAATAAATTCTCCTGATTGGGATGGTATGTGAGGGATATCTCGATGAATATGGAGAAAGGTAGGCCTATACTTTTGGCTTTATCAAACATATGTGTATCAGTATGTATATGTGTATAACACATGTATTTATGTTTGTATATGTGCGTATGACGTTTCTATTTGCTACCAAATAATAAAGAGGCTTGGTGAGGAAATCACAGTCATGGACGGTACATGACACATTTTAAATGGTGCGTGCGATATGCAACGTTTGATCTCTACCCATAAAAAGTGTGCGCCTGAAACCCAACCTGGCTCTTACGAGCCTCTATCACATCTAACCTGGGCCATGATGATGCCATTGGATTACCTAACCTGGACTATGTTATTCTAACCCTAAACCTAACATGGACTCTGTTAACTTAACTTGGGCAATGTAATTTTCTAAACCTAACACAGACTGTGCTAACCTAACCCGGGAAGTGTAATTTTCTAAGCCTAACCTGAACTCTACATACCTAACCCGACCCTTGTAATTTTGTAAACCTAACCCGATCCTTCGAACCTAACCCAATGGGAGGACATAACCCAAGCCCTCGGACCTAACCTAGCATCGTGTTAGGGGTCACAACATCAACATTGCTAAAACCCTACACATATGGTACGTATGGTTCATCTTGTAAGTACTTTCTTCTCTTTGCTCATCTTTATTTATCTCCATTTAGGGTTTAAAAATAAAAATAAAAAAAATAAATCCTCCATTGGTATTAAAATTAAAGTGGCAATGGGCAATATACAAATAGAATATAGGGAAAAGTACAAGGATACCCCTGGGAGTTTGTCTATTTACCAAAATGCCCCTAGAAGTTCCAAATTTACCAAACTACCCATATGTCCAATAAATTACACTTTATAAAGTAATTATACACTCAAATTCTACATAGCCTTGTTGAGAGTGCAACCATCATTTTCTTATGTGAGATAGGAAGATTTCTATTTGATTTATCCATTACATAGAAGAACTTTGATGACCTTTCCCTTTGAAGGCCAAAATCACTATCTCAGAGAGAAATTTGGCCACAAGCAAACCAAATTTTGAAAACGATTACTTATGCATCTAACTTTCTAAGGCTCTCATTTTTTGTGTGTGTGTTTTGCTTCTAAAATCTGCATACATCCATGGATGTGTATTTCTCTTTTCCTCCAAACTTTCCATTCCTTTGTATTTCTCTTTTCCACCAAAATTTCCATTCCTCACCTCTATCATCAATTAGTACCTTTGTATTATTCACTTTCCTTTAAGCTTGCAAAATGCATATAGTCCTGTTCCAGAGAAACCAAGAAGCTGACCTAAAACATTTAACCAGCCAAAAAGATAAATCTCCAAACCATACCCACCCAAATACCACAGCAAAGAAGTCCTTCAGATTCCCACAAATTGTTTGAGTCAAGATAAATCTCCATTTAGGGATTTATGAAAGATATGTTGAGTTTCATATTGCGATTTGCAACTCATTTTTATCAATATGTTGTGTATGCATGAAAGATCAATCAATATGTTGTGTTTGCAGTAGATTGTTATAAATCCTAAAATTTGATGCTTTGTCTATTGGTAGAGATGCTGACGCTTCTTCTTCTTGTTCCCCTTCTCCTTCTTTATCTTCTTCATAAAAGCACTATAAAAAATGCTAACATTGTCTTATTGATGCAAAGGTAGAAAGAATCATGATGCCTAATATTTTTTCTTCTCTACCAGAAGTTTAATGTCTTTTGAGCTAGTTTGCAGCTTTGTAGGTAAAATTTTGAATGGTTGAAAGTGATGTCGAATAATTTATGAGTAGATATTGTTATGATTTCTACTCAGACGGAAGTTACAAATAGACTTAGACACAATCAAAAGTAAAACAAGTAACACACGATTTACGTGGAAAACCCCGATTTCAGGGAAAAACCACGGGAACAGGAAATTTCCACTATGAGATAAACAAAATACAAACATAGAATGATAGAACCTGATTTGGTATGGTTGCACTCTAAAACCACAATTTCAGCCGAGTGCACCAAACCCTAACTCATAGGTGTCTATCTCTTTCGAAGCCTTCAAGGCTTCTTGACTTGTCTTTTCCTTTTCTTTCTGTTACACTCTCCTTCCTTTGTTTCCTCTCACGCTAAACTTCTGAGCTATGGCACCCGCACAACCACTACTATGTTTTTCTCAGTCGTACTCAGTCGCGCTCTTTTCTTGCAGTATATATTCTTATGCAACTCACGCGCCCACTTTTTCACTTAAGTATACTTTCACACTTTTTCTCACTGTTTTTACTCTAAGTGAATTATCCCACATACAAACGCAGCTAGTTACACTCTTACTATATATACTAGCTCATACCATATACATATATAAGAACACACACACATATATATGTATATGTTTGTCCAAAGTCCTATTAGGCTGACTCCCATTTGATTGAAATACCATTTTGGTTTTCGACTGATTTCGGAGTCGGCTTCTCAACCGATTTCGGTCAACCGACTCTCGAGTCGGCTTTTCGGCTGACTTCCCTGAAAGGAGGGATTATCTACATAACAAACTCCCCCTTCACTCATGTAGGGGGAGAGTCAACCAAACTAGTCTTTTGCCGGCACACAACAAGTTTTTCCATAGGCAAGACTTTAGTAAGCATATCTACCCATTTTCGTCAGTATGGATCTTCGCTAAGGCGAACTCATTTTCTTTCACTCTCTCTCGCAACCAATGATACCTCCTTTGAATGTGCTTTGTATGAGAGTGATAAGCAGCATTCTTCGCGAGGTGTATTGCACTTTGATTATCACAATGAAGTAGGAATGATTCTTGTTTCATTCCTAGTTCACTTAAAAAATCTCTCATCCAAATTAATTCTTTTCCGACTTCCACTACAACCATATATTCAGCCTTTGTGGTTGACAAAGCCACAACCTTTTGCAATCTTGATTGCCATGACACGACTCCCCCTGAATAAGTCATCACATACCCTGATGTGGATCGGTTGGAATCTACATCCCCCGACATATCAGAATCTGTGAAACCTTCTAACATAGGTTTCCCGGAGCCATATCTAAGGCATAAACTCGAAGTTCCTTTGTTGTATTTGAGTATCCATTTTACGGTTGCCCAATGCTCCTTTCCAGGATTACTCATGTACCGACTAATTGTCCCAACAACAAATGCAATGTTCGGCCTTGTGCCGACCATAACATACATTAAGCAAATGCAATGTCCGGCCTTGTGCTGACCATAACATACATTAAGCAAATGCAATGTCCGGCCTTGAGTCACAATCAGGCTCCCTTTATAGAACTTCCATGTACCATTCTGAAATCCACCATTGTAGCCCTCATCGTCTAGCCTTCCAACCGATATCAGATTCAATCTGATATCTGGAACATGGTGTACATCCTTCAATGTTAACCTAGAACCAGTAGATATTAAAACACACATTTCCTATGCCCACAATCTTGCATTCACCGTCATTTCCCATCCTTACGTAACCATAGTCATCGGCTGTGTAGGATGAGAAACATTCTCTTTTGGGAGTTAGGTGGAATGATGGACCAAAATCCACTACCCATGAGCACTCAACATTTGCAAGGTTCACACTAACTTGTTCACAAAGGAATAACATCTCTTCCTCACTAGTTGCAATGGTTGAGGTGTTTTTATATCATCATAAATTTTTCTGGGTTCGACCTCATCAGCCATGCCTTTGTCCTTTCTAAGGTGTCGACAATTCTTTTGGAAGTGGTCTGGCTTCCCATTATAGAAGCATGTAGGTCTTCCTCTCGATTTCGACTTTCCATAAAACCTATCTCCATTTTTTGGACTTCTATGCTCTCTTCTACCTCTGCTAAGTTCTTGGGTCACATTAGCTTCTGATTGAGACAAGGCACTTTTATCCTTTCTTCTTGTCTCTTCATTTAAAATACTTGTCTTTACTACTTGTAAAGATAGGTTGTCTTCTCTACATGAAATGCTGAGTGTTACTATTAGGTTTTCCCAACTATTCGATAGAGTACATAGTAGTAGTGTGGCCTGCATAGCATCATCTAATGGGAACTTCGTTGATGCTAACTGATTCACCAATCCCATGAAAGTACTGATGTGCTCTACAATGCTCTCCCCATCTACGTATTTTAGTCTCACTATCTTCATCATTAGGGAAGTTTTATTTAGGGCATTTTTCCTTTCATAGAGGGCAGAGAGTTTATGCCATAACTCGAAAGCATTGGTATCACTTGCTATGTGTTGTAGGACACTAATGTCTACACACTGTCTTATAGTTGCCACTAACTCATATCATATACATATATAAGAACACACACACACACACACACACACACACACACACACACACATAGAGGGCAGAGAGTTTATGCCATAACTCGAAAGCATTGGTATCACTTGCTATGTGTTGTAGGACGCTAATGTCTACACACTGTCTTATAGTTGCCACTAACTCATATCATATACATATATAAGAACACACACACACACACACACACACACATATAACACGTTCGCGTTCACAAGTGGAAGGATTGCGCACAAATGGAAGGATAAGGAATATTGTTTGATTTTGGGGTTTTTTTTGCCATTTCACAAAACACCTTGATACCAGTATCACATGTTCTCAAAAACTTGATGAAAAAGCTAAAATTTTCACCATTTGGTAAAATTGAAAAATGCCAAATTTTGGCCAAATACGAAAAGTAACTTTGTGTATTTTTAAGGAGAAATTACAACTAGTAGTATTTTAGATCCTAACGAAATCATAAGCGAAAGATTTCAAAACAATCAATTTTGTTATTTCATTCGATAAAATATTGTCTAAAGTTCTTACATATCATTGCACAAAAAATACATTTAAGAGTTATTTGCATCACTATCATCATTCCTTTCCTGAGAATCACTACTATAGCTAATATACAATTATGACTCTTCCTCCTCATTTTCAAATGTACCAATCAAATCATTGTCTTCACTAAATGGTGTCTCCAAATTGTGTGCACTAAATCTTGTTCGCCTTCAATTTGAGATATCTTCTAGTCTTGGTAATATCTTTTTTATCTATCGTTGTCGTCCTTAAACATCCAACTTTTGTCAGTGTAAAGTCATACACAATGATATCTAGCTCACTAATGTCAATGATAGATGTATTACAAAAGTTTAAACCATCACCACGTTCAAAACTTTACCAATGCAGAATTGGTGCCCTAGGTGATGGCCATCTACATGTGCAACTATTAATATCCCCACCTTGAGTTTTTGTAAGTTTCCTTGTCACCTGAGTTATGCTTGTGTTGTCATCCTTAGTTCCACATAAATGTTTCTCTGTTGTAGATGAACCAAACTATGAAGATCAACATTAAGTGCTTGACGTGGTGATTAAGAACCACGAGAATATTTTATACACCATGTAAATGGCATGTGCAAGGTTCAATTACCATCAACACAATTCTTAATGGTTTTTTGTTAATCAATGAAGCACATGTTCACCATAAGGTGTCTTGTTGTGCAACATACTTCTTTGCAATATCAATATGCATCTTTTTCTCTTGTAAAAACATAGATTTTAGTACTATTCGAGTTCATGTAAACCCTAAACCTCTTTTATTTGAATAAAAAGATGATTTCTAAACATGAACTCCATACATTATATCGAGTTGATGTAAAAAACAGAGTTTTGATCACAATTACATACAATGTATCAAATTCATGTTCAAAGTTTTTTTCTCGGATTTAAAAAAATAAAAAAATAAATCAATTGAGCTTGAGTTGATGAAAAAATAGTTTTTCACCACAATTCAATACAATGTATAGAGTTCATGTTTAAAGTAATTTTTTCAATTTTTTTTTCAAATTTATTTATTTATTATTAATTTGTTTTTTGGGAAAAAAAACTTTAAACATGAATTCGATACATTGTATCGACTTGTGATGAAAAACTCTAGTTTTTTCATCACTTCAAAAAAAAACAAAAAAAAAAACAAAACAAAAAGACCCAAAAAAGATAGAAAAAACAAAAAAACAAAAAAACAAAAAAACAAAAAAACCTTTAAACATGAACTCGATACGATGTATTGAGTTCGTGTTGAAAACTTTGTTTATATTTGCAAACCATCAACGTTTAAGCATTTATTGAAAAACTATTCAATTTTAAAAATTATCATTTTGAAACTTGTTAAATCTCAAAAAATTAACAAATTTTACATGCTATTAAAACATGTGATATTGGTGTATCAAGTTTCTGAAAATCGCCTAAAATCGCAAGATTATAAAAGGAACGTATAAGTGGAATGTGCGATCCTTCCACTTGTGAATGCAAACGTGTTATATGTATATGTTTGTCCGAAGTCCTATTAGGTCGACTCCCATTCAACCGAAATACCATTTCGATTTTCGACTGATTTCGGAGTCGGGTTCTCAACCGATTTCGGCCAACCGACACATTTCGGCTTCTCAACCGATTTCGGTCAGCCGACTCTCGAGTCGGCTTTTTGGCCGACTTCCCCGAAAGGAGAGACTATCTACATAACAGATATTTCTCAACCAGTTT
This sequence comes from Azolla caroliniana, assembly GCF_043228905.1. NCBI lineage: Eukaryota > Viridiplantae > Streptophyta > Polypodiopsida > Salviniales > Salviniaceae > Azolla > Azolla caroliniana. Next base: position 8,453,914 of record NW_028230441.1, on the reverse strand, counting down.
GCATAGATGGCTGCTCCGTCCTTACAATTCCTTGACATGGATGGAGATTGGGGTGAAAGAAAACCCAATGATTAAAGGTAGGATTCAAATTCATTGATAAAAAATGTGATAGTCATTGAGGTTCTAATGAATGTGTTCTATTTTCTCTCATGACAGTAAGGCTTATGTACAAAAGAGTATAAAAACCAACAATTCAAGATGTATGGAGGCCCAAAACAATATGGAGGGGACAAAGGCTTTAGAAAGTGCAAACACCGCGATGACTAACACATTTTTTTATAAATGAATTTGAATCGTACCTCTCCTCACTGGGTTTTCTTTCACCCCAATCTCCATCCACGTCAAGAAATTGTAGGGATCGAGAAGGCATCGATGGAAACTAGTTGAGAAATATCTACTTATAAATTATTCGGCATCACTTTCAACTATTCAAAAATTTACCTATAGAGCTGCAAACTAGCTAAGAGGACATTAAACTTTTGGCAGAGAAGAAAAAATATTTAGTTATCGTGATTTTTTCTACCTTTGCATCAATCAAACAATCTTATGCATTTTTTATAGTGCTTCTACGTCGTATTTTACTCATTTGTAGCTGTCTTTTGTTTGTAAACCAAATTATCAGTACATCTGGCATTCAGATGTTAATTCTTGCACATACTTAAAGAAACCTATTATTTCGAATTGTGATTCCAAAATTCAAAAGAGGACCTTGAAAGGGAAGATGGATTAAACGTGGAAGAGCAACAAGTTATGGAGAACAAAGATGAAGAAGATAGAGAAGGAGAATGTATGATTATGGATTCTCAAGAGGGTTAGATGGTGGTTACATTTCGCACACAAAGGAAGAGGTATTATTAATGGTAATCTTTTTTAATTGAATTAGTGGAATTAGAATGAGGGAATATGTTAATGATGATTAATGAACTAAAATATTATTTTTGCTGAACCGGAAATTTGAGTCTCACATTGAAGCACATCTTTTGTTCTTAAGTTGCAGAGAATTATTCATTGGAAAACTCTTTAAGATCAACTGTATGAGCAAGCTTTTATGATCATCAATGAACTTGTATTCAGGATTAAATATGCTTTGCATTACAAGATTAAAAATGATATAATCAATGTACATGAAGACTTTGATATGTAAAAATATTAGAGAGCTATCGGAGGCAACCAAGAGTAGTGGTTTGCCGCATGACCCAATCATTTGTTAGGATTGGTAGTTTCTAGATTACCAACCGTAGGCTTTTATCTTGTGTTCCAGATTCCCAACGGTAGATGACACTCTAGTTTTCCTTTTGCCTCTTATATGGGATTGTAAGGTTGAACTATTTGATTGATCTTTTATGCATACACAACATATTGATAAAAATGAAGTTCCAAATCTCAACATGAAACTCAACATATCTTTCGTAAATCCCTAAATGGAGACAAATACAAATGAACAAAAGAAGAAAAATACTTACCAAGTAGAGGTTCAAGTCTAGATGCAAGTGTAGTTGTCAAGCGTAGGTGTGGTAGGTTCAAATATTCGTTTTAGCAACGTTGTAGTTGTGCCCGGGTTAGGTCAGAAGGTTCAAGTTAGGCTCGTAAGATTGGGTTAGGTATGTAGAATCAAGGTTAGGGTTAGAAAATTACACTGCTTGGGTTAGGCTAGTAGAGTTCGAGTTAGGTTTAGAAAATTACATTGCTTGGGTTAGGTTAACAGAGTCTGGGTTAGGTAATGAAATGGCATCATCACTACTCGGGTTAGATGTGGCAGAGGCTTGTTGGAGCCGAGTTGTGTTTTAGGAGCGCTCTTTTTATGGGTAGAGGTCAAACGTTGCAGATCGCAAATGCCACTTGATACATGTACTGCGCCGTCTGTGAATAGAGACGTAGGTTGCATCACATACACATACTAATGTGTCTAAATACCTCTAGAAATTGAAGACGGCAAGTGAGGGAATCACGGAGAGAGACGGTGTAGGTCGCTCAATCGAGGGCACGTGTGATCTGCACCGTCCGATGTGGAAAAAAACGTGCAAAGAAATGGTCACTTATTGGGGAGCCCGACTAGGAGCCCCACTCATAAATCAAGAACCCGACTAGGAGCCCCGCTCATCAATCAAGAGTCAGGCTAGGAGCCTTGCTCATTAATCAAGAGTCGGGCTAGGAGCCCTGCTCATTAATGAGCACTGACTATAAAAACCCCGAATCACTCATTTTGAACCTATTTTTAAAATAGAGTTTTAGGGTATTTGGAGGGAAGAATCAGAGAGGAGCACCACTTTCCGCCCACGAGAATCACCTACCATCCTCATTCGATCTGCAAAATGAAGACGGTATGTATTTTGATGGTTATTTCTATTTTTTACATTGTTATCTCTTTTCATTTCATTTACATTTGATCACATCTTACTATATGGAAATCCAAGGCTTTTAATACTTAGTCATCTTTTTTATGGTTTGCAAGCTTTCATCTTATTTTATGGTTTGTGTAAGGAATCACATATGATTTTGTGCAATGGAAGAGATGTGTGTTATGTGTGTGTGTGTGTGTAAAAGAGGAGAGAAGAGAAACACGAGATAGATAGATTATAGAATGAAAAATAGAATACTCAAGAAGATTGTATATTGACAAGTAGAATATCAATTACAAAATGTAGCATTACAAGGGAGGACAATCGACACCTTATGAAGTAGGAGGAGGGTGCTTTATATAAGGTCACCCTCTCTCTTCATTACCTCTGCTACAATAACCACTCTCTCTTGGGGAATGTGAAGACTCATTAGTCATGGGGAATGTGGAACTAATTAGTTATGTGTCATAGAATATGATTCTATGACACATAGTTAAAACTTAATGTGTAGAGAGTAATGGCATGACTTTTGACCTTTGAGTGCTCATAGATTCTCAAAGGGTGTGTTCACACACAAGGCTAGGTTGAGCTTGATTCTCAACACGCCCCCTCAAGCTCAACTTGGTCGACTCCTTTCGTTTGATGTCCACTTTGGCCAATATCCGGTGTCCGCTTCCGCTGGTGCCCGGTTCAGACAGTATTCGGTTCTCTTTTATACTCCCCCTCAAGCTTGGCAAGTTAGGGATCGTCAATCCAAGGTCTGACATGAATTGCCAAAGCTTGTCGACTCCTAAGGCTTTGGTGAAGATGTCGGTTGTCTGAAGATGCGTGTTGATGCGTTGAAGGTCGACATCTCTGGCCTGAACGCGCTCTCGAATGAAGTGATAGTGCACTTCGATATGCTTCGTGCGTGCGTGGAATACTAGGTTCCAAGCCAGATAAATATTGCTCATGTTGTCGCTGCAGAGGGGAGTCGGACCTTTGATGAGAATCCCTTGATCCTTCAAAATTCTCTTGAGCCATATGGCGACACCCCTGTATTCGGCCTCTATGCTTGAGAGTGCAACAATCGACTGCTTCTTGCTACTCCACGAAATTGCTCTGTTGCCGAGGGAGAAAATAAATCCGGAGGTTGATCGTCGATCGGCTCTATAGCCGGCCCAATCGGCATCTATTTACACTTCGAGTCGAATTGGTGTGGCCGATTTGTAGAGAATACCACAATCCATTGTGTCACTCACGTATCGTAATACTCGCTTAGCGCAATCCAAGTGAATGTCTCGTGGTTTTTGCATGAATTGGCTGAGGAGGCCAACCGGGTAGCTAAGGTCGGGTTGAGTGATCGTGAGATATATGAGGCTCCTGATGAGTTGTCAACACTGAGTTGGCTCGCACTCTTGTTTGAGATTTCGATCGAGAGGGGTTGCCACAGATTTGCACTCAGTCATCCCGAACTTGTATAACAAGTTGAGGATGTGTCGTTGGGAGATCATAATGTTAGATGGGGTCCGAATTACTTTGATGCCAAGAAAGTAATGGAACTCATTCATATCCGTCATCTTGAATTTTCTGGAGAGGAGGAACTTGACCTTGTTGATGTTGATGAGATGCTCACCTCCAATGACAAGATCATCCACGTATAGGATGATGACAATCAGACTTCCCGAATCGCTTCTTATGTGGAGGGAGTTGTCAAATTTTGACATTCGAAAGCCGATTCGATGAAGATATTGTGTTATCTTCGAATGCCAAGCACATGGTTCTTGCTTAAGGCCATAGAGAGGCTTCTTGAGTCGGCAGACGATTTTCAGATGAATGTTGGCTTTGAAGCCGGGTGGTTGTACCATGTACACCTCCTCTTCTAATTCTCCTTGAAGAAAGATGTTCTTGACGTCCATTTGATGGAGGTGCCACCCTTTCGCTATTGCAAGTGCAATCAAGGTCCACACAGCCATCATCTTTGCCATCGGGGCAAAGGTCTCTTCTTAGTCGACTCCATGTGTTTGTGCGTATTCTTTCGCTACGAGTCAGGCTTTGTAACGGTTGATGGAACCGTCAACATTATACTCCAGTTTGTATATCCATATGCAACCGATTGCCTTCTATTGCGGTGAGAGGGGGAAAAGATCCCATGTCTCGTTTTTGCATAGTGCTTGCATCTCCTCATTCATTGCTTCGACCCATCGTGGATCCTTGGCTACTTCGGAAAAGTTTTCCGGTTCTTGAACTGTCGCCACCTTCATCATAAAGGCATAGTGACATGCCAAATAGTCGTTGTAGCCGAATCGGCTAGCAAGATTCTTCTCACAGGTGGAGCGACGGAGTTTTTCGTTTGCAATGGCAATGGCTTTCTTTACACCAAGTGTCCTCATGATAGGTACATCGAAGGCACCGAACTCACTGACGAGGGAGTGCACTGAGTCGATTCGTTGCCGTCGAATTGATCGTCTTCATATTCCGACATTTTCGCCTTGCCTTTGTCCACTTCGGACTAGGCCGAGATGCGCTTTGGTCACTAGGGGGCTCTTGTGGCCCACTAAGCCTTGTTGTCAGGCTTTCTTCAAACATGTGTTCGAGTCGAACTTCGTCTTCTGTGTTGTCAAGGTCATTCATAAATGGTTTGGAAGGAGTGGCTCGAGTTCATACCATGATGCCGATTTGTCAAAGACGACGTTTCGAATTACACGAACCTTTTGAGTAGAGGGGTTATAACACTTGTATCCCTTTTGCTCCAGTGAGTATCCTACAAAGATACACTTCTCCGACTTAGGATCGAGCTTCTATCGCTTTTCGTCGGGAATGTGCACATATGCAAGTGAACCGAATATCCTTACATGGGATAGATCCGACTTCTTCCCACAATACTTTTCGTGTGGAGTAACCTCGTGCACATTGAATGTTGTGCACCTGTTCATGAGGTAGACGATAATATTTGCTGCTTCAGCCCAATATGACTTTGGCATATTCTTTTCGTTCATTATGGCCCGTACTACTTCGAGGATGTGTCGATTTTTGCATTCGGCTACTCCGTTTTGTTGCGGTGTAAGTCGACGTGAAAACTCTTGCCAAATTCCTTCTTTCTAGAGAAAAGCCGAAAATTCGTGGGAGAAGTACTCTTTTCCTTCATCCGACCTAAGCCATCGTACATGATGACTGGTTGTCTTTTCGACTTCACTTTTGAATTTTTGGAAGTGTTTGAATACTTCTCTCTTTTGCCACATGGGGTAGATCGAGGTGAGCCTAGAGAAGTCGTCGATAAAGACCACGTAGTATCGGCATCCGCCGAATATAGCCGTTTGAGCTGGTCCCCATATATCGGAATGAATTACATTGTGTACGCCTTTGCTCATGTTCCTCTCTTTCGGGAACATGTGCTGATGTTGCTTGCTGAATTTGCAGGCTACAGATACGCCTTCAATCTCCTTCTCTTTGAAGATCGTGAGCTCGATGATGACTCCTTTCGATTGCATTGCCTTGACTTTATTGACATTGTTGTGGTCAATCCTCTTGTGCCATAACTCTATGTCTATGTCGGCTTTGGTGCCTTTTGCAAACATGGCCGATTTAATCTTGTGTGAATCGAGAATGAACATTCGACCTTCCTTTTGATCGTGAACGATGAGTCGACCCTCTTTTTCAATGAAGCAACCGCCTTCGTTAAGTGTAACTTGCATGCCTTGCTCCACCATTTGGCCGATTGAGACCAAATTCTTTGTGATGGTCGGTACATGCAAGACATTCTTAATTTGTAAGTTTGGTTACTTTCTTTGCCGAATGGAACATTGCCAATGTGTCGAATCGGATGAATAGTGTCGTTTCCTGTTTCAACATAGCCGGGTTGATCCGGTTCTCGAAGGTCTCGGAACCATTCTTCATGAGGCGTCATATGGTTCAAGGCATCAGAGTTGACAAACCATACGTCTCCCGAACTAAAGGCACTATTTGAAGTAGAAACCGACATAGAATTTGCTCTATGTCTCATCACAAACATTCCGCCTTGATCGTCATAGTCAAAGTTGGTGGCGTAATTGGTGAGTTTTCGGCTTGTGGAAGCCAACTCTTGCTTCTTCTTTCAGCGCTCTTCTTCATGGTGGCCGATTTTGTCGCAATATCCGCACTCGGTCGAGATTTGTCGGCTCGGACCGGAATGGAAGCTCCCACTTCTTCCGAAGGTTCCTCGATGACTTCCGTCTTGTTGCCGAAATTGGGAATTATTTTCGTAAGTTGGACCTCGTCTCCCTCGTCCTTGACTGAATAGGCCTCTTGCTCGACCGCGTCCTCTTCCTCCGTTTGAATGTGTGTAGAGCATGTGGCCTTCTGAGGCGTTGCTCCTTGTTCGAACATGGTTTTCTTCAACCAACAACATGGATTGAAGGTCTAAGAAAGAGGGAGGATTCTCCCTTGCTAGTACGGTGGTCCTCATTGCGCCGAACCGTGGTACAAGGCTGTCGAGGCATATTTGCACCATCTCATCATCCTCCACATTGACGCTTATTGAGCCGAGTGAATCACAAAGCTCCTTGACCTTCAAGGTGTAGCTTTTGATGGACATGTCTCTTTTTTGAATGTTCTTCAACTCTTGGCGAAGTTGAAGCTTTCGTGTTGTTGTGTTGGCCACAAAAATCTTCCTAAGATTCTCCCATGCTTCCTTCGGCATCTCGAATGTAGATGAGCATGTGGTCATGAACACATGTCGCCAAGCAATACATTACTTGACTCGCCGCTTGCTCTCATGTTGAGTATTCTGCGTCCTTTGGGTCGGATCGATTTTCTTGTGCTCCTTTGATGTAGCTCCAATAGCCTTGGCCGACAAAGTATTGGTGCATCTTGTACTCCCAAGATGCAAAGTTGTTGTGAGGAAATAGATCCCTCCGGATGGTGAAGACCCGGTGAGAACTAGATGAAGAGTACCCGGCTACGAAGAGCCGGATGGTGCAGACCCGGTGAGAACCGGATGAAGAGTACCCGGCTACGGAGAGCCGGATGGCGCAGACCCGGTGAGAACCAGATGACGAGTACCCGGCAAGCGCCGGATGATGCAGGCCCGATGAGGAGTGCTCACCGGATGAAGAGACATATTCGTAAATATGTTTCTGAGAGTCCAGCTATATTTGTAAATAGCCGAAAAGTCCTTTTAGTATAAATATGACTTAGGGCAAACTGTTGTAAATATATGTCTGTGATGTTGTTGTGATTGTTGGCGCAAGATTAGAGTGCGCAACTGTGTATAGAGAGAGTGAGAGAGAGGAAGAGGTCGTTGCCTCTGTTGTAACCGCCGCTTGTGGTGAAGATAGAAAGCTCGAGGTCGTTGCCTCGATGCTTTACCATTTTGTACATTCTGACATAGTGATAGTTTGCAGTCTGTGGGCTGCCGTGGTTTTTTCCCGTATTTGGGTTTTTCCACGTAAACATCCTGTGTACTCTTCTCCTCACTGTGTCGTGCCTTCTTTCCCCGTTTTTCTGTGTTTTATGAGTTTAAGCTCGGTTGTGGCCAAACGTTGTTCATCGGGAGCATGTGTTCCTGTCAAAGTGGTATCAGAGCAAAACGACACAGAAAATGGATGATTCGTTGGGAGGCATGTTCACGCTCACCGGCACCAACTATTCTATGTGGAAGTCAAAGATGAGGGACATGCTCGTGGTTAAAGATCTTTGGTTGCCGGTTCAGTTCGGGGACAAGAGACCGGACAAAATCAACGCCACGATATGGGAGGTGATGCACATGAAGACAACGGCGTACATACGGTGCTTCATCGACATGAGCCTATACAACAACTTCATCGACATGAGCTCATGTTTCAAAACAAAAATGTTGTTAATCAGGTTTCGGTATTTCGGAAGCTAGTAAGACTCCGGTACCAAGATGGCTCTAGCAAGGCGGAGCACATGAATGCCTTCCAGGGGCTGATCCACCAGGCAACATCATTGGAAGTACCTCTCGCCGATGAGGTACTACCGCTACTCCTGCTTGGTTCCCTCCCGGATTGCTGGGAGACGTTGGTTGTCACCTTGGGCAACGCCGGGCCGGAAGGGAAACGGTTATCCCTAGCAAGAGTAAAGTCGAGCTTGCTAGATGAGGAGGCGCATCGGAAAGATAAGGATAAGAGCTCCGACTCCAAAGCGCTCCTTACCAAATCGGAACGCGGAAGACAAAGGAACCGTAGTCCCCAGAACTGTGAGAAGTCGGGGACACGGTCAAAGTCAAGGGGGAGGCCTACTTGCTTCTATTGCGGCAAGCCGGGACACTTCCAGAAGAACTGTCGGCATTTCCAGAGAGACAAGGAAACCGACGGTACCGATTCGAAGCGGATACCGGACCGGAACGGTAAAGACCGGAGGGGGCCGGACCGGAAGGGAACGACGGCAATCGCGGCAAGTGAAGAAGAGTTGATGCTCATTACCGAGGAGAGTGAGATAAACCTTGCCGGTGACGAGATGACCTGGGTGGTCGACTCCAGAGCGTCGTTCCACCTTACCCCGGACCGGAAATGCTTCTCATCCTACTCAGCCGGTGATCATGGCTGTGTCCGGATGGGGAATGAGGGTACATGCCAAATTGTCGGCATAGGAGACGTGTGGCTGACAACACCAACTGGATGCGAGATGCTGCTGAAGGATGTCCGACACGTTTTGGAGGTTCGTTTGAACCTGATATTAGCCGGTCGGCTAGATGATGAAGGCTACACGGGTAGCATCCGGAACGGTGTTATGAAGTTCAGCAAAGGGAGCCTGATTGTGGCTCGGGCCCGGAAGATAAACACATTGTACCTGATGAATGCCCGGTTATGTCCGGAGGAAGTGAACATGGCATCCGACACTACCGGTGAGCTGTGGCACAAGAGGCTGTGTCACATGAGCGAAAAGGGGATGAAGAGGCTTGCAGACGACAACCTCATTCCAGTGAAGAACGTGCACTTGGAGAAGTGCACTGATTGTCTGGCCAAAAAGCAAAACCGGACCTCTTTTCGACCAAGGCCACCGATGAGACGTAATGCACCACTGGAGTTGGTGCATACTGATGTTTGTCAAGTGGACACGAAGTCACATGCAGGATCGCAGTACTTCGTGACGTTCAGAGATGACCACAACCGGAAGTTGTGGGCCACACCGTTGAAGACGAAGGATCAGGTGTTATCCGTCTTCAAAGAGCTCCACGCGAGAGTGGAAAGAGAAACCGGCTGGAAGCTGAAGGTGGTTCGAGCAGATAATGGAGGTGAATACCGGGGGCAGTTCGAGGAGTACTATCGCTCGAAGGGAATCCGGCTCGAATTTACCGTGCCGAAGACGCCGGAACTAAACGGGCTGGCTGAGAGGATGAACCGGACCATAATGGAGAGGGTTTGGAGTATGCTTGCGCATGCAAAACTACCCAAGAAGTTTTGGGCTGAGGCACTGTCGACGGCGACATATGTGATAAACAGATCACCCTCAGTACCCTTGGACGGAGACACGCCACAGAGAGTATGGACCGGTAAGGAAGTATCCTACCGGCATCTGAAGGTATTCGGGTGTCTCGCGTACGTGCATGTAGCTAAGGACCGGAGAGGAAAGTTGGATCCAAAGACCCGGCCATGCATATTCCTCAGTTACGGCGACGATGAGTTCAGATACCGAGTGTGGGACCTGGTCGACAAGAAAGTATTTCGGAGTCAAGATATTATCTTCATGGAGGACAAGACACTCGCCGACTGGGAGTCGGAGAAGAAGATAATGAACTCTGAGTCGACAGGTAAGGATCGATTCCACGATGAGCAGACCCAACCGGCAAGAGACCGGTTAGCACTCGAGGAACCAACTGGTTACGGTGAGGATACTGAACCGACAGAAGAAGAAGTAGAGGAAGCTGAAACCGGAACTGGCCAAGACCCCGAATCGGATTTGAATGAAGAGCAAATGGAGGAGCCGGTTACCGAAGCCCAGAGACGGAGATATCCTCTTAGAAAGAGAAGGCCCCCCCGGAGATTTCCGGATGCAGAGCATGTGCTGCTAACCGATGAGGGGGAGCCAGAAAGCTTCGAAGAAGCGAAGGATGACACCCACATCCGAAAATGGTTAAGTGCCATGCAGGATGAGATGGATTCCCTGCATGAGAACCATACGTACGAATTGGTGGAGTTGCCGAAAGGAAAGCGGGCACTCTGAAATAAGTGGGTGTACAAGTTGAAACCGGGAGATGCCGGCAACCCCCCGAGATACAAAGCCAGGATCGTGGTGAAGGGGTTCTAGCAGAAGAAGGGCGTGGACATTCGACGAGATATTTGCCCTGGTAGTAAAGATGACCTCCATCCGGACGGTGCTGAGTATAGTGGCAAGCATGGACCTCGAGGTAGAGCAGCTGGACGTGAAGACGTCATTCCTTCACGGTGACCTCGAAGAGGAGATCTACATGCAGCAACCGGAAGGATTCGTGGAGAAAGGGAAGGAGCACCTGGTTTGCCGGTTGAAGAAGAGCCTCTACGGGTTGAAGTAGGCCCCCGGCAATGGTACCGGAAGTTCGACTCCTTCATGACCGATCAAGGGTACCACAAGACGCAGGCCGATCACTGTGTGTTTGTGAAGAAGTTTGAAGGAGGTGATTTCCTAATACTCCTTCTGTACGTGGACGACATGTTGATCGTCGGACGGGACCAAACCAAAATACGCATGCTGAAGAAGGCTCTCAACCGGACCTTCTCAATAAAAGACTTGGGTCCGGCAAGACATATGCTGGGGATGCATATCATCCGGAACCGGCCAACGAAGCAACTGTGGCTGTCACAGGAGAAGTACGTGACAAAGGTGCTTCAGCGGTTCAACATGTCAGATGCGAAACCGGTCGGATCGACACTTCCGACAAACTGCAAGTTATCCGGTAAGCAAAGCCTGAAGACGAAAGCAGAGAAGGCGGATATGATGAAGGCTCCATATGCCTCTGCTGTCAGGAGCTTAATGTACGCAATGGTGTGTACTCGACCAGATATTGGATACGCAATCGGAGTGGTGAGCCGGTTTATGAGCAATCCCGGCAAGGAGCACTGGAACGCGGTCAAATGGATACTCCGGTACTTGAAGGGCACTTCGAACATGTGTCTCCGATTCGGCTCCGGTAAACCTCAACTTGACGGTTTTACTGATTCAGACATGTCGGTTGATGTGGATACCAACCGGTCTACATCCGGGTATGTAATGACATATGTAGGGGGAGCTGTTTCGTGGCAGTCGAGGCTGCAGAAGACGGTTGCGTTGTCAACCAAGGAAGCGGAGTACATGGTGGCTGTGGAAGCCGGGAAGGAAATATTATGGATGAAGGACTTCATCGGAGAGCTCGGTATCCGGCAAGATGAATACCAACTCTACTGCGGCAGTCAAAGTGCCATCCACCTTGCTAAGAATGCGGCCTACCATTCCCGGACAAAGCATATCCAGCGAAGGTATCACTGGATCCGGGAAAGAGTAGATGACCAGGAGTTTGCGCTGACGAAGATCCACACGGCCGAGCACGGGTCAGATATGCTGACCAAAGGACTGACACCTGACAAGGTGGATGCATGCCGGAAGCGGGTCGGACTAGTAAGACATCCCATGCTGGAGTGAAGGGGGAGTTTGTTAGGAAACAGATCCCTCCGGATGGTGAAGACCCAGTGAGAACCGGATGAAGAGTACCCGGCTACGGAGAGCCGGATGGTGCAGACCCGGTGAGAACCGGATGAAGAGTACTCGGCTACGGAGAGCCGGATGGTGCAGACCCGGTGAGAACTGGATGAAGAGTACCCGACTACGGAGAGCCGGATGGTGCAGACCCGGTGAGAACCGGATGAAGAGTACTCGGCTACGGAGAGCCGGATGGTGCAGACCCGGTGAGAACTGGATGAAGAGTACCCGACTACGGAGAGCCGGATGGTGCAGACCCGGTGAGAACCGGATGAAGAGTACCCGGCTACGGAGAGCCGGATGGCGCAGACCCGGTGAGAACCGGATGACGAGTACTCGGCAAGCGCCGGATGATGCAGGCCCGGTGAGGAGTGCTCACCGGATAAAGAGACATATTCGTAAATATGTTTCTGAGAGTCCATCGTGGCTATATTTGTAAATAGCCGAAAAGTCCTTTTAGTATAAATATGACTTAGGGCAAACTGTTGTAAATATATGTCTGTGATTTTGTTGTGATTGTTGGCGCAAGATTAGAGTGCACAACTGTGTATAGAGAGAGTGTGAGAGAGGAAGAGTTTGTTGCCTCTGTTGTAACCGCCGCCTGTGGCGAAGATAGAAAGCTCGAGGTCGTTGCCTTGGTGCTTTACCATTTTGTACATTCTGACATAGTGATAGTTTGCTGTCTGTGGGCTGCCGTGGTTTTTTCCCGTATTTGGGTTTTTCCACGTAAACATCCTGTGTACTCTTCTCCTCACTGTGTTGTGCCTTCTTTCCCCGTTTTTCTGTGTTTTATGAGTTTAAGCTCGATTGTGGCTGAGCGTTGTTCATCAGGAGCATGTGTTCCTGTCAATTGTTTCTATCCAACTTCTCGCTAGGGAGAGCGCTCCCCATTTGAGTATTCATTGTCGATGAAGATCTTCTTCTTTTCCTTCTCTCAAGAACACGAGCTATGTAGTCGCACTACGATAGCGATGAGCCGGTTCTTCTTGAACGTTGGTGTAGAACACAACACACACAAATGGGCTAGATCAAGCTACCAACCTCGCTCTGATACCATGTAAAGAATCATATATGATTATGTGCATCGGAAGAGATGTGTGTTATGTGTGTGTGTGTAAAAGAGGAGAGAAGAGGTGAGAAGAGAAACACAAGATAGAATGAAAAATAGAATACTCAAGAAGATTGTATATTAACAAGTAGAATATCAATTACAAAATGTAGCATTACAAGGGAGGACAACCGACACCTTATGAAGTAGGAGGAGGGTGCTTTATATAAGGTCACCCTCTCTCTTCATTACCTCCACTACAATAACCACTCTCTCTTGGGGAATGTGAAGACTCATTAGTCATGGGGAATATGGAACTCATTAGTTATGTGTCATAGAATATGATTCTATGACACATACTTAAAACTTAATGTGTAGAGAGTAATGGTGTGACTTTTGACCTTTGAATGCTCATAGATTCTCAAAGGGTGTGTTCACACACAAGGCTAGATTGAGCTTGATTCTCAACAGTTTGCGATGAATATGAATGACCTTAAATAACATGTTTGTCTTAGGCATCTATAATGGTATGGCTTTCATTCATGTCTCTTTCTTTTCTCTCTTGTTGTTGGAAGCAAGCTTGCTTTTCTCATGTGCCATATTATAAATGTTTGAATTCTTCCACTCTACATTAGTATCTTATTAAGAGAACTAGGTTCAATCGTGATTCTAGACACAACAGGCTTTGTAATCAAAGTAGGATTTGAAATTTGATATATTTCAAACATTTTAATATGCAATGTATTTGAATCACCACAAATAACATGTCTGTGTGGTGTCTCTGATTTTATGGGCGTCTTTTATATCCCTTTTTTTCTTCTTGCTTCTCATATGCCATATTCGAAATGCAATTGGAGACACCTTGCATGTTCCACATTTGTCCATTGAATATTTCAGATGTTATTATATGTGGACTTGTGTCCTCCCAATTATTTAGTTATATCAATAAAAAATTGTTGCATGCATTTGACGATTTCTCGGTGTGCTTGGATTGTGAATTTTGAAGACTTGAATGCAATGGACATATTGGTGGTTATTGAATATTGAATGTGGTTTGTACAAATGGCTACTCAGTCCAAGACCTTCATAGACTTTGATGCGGATTGGGGTGAAACAATACCCTATGAAGGGAGGTATGGCCTTAATCATTTCTCAACTATATATTGTGTATAAATAGTGATGTTTGTGTGCTAACTTGAATGATGATTTAGGGTTTTTGTAAGAAAGGGTGCAAGGTGCCCCAAATCCAACGATATGGATGCTGAAAACATCATTACTGAAAAGCCTATGAATGACTCGAACATGGATACAAACCCCATACACGACATGGGGCCATTTGTTGAAGATGTCAAACTAAATGGTGAGCTAATGTACATCTTGTAATCATTATTGAAGTAAGTATATATTGGGTTTTTCTAATGCAAATGTCACACCAATGTTGTAGTGGACCCTATGTCCCTCTTCAAGTGTGGAAGAGACTCGACAGGTATCGAATGTCGCACATGTATCGTTGGAGATTCATGCAAAAAAGAGGTACGATGGTTTCGCAAGAAAGCTGAGATGGAGGCTCACTTACAGAAGGCACATGGCATTCGTGTAATACTGCCTCAGGGGCTTAGGGTTATTTTAATCATTCGGAGTTGTACTTTGTAACATCTAATGTGGGTTGCCAACCTTTTCTATATATTCTGGAACCAAGGTTGCCAACCTTTTTGTATTTTGGAATCAAGGCCGCCAACCTTTTTTGTATATTCTTGGCCATATCAATATGGTTAATTTTGTAATATCAAATTTGATTCAATATTTGAATCTCATTTTGGTTGTATATGACTCAATGTGAATCTTATTCAATGTGGAGTCAGATCTCGAGGAGTTTTAGATAATGGACTAAGCCTTCTT